>NC_136904.1:11021791-11083207 GCF_949606895.1 Notothenia rossii | reverse complement strand
CAAAATGGGGGGAAATAATCCAGGAAATCACATTGTAGGATTTTTAATGAATTAATTGGTAAATTCCTCGGTAAAATAAGTATTTGGTCACCTACAAACAAACAAGATTTCTGGCTCTCACAGACCTGTAACTTCTTCTTTAAGAGCCTCCTCTGTCCTCCACTTGTTAACTGTATTAATGGAACCTGTTTTAACTCGTTATCAGTATAAAAGACACCTGTCCACAACCTCAAACAGTCACACTCCAAACTCCACTATGGCCAAGACCAAAGTGCTGTCAAAGGACACCAGAAACAAAATTGTAGACCTGCACCAGGCTGGGAAGACTGAATCTGCAATAGGTAAGCAGCTTGGTGTGAAGAAATCAACTGTGGGAGCAATTATTAGAAAATGGAAGACATACAAGACCACTGATAATCTCCCTCGATCTGGGCTCCACGCAAGATCTCACCCATGGGGTCAAAATGATCACAAGAACGGTGAGCAAAAATCCCAGAACCACACGGGGGGACCTAGTCAATGACCTGCAGAGAGCTGGGACCAAAGTAACAAAGGCTACCATCAGTAACACACTACGCCGCCTGGGACTCAAATCCTGCAGTGCCAGATGTGTCCCCCTGCTTAAGCCAGTACATGTCCAGGCCCGTCTGAAGTTTGCTAGAGAGCATTTAGATGATCCAGAAGAGGATTGGGAGAATGTCATATGGTCAGATGAAACCAAAATAGAACTTTTTGGTAAAAACTCAACTAGACGTGTTTGGAGGAGAAAGAATGCTGAGTTGCATCCAAAAAACACCATACCTACTGTGAAACATGGGGGTGGAAACATCATGCTTTGGGGCTGTTTTTCTGCAAAGGGACCAGGACGACTGATCCGTGTAAAGTAGGGATGTGCATCTCCATCACTGAGGCCGATGCGATGCGCATCTCGATACGTTGCTACGATACGATACATTAACGATACCTTTGAAACACCAGGCGATGCGATACGATACGATTCACCCCTGTTGCGATACAGTTCGATACGATTTGATTCAACATTATGCGATTCGGGGCGATACGATGCGATTCAACACGATGCAAAAATAATGATACTTCAATATGGTACGACAGAGGATTTTTGTTTTATTCCTTATATGCAGCAAATCATACATTAACAAAAAAGTGCTTTACATATTTGGTAGTGCACATCCCATCATGCCGTTTATTTTTTTACCTTTAAAAGCTCTCCAGAGTACAATTGTATAACACCTCACAGTTAAACAATGTAAGGATGCATTGCTCATGATTAACAATGTGCAAATAACAGCTACCATAGAGCAATGCCCATACAGCTGCCAGCCTGATGTGCTTAACACTCAGAGGCTAACTTACCAGTGAGCAGAAAGCAGTGGTTTCTATCTGAACAATAAAGAAAACAAATAACCTTTCACAAACAGGTATTTCATAACTGCTTACAGTAAGGAAGACATTTAAATTATTATTGGCCGTCACAGGCTGCTGTAAGCTAAACACCTCTCTCTGACAGAACACCTCACTGAGTGATTTAACTCATACGTCTCACTTTCAGGTTTCTATTTTCAGCCGCAGACCCCATGTCGCCTCTTTATGTGCGTCGCTAAGTTCCTCGTACTACTTGTGTACTTTAAAGCGGCTCGGCATCGTTAACAATTTGCGAGTGATTTTTCAAGTTGACCGTCTGTAGTAATAGTGCCGCACACATATACCATCAGGACGTTACTGATGGGGTGCGGCTGCGGAGTGATACTGTGTGTATGCAAGTCCGCATCTAGGACGGATCTATGTATCATGGCTGTAGACCTGTTAAGTAATAAAGATACCTCATACAAAGGTCTACGGATACCTTATTACTCTCCATGACCTGCGCTCAACTATATAGCATAAAGGACTATTACACCGTCTTTCTTGAACAATCCGAAGTGTTGCCAAACGTTTGATTTGTTGGTATTTTTCGGTGCGCTGTGTTTCTCTTTCTCCTCAACTTCCGTGTGTGTTGATAACTGAGACTCTCGTTCTCCGTAGTGGCGAAGCAAATATCAAAGATCGTCTCTGCTGAGCGTTGACCAGATGAGGGGATTTTATATGAATGAATCGTTTTTTTACCGATGCAAAGACGCTACGCAATCGATGCATCGCGAGTTCAACCCGGTTCAACCCAAACTGTAGCCGATGTGCACTCTTTCAACCGGTGCACTCGCATCTTGAACGTTTATGCCGGTGCACCGATGCGAATCGGTGAATCTTAACATCTCTAGTGTAAAGGAAAGAATGAATGGGGCCATGTATCGTGAGATTTTGAGTGACAACCTCCTTCCATCAGCAAGGGCATTGAAGATGAAACGTGGCTGGGTCTTTCAGCATGACAATGATCCCAAACACACCGCCCGGGCAACGAAGGATTGGCTTCGTAAGAAGCATTTAAAGGTCCTGGAGTGGCCTAGCCTGTCTCCAGATCTCAACCCCATAGAAAATCTTTGGAGGGAGTTGAAAGTCTGTGTTGCCCAGCAACAGCCCCAAAACATCACTGCTCTAGAGGAGATCTGCATGGAGGAATGGGCCAAAATACCAGCAACAGTGTGTGAAAACCTTGTGAAGACTTACAGAAAACGTTTGACCTCTGTCATTGCCAACAAAGGGTATATAACAAAGTATTGAGATGAACTTTTGTTATTGACCAAATACTTATTTTCCACAATCATTTGCAAATAAATTCTTTAAAAATCAGACAATGTGATGTTCTGGATTTTATTTTATTTTTTTCTCATTTTGTCTCTCCTAGTTGAGGTGTACCTAGGATGAAAATTACAGGCCTCTCATCTTTTTAAGTGGGAGAACTTGCACAATTGGTGGCTGGCTAAATACTTTTTTGCCCCACTGTGTGTATATATATATACATACACACAGATGTATTCATTCATTTATACACACACACTCACATATATACACTTTATATTAATTAATTTGTACACACACACATATATATATAAACAAAACAACACAATATAATAAAAACAGTTGCAATAATAACATAATATGGTATGATCAATTCTACCCTTTGGTTTTTGCTCCCATATTTCAATTAAAATATATTTTTCAAAATCAATATTGGTGGGGGCTCTTTTGCAAAGATAATCAATAACACCGCCTGACAGTTCTTGCAGATTATACAGCATACTTGTTACTTACACACATGTGCGATGGTCCCAAAAAAGCCAAAATCTGCACTGTAAACAAATATATACATTTATTAGGCACTCTGAATAAGGGTTGACTGTGTAATAATCATGCCTTTTTTTAATTGGTGTATATGTCTCACCAGGTGAAGCCTGGGACAGTGGGTGAGGTAGGAACAGGGGACTGCTGAATGCTGAAGTCCCAGGGTACAATCCCAAGTTGACTGCATGATCCACTTACCTGTTTGCATCAACTGCAGGAGGTCAAGCAGGGGTCATCTGATGTCCTTTAGGTTGGATCAACACCAGCCTCTGGAAAGATGTCATGACTGCAGAGGGCAGTGGACCTTTAGTCATTTAATATTGTGATGAAGGGTAATGGATTTGTATTAACAGGGAGGTTATATTTCAGCATTTGAGATACACCTTGAGGCCTGATTTGGTAAAAAGCCCACTTACCACGACAAGGTACAGGCCATAAATGGGATAAGATATGACAAAGACATAAGGTGAAAAACAAATGAGAAAGAAAGGCATACACATATACAAACGGATACGTAAAGGGTGTAGAGGGGCACCAAATACCAGTGCCCTGCCTCTAAACAGAGGGATGGGGGTGAAGAGGAGTCAGAGCGTGTAGAGGGGCACTGAGTGTCCTGCCTCTAAACAGAGGGATGCAATAAATACATCAATGTTTTTTTGAATGGCCGGTGTTCAACATCATTTCCAAACATGAGGTTTAAAATGTACTGACTTTACTTAGAACTAGAGTAGAATACACATTATACTTGCAGGCTTAAAAAGTCTGAAAAATAAAAATCCAACCCTCAAAATCCTAAAACATTGGTATAGTTATGCTAAAATGTTGCTATTCTCTTTAAATGTACTTCATGTGCTTGCATGTTATTCTTTGTAATGCCTTGTCTTTTATCTGGACAATAAGTCTGTTATTAAGTGGTATAGTTTAGATGATGATGATGATGAGGATGATATGTAGGTGAGGCATTGATATGAGCAAACACATGCAATGTAATTTGATGTTCCTCATAGTATTGAGAGATAGGTCTTATCAGATACGTTCAACTGCGGGTACTCCTCTATATTGTTCTGTGTGCCTCCAGAGCACACTAAAACACGAGGTCTGAAATGAAAGCAAAAAAAAAAGAGCCTATAGTTATTCAGGTACTATTCTGATGCTAATACTTTAGTACTTATACTTGAGTATTTCTACACTCTGGTACTTGTACCTTTACTCAAGTACAAGATCTTATCACTTCTTACACCTCTGGAAAGCACTTTTATTTAAAGGAATACATTTTTATAAATGTCCCAACATTTCAATTTTACATGGCAAAACGTTAATATGTTATTAATGTTAAAATAGACATTTATAACATATTATAAATGTCTATAACATATTAAATAAACGTTAACATGTTACATGACAAACAAAAAAACAAAACATTATATATAGGCTATATATACAGATGTTTGCTAAGGTATCCCTCTTATATCCATCAGGAATTAATATTAAATGATGAATTAACATTACCTCAGCACTGCATAAGTGTGGTCGTCAGTCACATTGACAAAGAAGCACTATTATATTGTATATTATGCAGTGTTTATAAGGACGGTATTTTGCTTTTCAGATTCAGATTTTTCGGGTGTGCCGTGTCTATGACGCTATCGCGTAGAGCTACTTCGATCCTTGCGTAATGCGGAAGTGGGCGTGGTTAAATTTAAACCGGGTTGGAATAACGATAGACGCGCCCCGGCCCCACGATGACGCATACGGCAAAACGCATAGGATTAACGCAAACGCAATCGCAAAAAAGCTTCCGTCCACACGCAATATTCACCGGATAGTGTCTGTCCACACGAGACAGCTCCGTTTAGCTCCAACCGCTGGAGAAGCTGCAGTACATATGCAGGAGCCTGTACGTGGCGCTGTAACTTCCTCCACAAAAGCAGCGAAGAAGCATGGTTCTCATGGTTGCACTTCTGTTTATTCTCCGCGGCCGAGGGAACCGGGCAGAGTTTTTCGCCAGTCAACGTGTGTTAAAGTTGAAATCTTCCGGACAAAATTATAAAAGTGCCGGTCAAAGGTCTTCTTTGCTATTTATTGAGCGTTAAAACAAATGAATAACGAATCTATATAATAATATAATACATGGAGCCTCTCTTTTTCCTCCCTCTCTTCGGAAAGCGTCAGTGTCTGTCTCATGCAGCAGCTGATCCAGTAATGAGTGACCCGACAGTAAAAATAAACATATTTATAACTACTTTAGGTAGTTTGAGAGGTAATTAAAATAGCTAAGGATGATGATCTGACTTGAAGTGTGTGTTTTGCTCCGTTCACCGCTGCATCACAGCGGGAGGAGCTGCAGGTGAGCAGAGCTGCGTGTCTCCGTCCTGTCAGATTAGACTTCACTCGCCTTTATGTCCATATCGAGAGAAAGATAAATAATCTGAATTCAGTGTGCAGTTTACTTTGACGCGGGGGTGAGCAGCAGAGGTGGGGAGAGGCGGGGCTATTGCGTCATCATTATCAGAAAATGATCGTATAGATGAGATTAACACCTACGTCACTTCCGGGCAAAAATTACGGCCCCGCCCACTTTTGGGGGAAAACAACGCTGTGATTTGAATGGCGGTCAATACAAATTCTGAAGTTTTTGCCCATCCGATCAATTTTTTTGGAAAACCGTGGATTTTTGGATCTTCAAAGAGCTCGATTACGATAGCCAGTCAGGCAAACAATTACATTCGATCATTGGTAATCGACAATCGGTCTTGATATATGGTTAAATTAAAATCAGTAGGCGAGGCTCTAATTTCTCCAGCTGTTACTCTCATGAGTGAGGCGGAACATAATAGTTTTATCATGCCAAAAAGCTGCTGTCGTTTATTGCACCTCAAACATTAAAACAAATCCAGAGTTACGTGTTTCTGTACTTCCTCTAAGAAGAAAGGACAGTAACAGAAGATCTCTGTGGCTTCAGGCTCGATCGCCATTCAAATGACAGCCGTTGTTTCCCCCAAAAGTGGGCGGGGCCGTAAAGTGAAGTAGTTGTTACTCTCATCTGTGAAAATCGATAGCCTACTGCTATATTTAACCACATATCGAGCCCGATCGTCTATTTCTAATGGCTTAATGCAATTGTTTGCCTGTCTGGTCATTGGAATCGGGCTCTTTAAAGATCCAAAAATCTCCGGTTTTCTTACATTTCTGATCGGATTGGCAAAAACTAAAGAATTTGTATTGACCGCCGTTCAACTGACAGCATTGTTTTCCCCCAAAAGTGGGCGGAGCCGTTATTTTTGCCCGGAAGTGACGCATTTGTTAGTCTCATCTATAGGGCGCACACACGGAGCCGTTGGTCCGTATGCCGTTCTATCCACCTTGGGACCCGTTATCGTTTCCGCAGTTGTTTACTGTCATATTTGGTTGTCCTCGTGTGGCCGAACGGTCTATATGACACTAAACAGTAATGCAAACGACCGTTTTCGTCCTCGTGGGGCCGGGGCCTGAGTTTCAATCGTGCAACATTAGGAGCACTAATGAATTGTTTTGTGGCTTGACTTTGTAGCACAGCCTTTGTATATTTATGATTTTAAAAGTTAAAGATACTATTGAAACCACTTTTAAAGGAATATGTTCTAATTCCAGTAGGACGACTACCATGTTTACCTGTGAATAGTCATTATTCAGAGACATGATAGACCTGAGGCGTGACTTCCAGTTTGCTTTTGGAAAATTGAGCTGATGCCTGTTCTGGCAGAAGACAGATTTGACATTGGGCTGGCCTTTAATGACGTAGTCTTCCTCAAAAGACCGATACCAGCACATTAGTTGGTTTAGCTTACAGGCCTGCAACTAATCATCAAATTTCTGCCAATAACTTTCCCCATAAATGGTATTCTCTTTAAAATAACAGAAAACAAGGTGACCTCTTCGAATGACTTATTGTGTTTCCAAGCCAACAGCCAGATATTTAACAAACTGTCATATTAGCTAAGAAGCCTGCAGATTTCCTACAAATAAAACTGGAACCAGATTCGTGCCTTTTTTTTCTTTTCTTTAAAAATGTGTTCAGTTTGTTATCAAAGTTGTTGCATAATAATAACAACATAGTGGATTGACTATTAGATCAATCTACAAATCCTTTTAGCTCCAATTGATCACATTGTTTGATGCCAGTGTGCCTTGAACCAGATGTGTAGTACCTCAGTTGTACAGCTGCAGCCCCCTGTGATGTGACTTAATGCAAAGAGAAACAGCGGTGAGGAATCAAGGTTAAAGCAAGAAAACACTCCTGACAGCACCCTAAGCTCATTGTACCGTGCAGGTTGCCCTAGTTTTTTGTCCATGCTTATTATAACCATAGCCATATAACAGTGGTTCAAATGTACCTCTTGTCATTCAAATCTATACTAATAATCAAATATTTATCAGAAAGGTGATGCAGTTCAACAAATGTGCTCTATTTCTTTTAATTGGTGAACCCAAACCTTATTTATATCTTCCATTATAAATAGTGGAAAGCTCCTTGAAGCCAGTACATTTTGATACCGATTCTCTAAATAAATTGGTGGAAAAAATGAAATTGCTTCTAGTTCTCTGAGAAGCACTGGTCTCTTTGGCTGCTGCTCACAGCGCTGACCCCGTATCCTCCAGTCTTCCTGACGGGTAATAGAATTACCAAGCCAGATGTTATCTCGCTCCGTAATACGTCAGGCAGGGCCAGAGGAATGATAGGTCGACCAGCCAGCCTCGTTACATTGTTGGGAAAAAGAAGGATGAGGGGGAAGGAAGAACTCAGTTGGCAAGGTTTCTGAGATGTGTGTGTGTGTGCGAGTCTGATGACAGTAGGAAGATAGAGAGGCGGGTTGTGATCAGATTTGTGTTGTGTCTCTTTAGAATTGCATTTTCTTCCACTAAAGGTGTGGCTGAACACACACAACACACCAACAGAACTCTCAGCATCCTACATTATTGAACCCAAAGGTGCTTGGGTATATTTCCTACAGGAACAAAGTAATCATAAAACTTGGAGCCCACAGAGGAAGAGGGAAGGGAGGCAGCGAGGAAGTGGGAGAGTGTGTGTGAGTGTGTGTTTTTGGCAGCGGTTCACAAGTCTTTTGTTGCCTGACATTCTCAGGTACCATGGTTACAGGTTGGCGGGGCACTCTCTTGTTTCATCTGCCTCATTATGAGTGTGTTAGATCAAGAAGACACCAGCGTCATTTAGGAAATCTAACGCAGACACTGAGTCAGCGAACAAGGGGGCACTGAAGGGTCAGTCACATAATAACACTACATGTCAAAGTGACTTACATACACTCTGATCCCCCCATATACATTAGTACATGGAGATATGTGCATATCATTCGAGCATTAGAATGACACACTATGCCATAAAACTGATAAAATACATAACCCATTTATTTGTTCATATGATTAGCTATTGCTAATTTGTCAGACAAATAACTCATGTATTTAATCTGAGTAATAACATTTGACTTTTTAATGAAATCTTACCTGTGCTAAGCTCACATGTCCTGCTGGCTTTAGCTTAAAAGCATACACTTCTCATCTTACTGTTTTTTGAAAAAATATAATCCTTTTAACCAAAAAGCAAACCCATTGTCTTCCTTTCATAACTGTGCCATGTGTATGCAGACAGTTTGTTTTGTTCTTATTGAGGGATCATTATCAACCTTCTAGTTAGTTTTTAAATAAGTGGTTTTGAAAAGAAATGGTAATTGAAGGTTTGTCTTCACTGTGCTTAACTAAGGGTTCAGGGCAAGGTTCAGGCAAAACATAAATACTTATTGAAAGAGATCATTCCCTCTGCCTAGATAATTATTCACACTTACAAAAACACAACACGCATCACATCTTCAGCTGGGTCACGCACAATTTAAACTTTTAGACATCCAAAGCTTGGAAGAATAATGTTGTTTTGGTGAGTCTTTAAATGAAGATGAACTGCCAATATCAAAGCAACCTTTGTTGACATTAGACATTTGTGTTCGATGTGATCATTTCCAAATTCATAAATGTTCTCCAGCAGGGATGCCACTTCTAATAATAATAAATGATATTTATATAGCGCCTTTCAAGGGACCCAAGACCGCTGTGCATGGTGGACAAACAAAACAAACAGACAATCAAAGCGCAAACAAAAAATAAAGGAAGCCGGGGGACCAAGAAAGGGCTAGGGCCCGAAGGCCAGAGTGAACAGGTGTGTGTTTAATGATGATTTGAAGATGCCCAGTGAGGCAGCATTACGGATCTCGGCAGGTAGTGCATTCCAGAGGGCGGGGGCCGCAACACTGAACGCCCTGTCACCAACCGTTCGTAGGCAAGAGCGGGGGACGGAGAGCAGGCCCGTGTCTGAGGACCGCAGACTCCGAGAAGGGGTGTAGGGATGGAGGAGGTCCGATAAGTACTGGGGGGCGAGGGTATGGAGGGACTTGTAAGTGAGGAGGAGTGTTTTGTACTGAATCCGGGACTTGACCGGCAGCCAGTGTAGGTGGATGAGGGTGGGGGTGATATGTTGCCATGGCTTGGTGCGGGTGAGAAGCCTGGCGGCAGAGTTCTGGAGGTATTGGAGACTGTCCAGGGTTTTGCTGGGAACCCCGGACAGGACTCCATTGCAGTAGTCCAGACGGGATGTGATGAAGGCGTGTATAAGTGTTTCTGAGTCAGAGAGTGAAGGCCGGAGTCTGGCAATGTTTTTGAGATGGTAGAAGGCGGATTTGGTAACAGATTTGATGTCTGCCTGGAAAGAGAAGGTGGTGTCCAGGATGACTCCCAGGTCACTTCTGTACGAAGGATAAAGTTTAATTTATTAGTAAGTTTGCTTTGTTTGGACACACCCAATGTAGAATTGTTTCCATGTGGGGGACTGATCAAAAGTGTAAACATCAAAACCACTCCCTTCTGTAAATATGTGGTCCTCATTTGGTATGGTGTGGTGTTTAGCTGTATCTTATGGTGTGGTGAGAGTCATATATCAGAGCCACAATGGAACGAAGCGGTCCGTCTTTGTCGTGGTTTTATCAAAGCTAACTCCGGCTCTGAGTCTGGACGCCTATGAGAAGTGCCAAAAAATGCCGACCTTGAATGGCCACTTAAACGTAATCAATGTACATATTTCCCCCATGTTCCCAAAAAGTATCAACATGATCATGGTGTGATAGGAAGAAATATATTTTTTTTAACAAATGTGTTTTGTAAAAGTTTCTAGAATACGATTTGTAGGTCAGGATATTTCTTGAGCTCCACAATACTTGATTCAAAATGTTATTTCAACACGTATTTAGCCTTTAACAATTTCAAGGTTTCAAGGTTGCAAGGCTTTTTCATGTGCACGATGAACATCTTAGGTCCCAGGCTCCTCCAACAGTGCAACACAATAACACAGATACAATAGTACAAGTAAATAAAATACAATAAAATATAATAGAAACAGAATATGACAGTGCAGAGTAGTCTATATACAGTAATTGGAATATTGATAATGATATATATATGTGAGTTGCAAACAGATGAATGTCATGTATGTTCTTTCAAAAGTTCAGGTGTTTAACAGTCTTATGGCCTGTGGGATGAAACTGTTTGCTTTTTTTTTGTGCTTCCTGCGATTTGAATATAGCACTAGATTTCAATACAATTTGAATTGTGTAGCACCAGGGTTAAGATCAGTTTGATGTAAAGGGTCTTTAAAGCCTAAGTGTGGGGCCTGTGTTGTTGGGAGAGGTTTTGTGTGAGCAGCGTTAATCACAGTTGGTGGTGTGTCCTCACTAGACGACGAGGTGTATATCATTGAGGCCTCTGCCCATCCACTCATTCTCTCCCACGCCCCTTTCTCCCTAGTCTTAGTATAATATCTAGTTTGTCTCAGACACATTCATCTGCCCCCACCCCCCCCCACCCCCCACCCAGAGTGCCTTCTTACAGATTAACCGTGGATGGAGTTCGGAGGCTGCATCACTCAATGATCGCTCAGCTTTTAACTCGGGCCGGAACTGTACGTTAACTTTGAGACCCGTATGGAAGTGTTCTTCTGAGCGACGGAGAGTGAGAGAAGTAAAGTGATTTGTTGCTGATGATCCAGTGCTCAGGAGAGGCTGTGGTGACTGTGGTTTGTCCAGGAGATGCATAAAGGAGCCTTGGCATGTTCCTGTACAAAACCCTTAAACACAGAGATGACGATGAGGACTTCCAGGTACACGGTGTTGCTGGTCAAGCGTCGGGATGACCTGTTTGTTTAAATGTTTCTGTATAACCGCGGTTTGTTGTAGGTGGCTTACAACGTTAAGAACTATAGATGGGACTTTTGACACAAGAGACACGTGACTTTAGGAAGAAATACAATGATTGAAATTTAGAAACTTTTATGGGTTGGCACTATTCCTTTACTCTTGATTTTTCTGTCTCTGAATTGTCTATATTTACGATTTTCCTACGTGGGAATGTTGACTTCTGAGGATCATTTGCCCAAGCAGAAATTGACTTGCAGGGACGCAACGTTTCCATTCCTGCTGGTTCTAACACTATTGTTTAAGTTTCGGGAACAGTTGAACGGCTCCGGTGTGAAGCAGGTGACGGTGTTTGCATGTTTCCCTCTTTTTTGCTGGGAGGGATTATTGGTGCTAATCGCTCTTGAGCTGTACCGGGGAAACAATAAGGCATGAGGCATTTAATTGAAAATTCCTGGAACATAAATCCCTGTTTTCAAGGAATAGTGACACATAATTAGTTTATTTTCTTATGACCATGGCAGCCACCTGTAGCTCTTATTATGATAGGATTGTTATGTTTTAATTAAAAACATTTCTAATCCCTTTCATTTTAACTGACTGAACGAGGGGTTAAAAGCCCCCAAATGTCATTATTTTCAAAGCAAATTGTGCTGTGACTGTGTACCATTTTGTTTATCTATCCCCATGTTCTTTTTACTTAATTTCCTCGTCTCTGAGAAACTACGTAGCACATAATGTCTGCACGGTTTGTAGAAGCACTCAATTGCTAGACTGATTGTTTTCAACCTCCACGGGGGACGATTTTCTTAGCAGCTGGAAACCTTTTTAATGCAAACAATAAACACAAATGAACAACATCAGCTGCTGTCTTTTTGCTCACAACTGTTCCTCTTTTTTCCACAGTCCCAGAAACCCTGGATAGAAAGCACTTTCACCAAGCGGGAATGTGTGTACATACTTCCAGTGTCAAAGGACCCCCACAGGTATGTGTTCCGACGTTCAGCTGTAGCCATGGAAACGGTGTAATTGTATGGTGTGTGTTAAAGTAGGCCCGAACCCTAACCACCACTCTCCAAAGAGTAAATAAGTCTGTTTCCACATAATTTTAATCTTTATGTCTGTCCCTATTATTACAGCGTTTAGTGAGGGGGAAGACCAGGAGGAAGTGTATCATATCTTCTTAGGGGTGTTTTCTCTTTCTCCGTGTCCTTTTTTTCAACCTTTAAACGCTCTGCCTTGTTTCTGCCCCTGTTTATTTTTGGAAGTCTTCTAACGGGCATGCCCTGATTTGTTCCTTGTTTTGATGTATTTTAGGAAGCCTGTTGTAATACTAGGAACTACAGTAGTTTTTACGATGTGTTTTGCCATTTGCACAAGGCCTTCTTCAACTGAACTGAATAGGAAGTTTGGATTTAATAATTTGAACAATGTATTGTAGTCAATGACATATACTATTTTGTGTCCTTTTTTTAAATTCAAACCATTATTAACTTTAAACAGTAACAACTATTATTTACTGTGTGTTTGGGTGCGTACTGTAAGGCAAGATTTTATGCTGACCTGCTGGAATCTTACAACGCCGTGTTAAAACTGTATAGAGCCTCCTATTGGCTTGGCATGCAGGCCACTTGTATAATATGTGTACATGAGAGGCTCGTGAAAAACCATTAAAGGTCCAGCAGCCGGTATAAATGTCAAGAATAAAATAGACATTTTGTTTGTTATTTAGAGTGAAGTTGTTTCCCACAGTGTATTTAGTATCTACTGGTTAACCACCTTCTTTGTGTGTAAGCCATTTCTGTTTTTCTGTTACTGTTTCAAGAGTTTGCATTCCTTCCTTTTTTCCTGTCAACTCACAATGATACTAAGTTACATTTACCCGGTTGTTTTCTTTTACATCAATTATTTGCCACTCGAGTTTCTCAGTTAACTACAATACGTGCTGCTGCTCGAAGAATATTCGGAGGTGTTGGTGAACATGTGTCCTTTTAACATTGGGCCTGCTTATGATTCATCAAAGTGAGAGTCTACTTGGCAGAACGCTCTCTTGGTAAAAGGCCATTTCACTGGGCTTCATGCCCGGCTAACAGATAACTTTCTTTAATGTCCTTAACATTTTTCTACCGAGAGCAATTCCTTCTCACTAGGAGAAATCGGACTGTCTTTGTGTCATTGCAAATGCAGCCCACAGTTCAGTTGTTAGTGTGAACTTACATTTCTTGTGAAATTCCTTCTAGATGCCTTCCAGGATGCCAGATTTGCCAACAGCTAGTCCGGTAAGTATTTGTTTTGCCTTTGTCCCCTCGCCCTTTGTTACTTGACATGATTGGCCTGGGAGGATCCATGCTAACCAGTTACTTTACACCAGAAAAGGCCTGCAGGGAAATTAATTTGCAGTTTAATTCCAGCAAACAGAAAACCAGTGACGTCAGGCTTTGTGTGTCAGGATGCACGATCCCTCCTAAAGTCGTTAAAGGAGGGGTGAAAACAAAAAGCTTTTTTATAATAATAAAACATAGATGAACCCCATTTGAGGTCCTTGAACGTTTGTCAAACTCTGTCATTATATTTAATTGTGAGTTTAAATGTGATCATGATAATGCTTTTATATAATATTGTAAGTGTTAAAATTGGTATTAGGATGTTTAGGATGTTAATGCTGAATCGCCAAGTCAACATCCTCACATGTCACATATGCAGTTTACATTACAGTGATAATTGGTAAAACTCCAATTAATTGATAGAGGTTGGCAAACCAGGGTTCTTATTACAAACCAGCATCTATCTGAAGTAACTACAGTCGGTAGCAGATTTGACCAGATATAGCTAGTTATCTAGTTAGCTTATTAGCTAACTTTAGCTCAATGAGTTGATTTAAAGGTCCCCTATGATACTGTTTTTCATCAATATATTATAGGTCTCACATATATACTAAACATGTCTCTGAAGTGTTTGGCTCCAAACACCAAACAGATCATTGCAGCATTACCCATAATCCCCTCTGTTTCAGCCCTGTTTCAAAAGTGCTGACTCTCTGTCTGTTACTTTAGATGAAAATAAGGAGCCCCTCCCCACGCCCCTCTGAGAGAGATTTGGTTAAAAAGAACACAATGGTGCTCTAGGAGGAGATTCAGGTTGGGAGGGGGAGGGGTTACCTTGGTTGGTGATTGGCTAATGGTAACACAAGCCAACAAATCATTATGACATCATAAAGTGGCCAAAATCTGATCAGCTCATTTTCAGACAGGTTTTTATGTAATTGGATCAGGACAAAAAGAGAGCGAATCTTTTTTCCTGAAACTTTCAGAATCTCTTTTCACAGAGGGGACACATGTTGATGTATAAAAGACATGAAAAAGTGGATTTTGCATAATAGGTCCCCTTTAAAAAACATCTCAAGCTGTCTTTAGTTAGGAACCATGTCAAATGGTCCTCAATATGCACTTGATGGCTGCATACATTATAATAAAATAGGTAAAAGTCTGATATTTCTTTCTTTATCTTAAACATCTGTGTAAATGTGATTTATATGCATGCTAAATTTCTGATAAATTAAGAATAACATAAATGTGCTATTGTTAATATTCCGTTTGTATCTGCTGTGTCCCGCAGCATTACTGCTACTGTGTATTTAATTATCTAAGTATATCATATTGTTTAAACGTTGTTGTGTTGCCCCTGCAGATGCTGCTGTGGGCGGCTGGTGCGGCAGCATGTTGGCTTCACGGCCAGCTTGGCCGCGAAGTACTCGGACGTGAAGTTGGGTGAGAACCCCAACCTGACCGAGCAGGAGTGGTCGGTGGAGAAACACACAGAGGCCAGCCCCACTGACGCCTATGGTGTCATCAACTTCCAGGGAGGGTCTCACTCATACAGAGCCAAGGTAGGAGGGCAGTCTTTTACCCGCTGGGGGCCACGTTCATGTCAAAAGTAATCTTGTGAGTGATAACTGATATGGATGTTGGAAAAAATGTCTGACTCATAATCTACAATTAATTTCATACATTAACACTGGTTACTATTGTAATGGGTAGGTGTTTTTCCTAAATTACTTTATTTTTATATCACGAAATGACGTGTTATTAGTAAGTCATTGTTGACAAACAAACTCAATATGAAAGAATCAGGCGCAAAGTCTATCCCCAGTCTTGATAACTGCTTATTCTTATCATTCAAATCTATTGCTGACATTTTGAGTCCATCAATCAACTAGTCATCCTGCTACCACACATCTGTTGGTTTTAGCTTCTCAGGTGTGACGTTATGCTGCTATTTTCCACATTATGTAAGCATGTTTATCTTGTGTCTGTTCATCCGTCTGCAGTATGTGCGTGTGTCCCACGACACGCGGCCGGAGAGCATCCTGCGGCTGATGCTGAAGGATTGGCATATGGAGCTTCCCAAGATCCTCATCTCTGTCCATGGAGGGGTTCAGAACTTCGAGCTGCACCCACGCATCAAGCAGGTGGTGGGCAAGGGCCTCATCAAAGCTGCCGTCACCACCGGGGCCTGGATCCTCACCGGAGGGGTCAACACAGGTGGGCAACAGGAGAGACGTTATGTTAGTCTTAACGGAAGAATGTGTGGGTAAATGTTAGGGGCAGCAATGTGTGAGCGAATGTGTGAATGTTAAACTGCCTTTTTTAAGCGGATATCATTTGGGTGAATAAATACGTTAGCCAATGACTTTCTTTGAATAAGACAAGATGCTGATGAGTTGGCAACAATGTCAATTACAAATATTTTTGACAAAATCAACATGCAACACACACACACACACACACACACACACACACACACACACACACACACACACACACACACACACACACACACACACACACACACACACACACACACACACACACACACACACACACACACACAGACACAAGGACACACAGTTACATTCTGTTTGTCCTTGTCTAAGTCCTGACAATAATGCACAATGTTTGTGAATCGTCATTATTGAAAAGCTAAGGCAGCTAAATCTCTTATATCCACCCCTGCTCACACATTCCCTTAATGCTTACCCACTCACACTTACATTGTGCTCCAACCTGACAAGCACACTGCCAGCATCAGTGTGTGTTGCGCTGATGAAGCAGAAGTTGTAATGCCGGGCTCTAAGCGTGTCATTTGGCTGTGTGTCGCGGCCGAGGTGTGTCTTCAGCCACAGTTAAGATGCTGTGGTCTGATCATAGTGTTTAAATCATTACTCACAGGGTCAATTACCCACACCAGTGATTACTTTTAATGCCTCTGGCTGCCTGACCAGTTGGGATGGTCTCCAGCATCACAAATTACTGCTGAATCCATGAGATCCATCAGCACAGGACTGTGGTTCGCACACAACCCCAGGACTAATGTGTTGTCGACTTGCCCCATATGCGGCGTTTGGCCACAGAACATCTTTCTTACATGCGTGGTTAACGGCAATCACAATATTTAGCGCACTTTCTAATGCTCATAGATTCATGCCATTAAGTGTAGGATGGCAAAGGTTAAGAAGCAATACAAATGTTGTCCAGGAAAGACAGAAAGGTTTATTGATTGTTTAATGTTTCCTTCATAAAGGTGTGGCAAAGCATGTGGGAGACGCTCTCAAAGAACACTGCTCAAGATCATCAAAGAAAATTTGCACTATTGGGATTGCACCCTGGGGAGCCCTTGAAAACCGGAATGATCTCATTGGCCGAGACGTAAGATGCAACTCTCACAATCTCATTTGTTCTAGAAAAGATGTTGATAGTTTCACTGCTGGATAACATCTCTATTTAACGTCTGGTCAGCAATTATTTAGTCAATGTTTGTTTATTAATATGTCATCATGTCCCCCCTGCAGATCATCGCTCCGTATCAGACGCTGCTGAACCCTCTCAGCAAACTAAACGTTCTCAACAATCTGCATTCCCATTTCCTCCTGGTGGATGATGGGACAGTGGGCCGGTACGGCGCCGAGGTCCAACTGCGGCGAGACTTGGAGAAGCACATCAACCTCCAAAGAATACACGCACGTAAGAAAAAGCTTTTAATGCAACGGTGTCCCTCACTTGGATTTTTGAGAAACAAAAGATTATACTGGATCACTTTTCATCCGCAGAAGCAGTCTGGGGCTCTTCTGAGATAACTCAGTGACACTGTTTTTGTGTCTAGACGACCAAAACCATCGCCTTACTCAGCTCATCCTCTTCAAAATACCACAATTAGCCAATTAAATGACTAAAATCCATAGTTTCTTTTAAAGAAATGCCATTTTAATATTTGTTGTCTTTTTTTTTTATTGTGCTGTTTGGAGCTTCAAAGTTATTCAGATTCTACTCCACTCCAAGCTCATAGGGTCCCCCTTCTTAAAAAATACTTTACATTATATCTTACGGCCCGTCCACACACAGGCATGAAACAAATCTTGAAAAATCTTGATGCTGGGCGTGTCTGAAGCTTGGCGATTTCACGGGACCAACAACCAATCAGGAATCTCCCAGGAATCTCCCGCCCGCCCCCGGCATACAAAGCAAAAAAAAGCCTGCTTTTTCTGTTAAATGTTAAAACGAAGTAAACTGGATATAAACTCTCCAAACAGGTGAAAACCTACCAGTTTCACCAACTGTCTCTGGCACCTCCCTCCATGCCTGGTTCCTCCGGTTTAGGTCCCGGTAGGTGAACAGAGAGCAGTCGTAAAGGACCGGGACATTTCCTACAGCGATGATTAATTTATCCTCCATTTTATGACATATGGAAAAGACCTGCGGTATCTGAATACACGTGGTCTGATTGGCTAGCGCTTGTACTAGCGGGATTTGCATAAACGGGATTTGATTGGCTGATGCCAGCTTCGAAAGCATCGGGAGCATCAAAAGTTGAACATTGCTCAACTCTTGATGCTCACGATGCTTGCAAAGCCATGCTCCGCTCCCCACAATGCAGTTCGGCGAAGATTAAAAATCTTCTACGTCAGTCCCATTCAAGTGAATGGGCGAAGCTTTGAAAGATTTTTTTCATGCCTGTGTGTGGACGGGCCGTTATTCTTCCTCTATTACTATCTTATGAAGCACAATACTTAGAGAGTTGCCATACATGAAAAGTAACTTTGCAATTCATACCCTTTTGTTACAAAGTGAGTTTGACTTAGTCTGTTGGAACCTAGATAATAACAGCCTGGTTATTATCAGCTCAGCCTCTAACTGTCACTGGGTTGGAGCTGTATTCTGCAACTGAAAAATGTTCCATAAACTAAAACTTAAAGCACTCTCTCCGTTTTCCTTCTTGTAGGAATTGGTCAGGGTGTTCCTGTTGTGGCGCTGATCCTCGAGGGGGGTCCCAATGTGATCCTGACGGTGCTGGAGTACCTGCAGGAGAGCCCCCCTGTCCCGGTGGTGGTGTGTGAGGGGACGGGCCGCGCTGCTGACATTCTGGCATACGTCCACAAGCAGACCGAGGAGGGAGGGTAGGACACACACACACACACACACACACACACACACACACACACACACACACACACACACACACACACACACACACACGCACACACACGCATACACACGCACACGCATACACATACACATACACATACAAACAGAGCACAGTGGTGGGCTGGGGAAGAAAATGATAGCTGTGGTTGGCTTTAGTCTTGATTTAAAGTGTAATCCCAAACTACAACACGGCCCATTGGTGGCCTCAGTTGGGAAGCCGTTGTTCTGACTTCAATCTGTGTCTGAGATTGACTTTGTAATGTAGAAACAACATGGACACTAAAAATATGTTTTTTTAAAAGTAATTTCTCCAAGTGCTTGAACAACACATTGATAGCTGTTCAGTGTAGTTGTTCAAACATGAGGGGGTGTTCACATGACAGGGTGTTAATTTAAAGTAGAACACAACTTGTGTATCTGCCCCCTGTTTTGAATCCTCTACAAAAGGTACGGGATCATCCTCGGCCTATGCTACACCCTTCCAACAAGTTTCATGAGAATTGGGGCAGTGTCTTTTATCCTGCAACAAACCTCACTTAAAACACTACAGAGGATAGTTAGGGAGGGAATGAATCACGAAATTGAATGAAGTATGAACAGGGTGTCTGCTGGGTCTTAAAAAGTATTAAAAGTTGATAAATCAATTTAGCGAAAATTAAGGCTATTAAAAAGTATTAGTCAATGTGAAGTAAAGTGTGTCGCCAATGTAACCGGTTAAAACTCCAAGTGGCGATGAGGTCTTAAAATGTATGGAAAGGGTCTTAAAAAAGGTCTTAAAAGGTATTACATTTGACTTCAGAATTCCTGCATATACCCTGATGAAGTACTCTACAGATAATTAAAGATAATCAATGTTTCAAGAGGAGAAAAGGCAGTGATGGGTTAGGGTTAGGGTAATCATAAACGGGATTTGATCGGCTGATGCCAGCTTCGAAAGCGTAGAAAAGGCAGTGATGCTGTTGGTGATGAGTCATTCCCTCTGCTGTACTTCCTCCTTCTGCATTCCCTTTGATGGCAGCGTCTCTGATCTATTACCGGCCCAGAAGTATTTCTAACAACACATCTGCAGCTCAGTCCGTTATAAGAGAGATACATATAGCTGAAACTGTGACAGTGCAGTTATTCTAATATTCTACTCCACTCTGTTCCTTCTCGCACTATTTTTATTTTTTTATTGTTTAATGTCCTCGAAATCAGTCGGAAGTCGCAACGGTTCATTTCAAAATAAACGTGGATTTGCGTTAAAAAATAGCTTTTCAGGGTTCGGGTGTTTTTGTTTGATTTCAATTAAACAAAGTCTTGGCTTTCAGAATATTAAACTTGTTTCTGCAAATTCAGCTGATAAATACAGCTTTGAAGCTTCTGACGGCTTAATTACAAGCAGAGAACGGAGTTACGTCACAGCAGGCATAACAACAGCCGGTGTTTCTCGTGAGTGTTTTCCCTGGGAAACAAACACAATACACACAAATGTAAAATTACACAAACACACACTCACGTATACACACACTCGCGAGCTTCCCCCAGACCCGTAATCCAAACGAAAATATCTCTTCCCTCCGTAGTATTTTGATCATTTGCTAATAACCAATCAGATCGATGGATTCCAGAGAAGAGAAAACTTTGGCCTTTTTCTCAAAAACAATCCTGATCTCATTAGAAAGCTAGAAATCTCCTCTTTCCAACAATGTATACAACTCAGAATGTGTCTTTGGGTCAATGCCAAATCGGTTTCGATGGAGCAGGTCACATATTACAGTAGGTTGCATTTTTTAAGGATTCTGGGAGTTACGTTTTTCATTGCCATATCTACACTGTAGTGACTGTGCATATGACCATAAAGCCTTTGAATCTTGAATCTTTGGAAAGTAATCTGCTGAAAGTCAAATAAATGTGTGCTGCTAGATGTTGTGAGACAATCACAGATGACCACAGTGGATGTCTTCAGTGTAAATGTGTCCATATTCACAAACTTAGTTGATTCTAATTCGAATTATCTTGGACGGTGATGGATTGTTGTCTGACCTTCAAAATCTTAAATACCACTACCTGCTATTTTCAAACAGAAAGTTAGGATTTAGCCCAGAGCAGATACGATTAAAAGTTAATCAGTTCCTTCTGAAGGTTAGTTATCAAGTAAAAGACGATGGTATATAAAATACACTAAAAAAGGTACAGAAAATAACATATCTAAACAAAACAAAAAGACACTTGTATGGCTATAGTATAACCATGTTTATTTATGCTGAAGGGAAAATATGCAGCAATGAAATGCAATATTTACACGCCTCTCTATAAAAGGAATTATATTTACATTTATATAAGCAATATAAGGCCAAGCATACACAGGAGTCTAGGTTCAGTCTATTACTCGCCCTGTTATTGGAAACCTTCCTATAACGTGCTCTCTACAGATCAAAGCACTCGGATCAAACCTATATTTGAAGTGTTTTTCAGCTGCTGTGTGGTTTTGAGCATTGTGACCATAACCACGTTTTTCTGAAATCCTTCGCAGGAGTCTTCCTGATGGTGTGGAGACCGACATCATCGCAACCATCAAGAAAACCTTCAACTTCAGCCAAAGCGATGCCATCCATCTCTTTCAGACTCTGATGGAGTGCATGAAGAGCAAAGAATTGGTATGCATTTCTGTAATCACTTGAATACACTTATTATTCATGTTCAGTTCTTATTTATTGCTATTTCAAACAAGTGCAGAAGTGATTTGATAGAATTCCTTAAAAAAAGCAACACCAAATCTGCCACAGAGACGACTGGGATGCTCCCATTGTTAGTTTTTATAAAACCCTTAAACAACATCTGGATAACGTCTGTGGGAACGTGTTGATGACGACTATCTTATTTATTGGAAAACAGATCACTGTGTTTCACATCAGCTCCGAGGATCACCAGGACATCGACGTGGCCATTCTGAGGGCTTTACTCCAAGGTTAGTAGAGCACTTCCCTCTGGACCCTAAGTTCTTTCCCTCTGGACCCTAAGTTCTTTCCCTCTGGACCCTAAGTTCTTTCTCTCTGGACCCTAAGTTCTTTCTCTCTGGACCCTAAGTTCTTTCCCTCTGGACCCTAAGTTCTTTCCCTCTGGACCCTAAGTTCTTTCTCTCTGGACCCTAAGTTCTTTCCCTCTGGACCCTAACTTCTTTCCCTCTGGACCCTAAGTTCTTTCTTTCTGGACCCTAAGTTCTTTCTTTCTGGACCCTAACTTCTTTCCCTCTGGACCCTAACTTCTTTCTCTCTGGACCCTAACTTCTTTCCCTCTGGACCCTAAGTTCTTTCCCTCTGGACCCTAAGTTCTTTCCCTCTGGACCCTAACTTCTTTCCCTCTGGACCCTAAGTTCTTTCCCTCTGGACCCTAAGTTCTTTCTCTCTGGACCCTAACTTCTTTCTCTCTGGACCCTAAGTTCTTTCTCTCTGGACCCTAAGTTCTTTCCCTCTGGACCCTAAGTTCTTTCCCTCTGGACCCTAACTTCTTTCCCTATGGACCCTAACTTCTTTCCCTCTGGACCCTAACTTCTTTCCCTCTGGACCCTAACTTCTTTCTCTCTGGACCCTAAGTTCTTTCCCCGACCCTAAGTTCTTTCCCTCTGGACCCTAAGTTCTTTCCCTCTGGACCCTAAGTTCTTTCTCTCTGGACCCTAAGTTCTTTCCCTCTGGACCCTAAGTTCTTTCCCTCTGGACCCTAAGTTCTTTCCCTCTGGACCCTAAGTTCTTTCTCTCTGGACCCTAAGTTCTTTCCCTCTGGACCCTAAGTTCTTTCCCTCTGGACCCTAAGTTCTTTCCCTCTGGACCCTAAGTTCTTTCCCTCTGGACCCTAAGTTCTTTCCCTCTGGACCCTAAGTTCTTTCTTTCTGGACCCTAAGTTCTTTCTCTCTGGACCCTAAGTTCTTTCCCTCTGGACCCTAACTTCTTTCTCTCTGGACCCTAAGTTCTTTCCCTCTGGACCCTAAGTTCTTTCCCTCTGGACCCTAAGTTCTTTCTTTCTGGACCCTAAGTTCTTTCCCTCTAGACCCTAAGTTCTTTCCCTCTGGACCCTAAGTTCTTTCTCTCTGGACCCTAAGTTCTTTCTCTCTGGACCCTAAGTTCTTTCCCTCTGGACCCTAAGTTCTTTCTCTCTGGATCCTAACTTCTTTCTCTCTGGACCCTAAGTTCTTTCCCTCTGGACCCTAACTTCTTTCTCTCTGGACCCTAAGTTCTTTTTCTCTGGACCCTAACTTCTTTCTCTCTGGACCCTAAGTTCTTTCTTTCTGGACCCTAAGTTCTTTCTTTCTGGACCCTAAGTTCTTTCCCTCTGGACCCTAAGTTCTTTCCCTCTGGACCCTAAGTTCTTACTCTCTGGACCCTAAGTTCTTTCTTTCTGGACCCTAAGTTCTTTCTCTCTGGACCCTAAGTTCTTTCCCTCTGGACCCTAAGTTCTTTCCCTCTGGACCCTAAGTTCTTTCCCTCTGGACCCTAAGTTCTTACTCTCTGGACCCTAAGTTCTTTCTTTCTGGACCCTAAGTTCTTTCCCTCTGGACCCTAAGTTCTTTCCCTCTGGACCCTAAGTTCTTACTCTCTGGATCCTAAGTTCTTTCTCTCTGGACCCTAAGTTCTTTCCCTCTGGACCCTAAGTTCTTTCCCTCTGGACCCTAAGTTCTTTCCCTCTGGACCCTAACTTCTTTCCCTCTGGACCCTAACTTCTTTCCCTCTGGACCCTAACTTCTTTCTCTCTGGACCCTAAGTTCTTTCTCTCTGGACCCTAAGTTCTTTCCCTCTGGACCCTAACTTCTTTCCCTCTGGACCCTAACTTCTTTCTCTCTGGACCCTAAGTTCTTTCTCTCTGGACCCTAACTTCTTTCTCTCTGGACCCTAACTTCTTTCCCTCTGGACCCTAACTTCTTTCCCTCTGGACCCTAACTTCTTTCTCTCTGGACCCTAAGTTCTTTCCCTCTGGACCCTAAGTTCTTTCCCTCTGGACCCTAACTTCTTTCCCTCTGGACCCTAACTTCTTTCTCTCTGGACCCTAAGTTCTTTCCCCGACCCTAAGTTCTTTCCCTCTGGACCCTAAGTTCTTTCCCCTGGACCCTAACTTCTTTCTCTCTGGACCCTAACTTCTTTCCCTCTGGACCCTAAGTTCTTTCCCTCTGGACCCTAAGTTCTTTCTCTCTGGACCCTAAGTTCTTTCTCTCTGGACCCTAAGTTCTTTCTCTCTGGACCCTAAGTTCTTTCCCTCTGGACCCTAAGTTCTTTCCCTCTGGACCCTAACTTCTTTCCCTATGGACCCTAACTTCTTTCCCTCTGGACCCTAACTTCTTTCCCTCTGGACCCTAACTTCTTTCTCTCTGGACCCTAAGTTCTTTCCCCGACCCTAAGTTCTTTCCCTCTGGACCCTAAGTTCTTTCCCTCTGGACCCTAAGTTCTTTCTCTCTGGACCCTAAGTTCTTTCCCTCTGGACCCTAAGTTCTTTCCCTCTGGACCCTAAGTTCTTTCCCTCTGGACCCTAAGTTCTTTCTCTCTGGACCCTAAGTTCTTTCCCTCTGGACCCTAAGTTCTTTCCCTCTGGACCCTAAGTTCTTTCCCTCTGGACCCTAAGTTCTTTCCCTCTGGACCCTAAGTTCTTTCTTTCTGGACCCTAAGTTCTTTCCCTCTGGACCCTAAGTTCTTTCCCTCTGGACCCTAAGTTCTTTCTTTCTGGACCCTAAGTTCTTTCCCTCTAGACCCTAAGTTCTTTCTCTCTGGACCCTAAGTTCTTTCCCTCTGGACCCTAACTTCTTTCTCTCTGGACCCTAAGTTCTTTCCCTCTGGACCCTAAGTTCTTTCCCTCTGGACCCTAAGTTCTTTCTTTCTGGACCCTAAGTTCTTTCCCTCTAGACCCTAAGTTCTTTCCCTCTGGACCCTAAGTTCTTTCTCTCTGGACCCTAAGTTCTTTCTCTCTGGACCCTAAGTTCTTTCCCTCTGGACCCTAAGTTCTTTCTCTCTGGATCCTAACTTCTTTCTCTCTGGACCCTAAGTTCTTTCCCTCTGGACCCTAAGTTCTTTCTCTCTGGACCCTAACTTCTTTCTCTCTGGACCCTAAGTTCTTTCCCTCTGGACCCTAAGTTCTTTCCCTCTGGACCCTAAGTTCTTTCCCTCTGGACCCTAAGTTCTTTCCCTCTGGACCCTAAGTTCTTTTTCTCTGGACCCTAAGTTCTTTTTCTCTGGACCCTAAGTTCTTTCTCTCTGGACCCTAAGTTCTTTCTTTCTGGACCCTAAGTTCTTTCTTTCTGGACCCTAAGTTCTTTCCCTCTGGACCCTAAGTTCTTTCCCTCTGGACCCTAAGTTCTTACTCTCTGGACCCTAAGTTCTTTCTTTCTGGACCCTAAGTTCTTTCTCTCTGGACCCTAAGTTCTTTCTTTCTGGACCCTAAGTTCTTTCCCTCTGGACCCTAAGTTCTTTCCCTCTGGACCCTAAGTTCTTTCCCTCTGGACCCTAAGTTCTTACTCTCTGGACCCTAAGTTCTTTCTTTCTGGACCCTAAGTTCTTTCCCTCTGGACCCTAAGTTCTTTCCCTCTGGACCCTAAGTTCTTACTCTCTGGATCCTAAGTTCTTTCTCTCTGGACCCTAAGTTCTTTCCCTCTGGACCCTAAGTTCTTTCCCTCTGGACCCTAACTTCTTTCCCTCTGGACCCTAACTTCTTTCCCTCTGGACCCTAACTTCTTTCCCTCTGGACCCTAACTTCTTTCCCTCTGGACCCTAAGTTCTTTCTCTCTGGACCCTAAGTTCTTTCCCTCTGGACCCTAACTTCTTTCCCTCTGGACCCTAACTTCTTTCTCTCTGGACCCTAAGTTCTTTCTCTCTGGACCCTAACTTCTTTCTCTCTGGACCCTAACTTCTTTCCCTCTGGACCCTAACTTCTTTCCCTCTGGACCCTAACTTCTTTCCCTCTGGACCCTAACTTCTTTCTCTCTGGACCCTAAGTTCTTTCCCCGACCCTGAGTTCTTTCCCTCTGGACCCTAAGTTCTTTCCCTCTGGACCCTAAGTTCTTTCTCTCTGGACCCTAAGTTCTTTCCCCGACCCTAAGTTCTTTCTCTCTGGACCCTAAGTTCTTTCTCTCTGGACCCTAAGTTCTTTCCCTCTGGACCCTAAGTTCTTTCTCTCTGGACCCTAACTTCTTTCTCTCTGGACCCTAACTTCTTTCTCTCTGGACCCTAAGTTCTTTCCCTCTGGACCCTAAGTTCTTTCTCTCTGGACCCTAAGTTCTTTCTCTCTGGACCCTAACTTCTTTCTCTCTGGACCCTAAGTTCTTTCCCTCTGGACCCTAAGTTCTTTCTCTCTGGACCCTAACTTCTTTCTCTCTGGACCCTAAGTTCTTTCTCTCTGGACCCTAAGTTCTTTCCCTCTGGACCCTAAGTTCTTTCCCTCTGGACCCTAAGTTCTTTCTCTCTGGACCCTAACTTCTTTCTCTCTGGACCCTAAGTTCTTTCCCTCTGGACCCTAAGTTCTTTCCCTCTGGACCCTAAGTTCTTTCCCTCTGGACCCTAAGTTCTTTTTCTCTGGACCCTAAGTTCTTTCTTTCTGGACCCTAAGTTCTTTCTTTCTGGACCCTAACTTCTTTCCCTCTGGACCCTAAGTTCTTACTCTCTGGACCCTAAGTTCTTTCCCTCTGGACCCTAAGTTCTTTCCCTCTGGACCCTAAGTTCTTACTCTCTGGATCCTAAGTTCTTTCTCTCTGGACCCTAAGTTCTTTCCCTCTGGACCCTAACTTCTTTCCCTCTGGACCCTAACTTCTTTCTCTCTGGACCCTAAGTTCTTTCCCTCTGGACCCTAAGTTCTTTCCCTCTGGACCCTAAGTTCTTTCCCTCTGGACCCTAAGTTCTTTCTCTCTGGACCCTAAGTTCTTTCCCTCTGGACCCTAAGTTCTTTCCCTCTGGACCCTAAGTTCTTTCCCTCTGGACCCTAAGTTCTTTCCCTCTGGACCCTAAGTTCTTTCTTTCTGGACCCTAAGTTCTTTCCCTCTGGACCCTAAGTTCTTTCCCTCTGGACCCTAAGTTCTTTCTTTCTGGACCCTAAGTTCTTTCCCTCTAGACCCTAAGTTCTTTCTCTCTGGACCCTAAGTTCTTTCCCTCTGGACCCTAACTTCTTTCTCTCTGGACCCTAAGTTCTTTCCCTCTGGACCCTAAGTTCTTTCCCTCTGGACCCTAAGTTCTTTCTTTCTGGACCCTAAGTTCTTTCCCTCTAGACCCTAAGTTCTTTCCCTCTGGACCCTAAGTTCTTTCTCTCTGGACCCTAAGTTCTTTCTCTCTGGACCCTAAGTTCTTTCCCTCTGGACCCTAAGTTCTTTCTCTCTGGATCCTAACTTCTTTCTCTCTGGACCCTAAGTTCTTTCCCTCTGGACCCTAAGTTCTTTCTCTCTGGACCCTAACTTCTTTCTCTCTGGACCCTAAGTTCTTTCCCTCTGGACCCTAAGTTCTTTCCCTCTGGACCCTAAGTTCTTTCCCTCTGGACCCTAAGTTCTTTCCCTCTGGACCCTAAGTTCTTTCCCTCTGGACCCTAAGTTCTTTTTCTCTGGACCCTAAGTTCTTTTTCTCTGGACCCTAACTTCTTTCTCTCTGGACCCTAAGTTCTTTCTTTCTGGACCCTAAGTTCTTTCCCTCTGGACCCTAAGTTCTTTCCCTCTGGACCCTAAGTTCTTTCCCTCTGGACCCTAAGTTCTTACTCTCTGGACCCTAAGTTCTTTCTTTCTGGACCCTAAGTTCTTTCTCTCTGGACCCTAAGTTCTTTCCCTCTGGACCCTAAGTTCTTTCCCTCTGGACCCTAAGTTCTTTCCCTCTGGACCCTAAGTTCTTTCCCTCTGGACCCTAAGTTCTTTCTTTCTGGACCCTAAGTTCTTTCCCTCTGGACCCTAAGTTCTTTCCCTCTGGACCCTAAGTTCTTACTCTCTGGATCCTAAGTTCTTTCTCTCTGGACCCTAAGTTCTTTCCCTCTGGACCCTAAGTTCTTTCCCTCTGGACCCTAAGTTCTTTCCCTCTGGACCCTAACTTCTTTCCCTCTGGACCCTAACTTCTTTCCCTCTGGACCCTAACTTCTTTCTCTCTGGACCCTAACTTCTTTCCCTCTGGACCCTAAGTTCTTTCCCTCTGGACCCTAACTTCTTTCCCTCTGGACCCTAACTTCTTTCTCTCTGGACCCTAAGTTCTTTCCCCGACCCTAAGTTCTTTCCCTCTGGACCCTAAGTTCTTTCCCCTGGACCCTAACTTCTTTCTCTCTGGACCCTAACTTCTTTCCCTCTGGACCCTAAGTTCTTTCCCTCTGGACCCTAAGTTCTTTCTCTCTGGACCCTAACTTCTTTCTCTCTGGACCCTAAGTTCTTTCTCTCTGGACCCTAAGTTCTTTCCCTCTGGACCCTAAGTTCTTTCCCTCTGGACCCTAACTTCTTTCCCTATGGACCCTAACTTCTTTCCCTCTGGACCCTAACTTCTTTCCCTCTGGACCCTAACTTCTTTCTCTCTGGACCCTAAGTTCTTTCCCCGACCCTAAGTTCTTTCCCTCTGGACCCTAAGTTCTTTCCCTCTGGACCCTAAGTTCTTTCTCTCTGGACCCTAAGTTCTTTCCCTCTGGACCCTAAGTTCTTTCCCTCTGGACCCTAAGTTCTTTCCCTCTGGACCCTAACTTCTTTCTCTCTGGACCCTAAGTTCTTTCCCTCTGGACCCTAAGTTCTTTCCCTCTGGACCCTAAGTTCTTTCTTTCTGGACCCTAAGTTCTTTCCCTCTAGACCCTAAGTTCTTTCCCTCTGGACCCTAAGTTCTTTCTCTCTGGACCCTAAGTTCTTTCCCTCTGGACCCTAAGTTCTTTCTCTCTGGACCCTAACTTCTTTCTCTCTGGACCCTAAGTTCTTTCCCTCTGGACCCTAAGTTCTTTCCCTCTGGACCCTAAGTTCTTTCCCTCTGGACCCTAAGTTCTTTCCCTCTGGACCCTAAGTTCTTTCCCTCTGGACCCTAAGTTCTTTTTCTCTGGACCCTAAGTTCTTTTTCTCTGGACCCTAACTTCTTTCTCTCTGGACCCTAAGTTCTTTCTTTCTGGACCCTAAGTTCTTTCTTTCTGGACCCTAAGTTCTTTCCCTCTGGACCCTAAGTTCTTTCCCTCTGGACCCTAAGTTCTTACTCTCTGGACCCTAAGTTCTTTCTTTCTGGACCCTAAGTTCTTTCCCTCTGGACCCTAAGTTCTTTCCCTCTGGACCCTAAGTTCTTTCTTTCTGGACCCTAAGTTCTTTCCCTCTGGACCCTAAGTTCTTTCCCTCTGGACCCTAAGTTCTTTCTTTCTGGACCCTAAGTTCTTTCCCTCTAGACCCTAAGTTCTTTCTCTCTGGACCCTAAGTTCTTTCCCTCTGGACCCTAACTTCTTTCTCTCTGGACCCTAAGTTCTTTCCCTCTGGACCCTAAGTTCTTTCCCTCTGGACCCTAAGTTCTTTCTTTCTGGACCCTAAGTTCTTTCCCTCTAGACCCTAAGTTCTTTCCCTCTGGACCCTAAGTTCTTTCTCTCTGGACCCTAAGTTCTTTCTCTCTGGACCCTAAGTTCTTTCCCTCTGGACCCTAAGTTCTTTCTCTCTGGATCCTAACTTCTTTCTCTCTGGACCCTAAGTTCTTTCCCTCTGGACCCTAAGTTCTTTCTCTCTGGACCCTAACTTCTTTCTCTCTGGACCCTAAGTTCTTTCCCTCTGGACCCTAAGTTCTTTCCCTCTGGACCCTAAGTTCTTTCCCTCTGGACCCTAAGTTCTTTTTCTCTGGACCCTAAGTTCTTTTTCTCTGGACCCTAACTTCTTTCTCTCTGGACCCTAAGTTCTTTCTTTCTGGACCCTAAGTTCTTTCTTTCTGGACCCTAAGTTCTTTCCCTCTGGACCCTAAGTTCTTTCCCTCTGGACCCTAAGTTCTTACTCTCTGGACCCTAAGTTCTTTCTTTCTGGACCCTAAGTTCTTTCTCTCTGGACCCTAAGTTCTTTCTTTCTGGACCCTAAGTTCTTTCCCTCTGGACCCTAAGTTCTTTCCCTCTGGACCCTAAGTTCTTTCCCTCTGGACCCTAAGTTCTTACTCTCTGGACCCTAAGTTCTTTCTTTCTGGACCCTAAGTTCTTTCCCTCTGGACCCTAAGTTCTTTCCCTCTGGACCCTAAGTTCTTTCTCTCTGGACCCTAAGTTCTTTCCCTCTGGACCCTAAGTTCTTTCCCTCTGGACCCTAAGTTCTTTCCCTCTGGACCCTAAGTTCTTTCTCTCTGGACCCTAACTTCTTTCTCTCTGGATCCTAACTTCTTTCTCTCTGGACCCTAAGTTCTTTCTCTCTGGACCCTAAGTTCTTTCCCTCTGGACCCTAAGTTCTTTCTCTCTGGACCCTAACTTCTTTCTCTCTGGACCCTAAGTTCTTTCTCTCTGGACCCTAAGTTCTTTCCCTCTGGACCCTAAGTTCTTTCTCTCTGGACCCTAAGTTCTTTCTCTCTGGACCCTAACTTCTTTCTCTCTGGACCCTAAGTTCTTTCCCTCTGGACCCTAAGTTCTTTCTTTCTGGACCCTAAGTTCTTTCTCTCTGGACCCTAAGTTCTTTCTTTCTGGACCCTAAGTTCTTTCCCTCTGGACCCTAAGTTCTTTCCCTCTGGACCCTAAGTTCTTTCCCTCTGGACCCTAAGTTCTTACTCTCTGGACCCTAAGTTCTTTCTTTCTGGACCCTAAGTTCTTTCCCTCTGGACCCTAAGTTCTTTCCCTCTGGACCCTAAGTTCTTACTCTCTGGATCCTAAGTTCTTTCTCTCTGGACCCTAAGTTCTTTCCCTCTGGACCCTAAGTTCTTTCCCTCTGGACCCTAAGTTCTTTCCCTCTGGACCCTAACTTCTTTCCCTCTGGACCCTAACTTCTTTCCCTCTGGACCCTAACTTCTTTCTCTCTGGACCCTAAGTTCTTTCTCTCTGGACCCTAAGTTCTTTCCCTCTGGACCCTAACTTCTTTCCCTCTGGACCCTAACTTCTTTCTCTCTGGACCCTAACTTCTTTCTCTCTGGACCCTAACTTCTTTCTCTCTGGACCCTAACTTCTTTCCCTCTGGACCCTAACTTCTTTCCCTCTGGACCCTAACTTCTTTCCCTCTGGACCCTAACTTCTTTCCCTCTGGACCCTAACTTCTTTCTCTCTGGACCCTAAGTTCTTTCCCCGACCCTAAGTTCTTTCCCTCTGGACCCTAAGTTCTTTCCCTCTGGACCCTAAGTTCTTTCTCTCTGGACCCTAAGTTCTTTCCCCGACCCTAAGTTCTTTCCCTCTGGACCCTAAGTTCTTTCCCTCTGGACCCTAAGTTCTTTCTCTCTGGACCCTAACTTCTTTCTCTCTGGATCCTAACTTCTTTCTCTCTGGACCCTAAGTTCTTTCTCTCTGGACCCTAAGTTCTTTCCCTCTGGACCCTAAGTTCTTTCTCTCTGGACCCTAACTTCTTTCTCTCTGGACCCTAAGTTCTTTCTCTCTGGACCCTAAGTTCTTTCCCTCTGGACCCTAAGTTCTTTCTCTCTGGACCCTAAGTTCTTTCTCTCTGGACCCTAACTTCTTTCTCTCTGGACCCTAAGTTCTTTCCCTCTGGACCCTAAGTTCTTTCTCTCTGGACCCTAACTTCTTTCTCTCTGGACCCTAAGTTCTTTCTCTCTGGACCCTAAGTTCTTTCCCTCTGGACCCTAAGTTCTTTCCCTCTGGACCCTAAGTTCTTTCTCTCTGGACCCTAACTTCTTTCTCTCTGGACCCTAAGTTCTTTCCCTCTGGACCCTAAGTTCTTTCCCTCTGGACCCTAAGTTCTTTCCCTCTGGACCCTAAGTTCTTTTTCTCTGGACCCTAAGTTCTTTCTTTCTGGACCCTAAGTTCTTTCTTTCTGGACCCTAAGTTCTTTCCCTCTGGACCCTAAGTTCTTACTCTCTGGACCCTAAGTTCTTTCCCTCTGGACCCTAAGTTCTTTCCCTCTGGACCCTAAGTTCTTACTCTCTGGATCCTAAGTTCTTTCTCTCTGGACCCTAAGTTCTTTCCCTCTGGACCCTAACTTCTTTCCCTCTGGACCCTAACTTCTTTCTCTCTGGACCCTGGACCCTAACTTCTTTCTCTCTGGACCCTAACTTCTTTCCCTCTGGACCCTGGACCCTAACTTCTTTCTCTCTGGACCCTAACTTCTTTCCCTCTGGACCCTAACTTCTTTCCCTCTGGACCCTAACTTCTTTCCCTCTGGACCCTGGACCCTAACTTCTTTCTCTCTGGACCCTCACTTCTTTAAGAAAGGAACACAAAGTGGACTGGGTCAGTTCATAAGCTGAGGTTGTTGGCACTGGGAGTCAAGATTTCAGGACTCCGTAATGTTTTCATTGTGATATAGATATGCTTTGAGAACCCTTGTCTTTGTGATTCTGAGGAGATCATGTTGCCCACATTCCCAGCGCCTCCTTATTTCGACAGTCACCGAGCTGCACGTCTTATTCCTCTTCGGACTCTGTTACCCTTTGTGCTGTCTTCCCGTCAACTGTACAACTTTTGTCCTGGTTTGACTGTTTATAAAACATAAAGTGTTATTACCCAAATCTTGGTTACACCTTTTAAGCCAAGTTAATTCCAATTCATTACTTATCTCTTTTTAAATTGACTGTGAAATTTACACTTCTTAAAAACGATTTTAAAATAGTCAGAGAATAATTATTTCGACCTTGGTTAAGATCAGAGTCACATCATTTGATGGATTCTAACACTGTCATATGTCAAGGGCTCTGTTTTGAAAACCATTTCAATTTAAAATGGGCAGCACATAATTACACCAGATGCTACTAATTTATATAAATCACATAATTCAATGAAAGTTGTGATCATGATGTGATTTGTGTGGCGATGAGATGAAATAACACCTTGTTTCGACAAAAAAATACTTATGAATGTGTCAAATTTGACCCGAGGACAACAGGAAGGTTAAAAGAAAGAGGAAATATATCTACAAATATTGGCCTGAATATTTCTTAGTTCTTTCAGGATGCTATAGAGCAGGGGGGTCAAACTCAAATACACAGTGGGACAAAATTAAAACATCGGTACTAGTCGAGGGCCGGACTGGTTCAATGTTTACTCCAAAACGTATTGAAATGAACTTATTGCACATATTAAACCTGGAACTAACAAAGATTAAACGACTGCCTATAAAAACAACATTAAATAATCAGTTGCATTCATTTCTTATGGCTCTATCTGCAGCTTTTCCGGAGTCATTTCTTATGATTACATCTTCCCACAGGCCAACAACAGCTTCAAAAAAACAATTTCCCTCAAAGAAAAAAAACAAACATGCCCTGTTGTCACAAGAAAAAAAGTGAAGAAGGAAACATCTTTAAGCAGCACTTTCTATTCTTTAAGAGGCCTGAGAGCTGAGAGTCCTTTTTAAAGATGAGTTACTGTTTCACCAAGATGACTGCGCCTAAGGAAGACAAATATTTACCCGGAGTGACCATTTTCAGTCAGTCTGTTTGTCTTTCTGAACCAGTTTCTCCTATCCATTAGCTGCTGTCACTCAAACATTCCTTGCTTTTGTCTAAAAAAACAACTTTTTTCAGATTTGCTGCGCCCATATACATTCAGTTCAAAACACCTCTTTCAGGTGGAGATTTTGTTACGTAATAGAAAAGGAAAGACCGAGTTCACAGCTAGTAAGGAGAACATTATCTCTAGGGGAGTATTTTTCTATTTAAAGATCCTCTATAGCACATGTGTCAGACTCAAGGCCCGGGGCCAAATCAGGCCCTTGGTGGATTTCATTTCAATTCATTTAGCGGGCTGCGTGTTCAACAGGAAGTTTGGAGAATACACTGGAAAACACAAGTCATTGCTGTTGTTAAAAACTGCATATGTTGTATTTTTGCACAGGTAGACAAACTACCTTTTTATCTCAGGTTGTTTTAAATACAATTAAGTCATTTTAGTCAGAGAGACAGACAGAGAGACACACGGAGAGATGGACGGAGAGATGGACGGAGAGATGGACGGAGAGATGGACGGAGAGATGGACGGAGAGATGGACGGAGAGATGGACGGAGAGATGGACGGAGAGACGGACGGAGAGACGGACGGAGAGACGGACGGAGAGACGGACAGACAGACAGACACACAGACACACAGACACACAGACAGACCACTCAGCAGCTGGGTCAGCAGGAGAACTGATCCTCTGCAGGACCAGGTCCTCTCTAACCCCCAGACCTTTTTCCGCTGCGTAGTTTCAAATTCTAGCGCACTCAAGCTGGTTTCTCCATTCTTACCTACCCTACCTTTAAGTAGCACAATTACTCCCTGTTGATATTTTTATATCAAACCCACAAAATCAATTCTTTGTACAGTGAATATGCTCGTATAATTCAGACGGCTCCTAGAGCACAATAAAGCAGATCGGTGTGTGAGAGAGACTATGTAGTCTATTCAGCTGCGTTGCTGCATTGGTGTGTAATTGAATGTATTACTGCCCTGCCCCTGCTCTCCTAACTCCTCTAATCCTGCTATCTAGCTAACAGAAATGACACAGCTAATAATAAAGCTTCATCCACCTGTGAAAATTAATTTTTTTTTGTATTTCAGGCACAAACTCGTCTGCCTTCGATCAGCTGGTCCTGACTCTGGCCTGGGACCGGGTGGACATTGCCAAGAATCATGTGTTTGTGTACGGACAACAGCTCATGGTACGTTCTGTTTATCTGAGTGGGCCACAACTTTCATGAATGTTTGCTTGGCTCAGCGTTAGCTATAAACATTCGGACTCGCCCGAAAACGAGCCCAGAGTCTCAGCTGAACCACAATCTGCAGCGGAGGACCCGGGGGAGCGGACCTCGGCGCGCTGCCATGCTCTGCTTGTTCTGACTGAAACATGAACCCTCTTACAGTTGTCTTCATAAGCTGCCCTCGGTGCTTTTGTTTGTTTTGAAACTAGCAGGGAATCCTAGCTTGTGCCGCAAATGAGAGGATAGAGTATATTTATTTCAGTTTCTTGTGTGTTTTTGCTGTAATGTGGACATATCTTTGGGCTTCTCCCCTCATCGTGTTTGTTTGATAAATAATCATTAGCTATTTAAATTTATAACAGCATATTTTTGTTTGCTTGTTTCTAGGTGAGCTCTCTGGAGCAGGCAATGCTGGATGCCCTCGTGATGGACAGGGTGGACTTTGTTAAGTTGCTCATAGAAAATGGCGTGAGCATGCATCGTTTCCTGACTATCAATCGGCTAGAGGAGCTCTACAACACGGTAAAATAATAAAACACGCACCAGCAACTGAATTACAGAGATGGAATTTGTGAACAGAAAAAATACAAATGTTTTTGTGTGTTGAAATGCTTTTGTGTCTTTTTTTATTTTTTAGAAACAGCAACCCAACAACCCCACTCTCCTCCACCTGGTTAGAGATATTAAACAGGTACAGCCACTCCAGTTTTTAATAATAATAATAATAACGGGTGCTTTCCATAATACTCTATGATAATTATATATTTAACTCATCAAAATGATCATAATGGTTTGTTTGTGTGTCTTCTTGCAGAGTCATCTACCTCCAAACTATAAGATCACATTGATTGATGTGGGCCTGGTTATTGAGTACCTGATGGGCGGGACTTACAGGTGCAACTACACCAGGAAGCGCTTCAGAATCATTTACAATAATCTACATGGCAGCAATAGGGTGAGTTTGAACTGTTGCAACACCAGAGGGGAAACAGTTCATAGTTCTCCATTAGCTTTGTGTTGTGTGAACGTGCCTTCTTCTCACTTTCATCTGGTAGCAATTAACAGAAAATGCCTGAATGCTGCTTTGGCGTAGGATGCATTTCCAACAGACTAAAAAACACAGAACCAAGTTTTTATAAAAAGACAAAAGTGAGGCATCAACAGGAAGAAGTCTCTGTCTGCCCACATGTGCCTAAGCATGTTTACAGTTTGAAACTTGTGTCATTGTGAAGGAATCCGGATAAATCAAAAATATCTATGCCGTACTGACATTAGCTTGCTAACAGCTAACTTGTCTTTTCATAATTGTATTTACCGTACCCCTGGTAGACATAAAGTGCTCAAATAATCCCTTGACATGCTGAAATGTAATTTATGGAGGTAGTTGTTATTGTTGTGCCAACTCTTTTCCTCTCTCATGGGTGTGATATAACTCTCTGTATCTAACATGTATTTTTCTTGGTGTTATCTGAAACTTCTGTCTTTGTTTTATGTATTGTTTTAAAGGGCACCCATCATGCAAAATGCACTTTTTGATGTCTTTTATACATGAATATGTGTCCCCGGTGTGTCAGGGAACTCACGCAGCGTCAGAAAAATAAAACCATCTCTCTTTTCCTTCGTACCCAAATCTTTAAAAACGGGGCTACAACGGAGCTGATCCAGATTTGCCGCCAATATGACGTCAAATCGGCGGCGGATCAGAAATGTTGCTATCAGAAACAATGTCCGACTGTTTTGGATGTAATATGGTCTGTGTTCACATTAGCATCGCTAACACTCAGAGCTAACTTGTACTGGAGAGCATGTGTGTGAAGAAGCAGGAAATAAAAAGGAACTCACCTTGTGGTGTAACCGGCAAGAGAGAAAGCCTTTGAGCTCCATACTGTTTCAGAGATAATCCTTGATAATCCATGATATGGTGTTTCATCACCGCAGAATCTGCCGGTAGCATCTCCCACATGAGCAGGCATAAGCTCCGCCCCTCTTTTTTAAAGCTTTATACCCCAAATCAGCACTTTTGAAACAGGAAGTGAAATAGAGGGATATGAGGCATGGCTAGAATGGGTGATCTATTTGGTATTTTGCACGAAACACTTCATAGACATGTTTCATATTTGTATATATCTGAGACCTATGCTGTTGCCTAAAAATAGCATGATAGGTGACCTTTAAGTGGTTCTTGGCACGTGGATGTCGTAAAAAAAAGAGCTATAGTAACTAGTATAGGATTGATGTTAGGCCTGAAAGTATTGTTGACTGAGAATCGTGTATCTTTCTTCTTCTGCGCAGAGGTCGGGGCGCCACCCTGCAGGTCCTGGTTCTCATTTGAGAAAAAATAACGAGTCCTTCAGCATGCAGGCTGACAAGAAGGAGAAGACGAGGCACAACCACTTCATCAAAACTGCACAGCCATACAAACCTAAGGTAAATATTGGAAATAGGAAACATGGCTTTCCTCAAGGGGAAAGTGTATAACCTATCTCTGTATCTAAGGATTAAAATAACATCTGCCTCCCTCCCTCATCCTAGCTTGAGTCTTCCACCGAGCAGAACAAAAAGAGAAGCAAAGAAGAGATCGTGGACATAGACGACCCGGAGACGCGGCGGTTCCCCTACCCTTTCAATGAGCTGCTGGTTTGGGCCGTGCTGATGAAGAGGCAGAAAATGTCGCTGTTCTTCTGGCAGCACGGCGAGGAGAACATGGCGAAGGCGCTGGTGGCCTGCAAGCTCTCTCGATCTATGGGCTACGAGGCCAAGAAGAGCGACGTGGTGGACGACACCTCCGAGGAGCTCAAGGAGCACTCAAAGTAAAGTCTTTCTGTGGTATTAATAATAATAATAATAATAATAATAATAATAATAATAATACATGGGACTTATATAGCGCTTTTCTGGAATCTCAAAAATGCATTATTTATTTGGTTTGTTATTTTATCTTTTCTTGAATATCATTTACCACTGTTATGTATTTATATTTGTTTATTTGTTTGTTTGTTTAATGTTTTTGTTTGTTTGTTTTTCAATAACAAATGTATTTCTTTAGGTATAATATATATATATGTTAATAATTTAGTTTTTGGGAGAAGGGATGAGATTAAATAAATTCATTACATGGTTTAGTTGAATACTCTATTCTGATTGGTCAATTCAGAACACGTGACACTTTGTTAATCCAGAACAGACAGACCGCTGTCAAGCATTTATTGACCGTTGTTAAGGACGCTCACATCTGCACAAAGAAGTCCGTTCGATTTAACTGTATACAGTTTGTCTGAAAAGCAAACGGCAAACTGCTTCGCTTGGGGATCCTGATCTGCCTGTCGGGTGTTCTTTTACCCATAATGACCGCCTCGCTGCACATTAACCCTTACGTAAACTTTTTCCCACCCCTTTTCCCCTTGTAATTAAATAGATTATTCGTTTATCCATCGTTTAGAATAAGTAATATTTTTGGGTACAACTTTACAATAAGACTAGCCTTATAATGGGAATAGTTTGTAATTCATTTATTAATTAGGTTGTGAGCACTTTATAAATCATTAATAAGCTTTTATAAGACATGAGATAAACAGGGCAACTGTGACCGGTTGCTAAGTCTTATTTTGGCTACTTAGCTTACTTCCTCTCCTTCATCAGCCAGCATCCTTGATATCTGTTGCTCACTGAGTTGATTCTTGCTAAGTAGCCGATATAAGGCTTACTCATCTTGCCAAATAGTGAGCCCACATTTATCTGTACTGCTAAGCCTTATTATAAATGTTAGTAACTCATTTATAAATGGTGATTTGTTTTACACTTTACAACAAGGCTCCCTTTTGGCAACTATAAATGTTAGTAACTCATTCAGAAATGGTCATACGAGATGCCAAGAAACATCAAGGTGGATGGGGGGGGATCCACTCCACAGATGACCAGACCCGGCGGCAGACATACGTCTCTGGGCGGGCATTTGATTTACCAAGGCGGTAAAAACGTACACTTCCCGGGAAATCTGAATTGTCAACGGGGGGGGGGGGCTCGTGAATTGTTGTTACGGAAACAGAGGGGTTTTAGGTTGCCATAAGGCTGTTGACGGTCTTATTATAGGCTACATCCATTGGTTGGTTTTGTGGCACATTTGTAACGCTGTGCCAACTTGGGCAAGCACGTAGGCAAACTTGAGGAGCGCACACAGGGTGGAGAGACAGAGACAGAGACAGAGCGAGAGCGAGAGCAGCGGTCTGCTTGCGAACAGAGCCGGAGTTTGTGAGAGAGCCGGCTTGAGTCAATTTCTCTTCAAAATAAAAGTGACTGCCAGCCTCCCTTGTCCCTGGCTGGCTTGCTAGCTCGTTGGTAACGTAACTGATTTCTTCTAATGTGCCTGCATCTGGCACTTCCTGAAATCCATTGTTGCAGATAAATATAAATGATAATAGCCAAACTAACCTAGCAAGAGTATACTGACAGGCTGCTGTGCCGCATCTCACTCAAACACCCACATGACTCAACCCAGCGAAAAACCAGTCTTGCGCGCAGCCTTTCATTCAGAATTTCATTAAGAATTTCATAGCAAAATAAAAAAATGATATTAAACTAATCTTTCAACATAGTTTAAAATAAATATTAGGAAAGAGCCCTACAAATAACAACCATAAACATAATAATAAAACAATTAAAATGTTGTATTCAGCCCTGATTAAAACTGCGGGCCCAAATCCTGGATGGCCGGCCCGGCCCCTTGGGGCCCGCCCATGACGCCCGGTCTACAGATGACTAAGCCTTATATTGGCTAATTAGCGAGAATCAACTCAGTATTGGCTACTTGGCTTACTTGGCTTAGTCATCTTGCCGAAATAGTGAGCCTGTGTTGACGTATGAAAATGATGATAGTACTGGTTTATAGATGGTTCTTAATGATTACTAAAGTGTTTACAACCTAATTCATAACCTAATTATAAATAAGAGGGTAGTCTTATTGTAAAGTGTTACCTATTTTTTATTATTTGACACTGCTTGATTTTGTATTGTATAATAATTCTCATGTTAATTTTGTTATTGTTTTACACATTAAAAATAAATCTAATCAAATCTAAAAATGACAGGTAGCTATAAATTGCTCAAATTTCTCTATAAAAGAGAAGGTGTGTTAAACTGTTTATTGATGCTGAAGACTTTTCTTTCTGCCGCTGCTTCTCATTGAACTATTCGTATCTTACACTGCACCTTAACTTTTATTCATGTATTTTGTCTTTTTATGTTTATTATTGCTTTTTAATGACTGTTTTTAAATGCCATTTTCTTAATCTCTTTCATGTTTATGTTGAAAGGTGCTATATAAATAATCTTGCCCTGCCTTTTCAGTGAGTTTGGGACGTTGGCAGTGGACCTGCTGGAGGAGTCGTTCAGGCAGGATGAGACCATGGCCATGAAGCTGCTCACCTACGAGCTGAAGAACTGGAGCAACTCCACCTGCCTGAAGCTGGCCGTCTCCTCCCACCTGCGGCCCTTCGTGGCTCACACCTGCACCCAGTTCCTGTTGTCCGACATGTGGATGGGACGGCTGAACATGCGAAAGAACTCCTGGTACAAGGTTCATGATCCATCTAGATTTTTATTTTTGGCAACAAATGAAAGTATACGTGTTGAATGCTTGCTTTACAGAGGCTGCTGAGGTTTGATGGTGTGAGTCAACAGTCTATGAAAAGCTTAATACAAATGTTAAACCATGCTGCAGTGGTTTAATAGTTGTTACATGAATGCTTTAATCTAATTTTAATTTAATCGTTTATTTGAAGAGGGACAATGCATATTGATGAACATTTAAAACAAACAATGCTTTAAAACGTAAACATGCCTGATTTTAGCTTTGAGCTAATTTCCATTCGTAGTCCCTCACATACAACATTTAGGAACATGACATTTATAAACATCGCAAAAATAAATACATGATATTCAAAAGAGCAAGAGCAGCATACAAGCATTAACCACATGGCAGTACAATGTAGCAGCAACGACATATAAAGTGCAAGAGGAGATACCCCTGTGTTAAAGTGCATTCAGCGGTGATTCCACGTCTGTTTGTTTCTCAACCATTCTTTGAGTTGACCTTTAAAGCTATTGAGAGTGGGACAATCCCGTATCTCAGTTGGGAGGCTATTCCACAAAGAGCTGCCTTTAATGGAGAGGACATTTTGTCCAAAAGCGGTCCGTCTACGGTGGACCTCACAGTCTCCTCTGGTTTCTGACCTAGTGCAGCGTCCACTGTGTTTTTGTGGATGAATTCCCCTAAGGGGGGGGGGGGGGCAGCAGTCCATGTAAACATTTATAAAAAAAGCACATTTTTAAAAGACTTAAAATTGTCAAAACTTGTGTTTTTCAAGGATGGTACAGTGGTGGCATGAATTTGGCTTTCCGTCAAACACCTTGAAAGCTGTCTTGAACAGCTGTTCTATTGGTTTCAGGTGTGTGGCACAAGCAAACGACCAGTTTGTAAAACAGTATTCAATGTGGGGTAGAATCATACAGTGGAGGTATGACTTTGCAGCATTGACAGTTAACAAAGGTCTAATTTGTTTAAAATGTTGCAAGTTGAATTCAATGGTATTTGATACTTTCTTAATATGTTTCTTAAAAGTCAAGTTCGAGTCCAATATGAGTCCAAGATACTTGAAGTGGGGGACTAGTTCTATTTCTGCTCCGTTTCAAAACACATTGGACCCTTCGATTTTGACTGGTCGTTTACTGAACATCATGCTTAATGTTTTTATTGCATTTAACTGTAAGCAAATGTTGTTCAGCCAGTGTTGAACTTTGTCCAAAGTATTTGAGACAGGATGTGATTAATTCTGTGTTTTTCCCATGTTTATCAGATGTTGTGTTCTGCGGTTTGAACAAAGGTCTGCTTTCATATCTAATCTCAGTCGGAGCTCTGTGTTCTGTGTTAAAATACCACAATGATTATTAATGAATAAACAGTTCATTAATACTCTTATCTCAGGGGACTTCCCGGTGCAAGTGTTTTCTGAAGTGTAGGTCAAAACCTGAGCAACTCAATTCAAATGTAATTGCTGTTACAAAATACGTTTATCATAACATTTTTGTTATGACTTGGCTCATAAGGGGAGACACACCATATCAACGGTTAGCAAAAGATGTTTATTCAAGCAAGTGGTTCAAATTAGCCAAATTAATCAAGTTCAAAACAAGTCAAGTAACTCACGGTGCCCTGAGTTACTGCAATCAAGGCGGCTGGATGCAGCACAGCCACACCCTCTCCAGATGACCCCACATGGGTATCACAAATATCGTAACAAATTTAGATTAGATTAGATTACTTTATTGTCAGTATAAAATGCAAGCACAGTGTAACGAAATTAAGGAGGGTCTAACCAGAGTGCAAAACAGTCAGTTACATACACAATTATCCGAAGTGTTTACAAAATAAATGATACAAAATAAAGGTACAGAATAGATGGGAAATGTATAAATAAGAATAAATACACAGATAATAATAAATACAGTGAATACAGTACTGTATATACAGCAGCAATGTGCAAGGATAATTGCGCTTCAGCACACGACAACACTAGGCAGTCTGGGACAGCGTGGGGTTCATTGTCAGCAGTCTTAACAAATAGTTGTTAAGATACTAATAACAATGAGTTTTTAGATGTCCTAAATGTTGTATTTGTTCAAATTGAAATTGGACACTAGCATGCAAAGAATATGCTGTCATTTCTTTGTTTTGGGTTAGCAATAATATCAAACAATTTCAAGTATTTTAATCAGGCTCGGGATAATTCCAGCAGGGCTTTGGCTGTGTTATTCTGTTCTTCTATGACACAGGCAAAGTCAAGACAGCATATATTATAATTAGAGAAAAGACTAGTTTGATGTCTACTTGCGTAATAAAACACTATGGATAGATAGATAGATAGAGAGAGAGGTACTTTATTGATCCTAATTTGGGAAATGTTTGCATTGCAGCAGCATAATATACATGTACAATGTACATAAGAGAAACTAAGACACAGAAATAAACAGTCAAATATATTTCAGAAATAAAATGGCATTAAAAAGTAAAAAAATAAGCCTTTATGTGTCATTCAAAGTACTTTCTTGACAAATAAAAGATCCCACACCCACATTAGTGCGTTTGTGTCTCCAGGTGATTCTGAGCATCCTGGTGCCTCCGGCCATCCTCCTGCTGGAGTACAAGTCCAAGGCCGAGATGGCTCACATCCCTCAGAGTCAGGACGACCACCAGATCACCATGGAGGACAGCGAGCACAACTTCCAGAACATCGCTGATGACATCCAGATGGTGAGATCTAGAAATAGAAGAATGAAAAGCCACTTTATTAATCCCACAAGGGGAACTTAAGATTTTCAATCTGTTGTATAGAAGCAGTACAGATACACACATGCTCAAAAATGCTTTTTTTTATGGCGGTGTGTCAGTATATAATTATCGGCTATATTCATTATTGTGCAATGCTTAATACAGCGGCACTGTCTTTGGGACAACCGCTGAAATAACATGTTTTCACAGCATATGATAAACATGACCCATAGTATTACAGACTTATTATAGGAGCTGAAAGTAAACTTTGAAAGGAAATAAAAACATAATTTTTGAGTTACATTTCTTTCTTTGTTAAACAGTTACAGAGCTGTGAACAGTTTGTTGTCTTACAATAAGAGTAGTTTAAGACAATTAGATTGAAAAACACTTTTCTTGGACTTCAAATTAAATGTTTTTCTTCATTCCTTTGTGTGTTCCCCTCACATTCTCCTCTTCACTCTGCTTTCCTTCTCTTCCACTCTTTTTATCTCCACTGCTGTCTCATTCGGGCCACTTCACCCTCTGCAGGATGTCTTCAAGGAGGCCAGATCCAACGACAACGTGGAGACCAAGAGCGACATAGACACACAGATTCGCTCCAGGAAGCTGCCCCTAACCAGGAAAATATATGCCTTCTACCACGCTCCAATCGTCAAGTTCTGGTCCAACACGGTATGGAGATAAATGTCTACACATCCACACATCCACACATCCACACATCCACACATCCACACATCCACACATCCACACATCCACACATCTACACATCTACACATCTACACATCTACACATCTACACATCTACACATCCACACATCCACACATCTACACATCTACACATCTACACATCTACACATCTACACATCCACACATCTACACATCCACACATCCACACATCTACACATCTACACATCTACACATCTACACATCTACACATCCACACATCTACACATCCACACATCTACACATTCACACATCTACACACCTACACATCTACACATCTACACATCTACACATCTACACATCTACACATCCACACATCCACACATCTACACATCTACACATCTACACATCTACACATCTACACATCCACACATCCACACATCCACACATCCACACATCTACACATCTACACATCTACACATCTACACATCCACACATCTACACATCCACACATCCACACATCTACACATCCACACATCCACACATCCACACATCCACACATCTACACATCTACACATCTACACATCCACACATCCACACATCCACACATCTACACATCTACACATCTACACATCTACACATCTACACATCTACACATCCACACATCCACACATCCACACATCTACACATCTACACATCTACACATCCACACATCTGCACATCCATCCAACCGTCTGTTTTATGGTTGTTTATCTGGAGAACAGGAGAGGATGTTGCTAGTTACCTACTAGGAGCAGTAACTTAAAGGTCCCCTATCACACTGTTTTTCATCAATATATTATAGGTCTCAGATATATACAAAACATGTCTCTGAAGTGTTTGGCTCCAAACACCAAACAGATCATTGCAGCATTACCCATAATCCCCTCTGTTTCAGCCCTTTTTCCAAAGTGCTGATTCTCTGTCTGTTACTTTAGATGAAAATAAGGAGCCCCTCCCCACGCCCCTCTGAGAGATAGTTGGTTAAAAAGAAAACAATGGTGCTCTAGGAGGAGATTCAGGTGATCAGGTGGGGGGTGGGTTGGTGATTGGCTAATGCAGGGGTGTCCAAACTTTTTTCACCGAGGGCCACATACAGAAAAATATACGAAAGGCGTGGCCACTCCCTAGAGGTGAGGTATATTGCCTCATAAGTTCAGTTAAAAGTTGGAAAAATCAATCAAATGTAGGTAAACCATTCCTGATACTTGAAAATGCTTGAAGAAAATAACAGCCTACATCACAGCTCTCCATCATTTATTTTTTTACAAAAAGTGTTCGCAGCTCATTCCTTAAAACAGACGCCTCAGATTGATTATAATTATAGGAAATATGAAAGGTATATTTCCAGGTTTTTATGTAAATGTATCATTGGGCTTTTTTGTTATCAACTTAGATTTTTTAGAAAATGTTTTCAACTTTAATTGACTGAATTTATTAGAAAAGTGGTCTTGTTAACACATGAATACTGTGTAATATATTTGAACATTTATATGTAAGAAGTAGCCTACAATACAAGACAAGCAGAAGTTTCATTTGTGGGCCATATTTCATCATACTTCTTGAATTCGCTGAGGGCTGATTCAAAATGGTCCGCGGGCCGCATTTGGCCCCCGGGCCATAGCTTGGACACCCCTGGGCTAATGGTTACAAAAGCCAAAGAAACGTTATGACATCATAAAGTGGCCAAAATCAGATTTTTCAGACAGTTTTTTATATAAATGGATCAGGAGAAAAAGTGAGAGAATCTTTTTTCCTGAAACTTTCAGAATCTCTTTTCACAGAGGGAGACCAGAGTTTCCGTTAGCCGGTAAAATATGCTGAAGACCGGCAAATCTAAATCTCTCCGGTCAAAATGTCCGGTCAAAATCATTTCCCCTTAGCACAATACAGCATCAGTTGCGCCACTTATGTGACAGACAAGAAGAGTATGTGACAGACAAGAATAGTCAATTCTAATGTCTAACACTTAATGTGGAGAAAGAGATGTCCTGTATGGGTTGATTGTGCGTTGATCTGTTGGTAATGCCTCGGGGTTCCGGTGGGCATGTAAACAAATGCATAATGCAGCGCTATACTTTGCGGCCTCACCCGGTTGCATAGCGACGCTTATTGTTTAGGTGTCTTGATAAGCAGGTAGTCCTATCATTAGCTAAAACTAGCTAGATCTGATCGATATGGACATAAACGCGAGTGAAGTCTAATCTGACGGGAGAGAGAGATCAGCTGCTGCTGACGAGTCGACACGCAGCTCTGCATGATCACATGCAGCGGTGAGCGGAACAAAACACACACTTCAGGTTAGAATATCACACGTAGCTATTTTAATTACCTCTCAAACTACCTAAACTAGTTATCGATATGTTTATTTTTAATGTCGGGTCACTCATTACTGGATCCGCGAGCTGCATGATACTGACGGGCTGTCAGGAGAGAGAGAGAGCGCTCCGTTTATTATTATAAGTTAATGTACACTTTTGAATAATTAATCTACTATAATTAGTTTGTTTAAGATCGAATCATATCAATTTCTTTTAAAGCTCAATAAATAACAAAGAAGACCTTTGACCGGCACTTTTCTCATTTAAACTTTAACGGATATGTTGACCAGCAAAAAAAGAATTCTAAGGGAAACTCTGGGGGACACATGTTTATGTATGAAAGACATGAAAAATTGGATCTTGCATAATAGGTGACCTTTAACACAGATTATTTAAATGTCCCCTGAATAAAAAGAATATGCGTGATCTACACAGTTGAGATGCAGCACAAAATGCAAACAGGAATGTGCTAATGGTTGCCAGCCTAGTTTCTTTGTTCCTTTCGTTCATTAGTACCTGAGACGCTTCGGTCAAAAGGGGCTGTCAGAGATAAAGATCAACAAGTACATGAGAATTTAGCTAATGTTAAAGATTCCCTCCCCATTTTGGTCTGACACAAAACCCTGCAGACTCTGGCTGTGATTGATACTCTGTTCATAAAAACTACAAATAGGAGAGGGGAACAAGGTGCAACCTCGTCTTATGAGACACCCACAAAAACAGCGGCGAAACACTAACACTGCAGTCAAAGAGTCTTTTCTGGCCCGGAAGGTGCATTTTCTTTCCCTTTGACCATTCAGGTTTTGTAATGTGGTTAGAAAAGACTGAGGATGTAATTCAACTCCTAGACTGTAACTTATAAATGGAACAACTGTTTGTTTTAGCATTGAATGGAGAGACAAATATTCAAACAGCACCACCTGCAGGAAATCTCAGGGAATGTGATCATACAATTTAAAGAATCTGTAACATGCAGATAGTTAGGACCCCTCGATTCAGTGTGAGAAGTCTTTTTTTTTCTGGACTGCAACCCCCTTCTTTTTGCGCTCCATTAAAACCTATTGGAAGTGTTCTAGTTGGAGACACATCAGCCTCTCCTTGCATTGTGCCCTTGCATTTTATTTTAAACACTCCTATATGGCTACCATACTTTTTAGGAGAGACTAAGGAGAGACCTTCTTGAACCGACACTTTTCACAATCATATAGGGACTATCACTCACCTTTTCTCACCTGTTCTTGTGTTTATTTATGGACACAAGCCTGAGGCTGGTTCTCAGGCACCTGGGAGTCGTCACTGAGGGTTTAATCAGCAGGGACAGGGTTGTTTTTCATGCGGTTCAAGAATGAGAGGTGCTGATAGCATCAGTGAAACTGCTAGTCTCCTTAATATAGCCTGTACCCAGGCTTATCTACATCTACTTTAACACATCAATGCTGCACATAACACCAGGTTGCACATCAGATGCAAGTGTTAATGGCTGGTTTTCCAACAGTTCACACCTCTCATGTCAAGGCTCAGCAATTTTTCTAATGTAGTGTGTAAACTGGACGTGTGTGTTAGTGTGCACGTGTAACTTTACCTGCCTATGCGGACACAGTTTCCCACAGTCTGCAGTATGGTGCTACAAAAGAGCTCCTTTCTGTTCCAAGCACAGGTCAAACTACAATGGGCAGTTCATGGGTCATTGAAAACCAATCATGGTTTGTTTCGCTACTGAAACAGATGAAAACACAAGGGTTGAACTAAGCTGCTCTAAAGAACTATTACTTTATCTCCTAAAGTACCCACTTCATGTATTTGTTATGCAAATAGCCATCTATTAATGTTAATACAGGTAGCAAATCAATGAGTTACTTAAGAAACAGGACTAAGAGACGACAGCAAAGCTTTGTAAGGCTGCCCTTAGCAGTGCTTTTAGCTAAATGCTAACGTGCTGATGATAATAAAGAATGTTTACCATCTTCTCTATCTCTCTTTGAAATTTTAGCATGTCAACATGTGCTAATTAGTACAAGACACATGTTTGAATGGATGTACCACCATACAGAAGTTATCAATATCATTTACTTATACAATACAGCTTTATTTATAGAGCACTTTAAACCTCCATACCAAAGTGCTGTACAGTCGTATAAACAAAACAGAACAACAACAAACACAGCACAGCTCACACACCATAAAACAAGTACAAGTAAAAACAATAGACAATTAAAAAGCAATAAAAGCAACACTCTAAAAGATGTTAAGGAGAAGAGGTGGGTTTTAAGAAGCGATTTAAAAGCAGGCAGTGTGGCGGCCTGTCTGATGTGCAGGGGCAGATGGTTCCACAGCGTGGGAGCCGCTACAGAGAAACAACGGCCCCCTCTGAGCTTTGACCTGGTTCTGGGCACGTTCAGGAGCAGTTGATCCGCTGAACTGAGAGGGCGGGTGGGCGTGTAAGGGTGTAGCAGCTCAGAAAGATATGGTGGGGTCATGCCATTTAGGGATTTAAAAGTAAATAAAAGGATTTTGAAATGAATCCTAAAATGTATTGGCAGCCAGTGGAGCGAAGCCACAATGGGGGAAATGTGGTCATATTTCCGTGTGCCAGTTAAAAGCCTTGCTGCTGCATTTTGCACCCGCTGCAGACGAGAGAGGGAGGACCCACTGACCCCCATGTAGAGAGAGTTACAGTAATCCAGCCGAGAGGTGACAAAGGCGTGGATTACTGTCTCAAACTGCTGTCTGGAGAGAAAAGGTTATCAGAAGAACTTCGACAGAACTGATCATCTCAACATGAGAACTGTAAACAATCCAGTTACAAAGATTAGCTTTATTATGAAAAGACTGATTATTACAGCTTTATATGACCAGTCGTATAAAATATCCCACCTCTGTTCTTTATATAATCTCCATCCCGCTCGCCCCTCCCTTCTGAGAGCCGGCTTTGTTGGGAACTGTGATTTTCACTGGAGACGGAGAAGATCATGTTCTCTTCTCTCACACAGCTCACCGCCAGCTGAGCTCTGAGGGCTCAAAATGGCCGACTGTTTGCTCCCGACTCAAAGTGCCATGATGAGGTTCAGCCCCTTCGGAGGCCCCTGCTGACCTCCTCTTAAAATATTTCAGAGAGAGGAAGCCCCTCTCGGGATCGACACCGGCCAGTTATCATCTACGTCAGGGCTATTCAAATTAGTTTGGAATGGGGCCGGGAAAAAGATGGCTTGAAATATGAGCAATCATATTAAGAGCTTCAGATACAGCATAGTGGAGTGCATATATTGTGTTGAATTAAATCAAACAACATAGCCCCAATGCATGTCTATAATTCTGTTAAAACCTGGTGTTTCTGCACAGTTACAGATAAAATGGCTAACATATATTTATTGAAATATAATTGTATATCTATCCATAATTATTCATTGGCGGGTGCGTAGGATTGTGTATAACTCCTTTCTGCCAAAGACCATTTTAAAGTTCAAAATCTTGAAAATATATACATCATCATTTCCAGATTCCACATGGATTACAATTTAAATATTTTGTTAGAAAAACATGTTTTTGGGCGTTTTTAATGCAGTCAAAAAGCGGTTTGATCTCCCACTTGTCAAACATAAAGGAAGACATACACACGTATCAGCTGGGCGATCCACGAGCAATTTATCCGCATCAGAAAATCCATTTATATCATTACAGTAACAAAAAGTCTAAAATGTTTAATTATTTCAGGGTGATGGAATCCTACAATATGAAAGCTTTTCAAAGCTTCATTTGAAGAGAGTTGTTAATGAGTCTAATGAATGTGTCTCTCGTTGTCAGCTCTTCTATCTGGGCTTCCTGATGTTCTACTCGTACGTGGTGTTGGTGAAGATGCCCGAGTGGCCTTCTCCTCAGGAGTGGGTCGTCATCCTCTACATATTCACCTCTGCCATCGAGAAAATTCGAGAGGTATGTGCAAAAGAAGATAATGAAGATTTCTTTGCTCGAGCCCCGTAAAGCAGTGTTCATTTCGTCAACGAAAACTGTGACGAAAAACGTTCGTCAACGACCTTTTTTTACATGACTGAGACGAGACGATGACGAGCTAAAAATAGATTCTTGATAACGAAAACTACGACAACATTTAGTTTTCGTTGACGGGACTAAGGTGTTAATTAATGGTGGACTATCGGACATTCAAAATGCAGCATATTTTCCCCCAAGTGTCCATCTCGTCTGTCAAAATGCATCTTACGTTTCTAACTTGCAATATCATTATTTCCGCTCTCTTCACTCCAGAAGAGCGATCTCTCTGTGTGCGGGGGGCGGGGCCTAACATACATGCTGCAGCAGACACAGAGATCTCGTTCAGAGAGTATATAGACACACATTTTGACTAAAATGTAATTTTTCATCGACTAAAAGTTGACTAAAACTTTTTGAGTTTTCGTCGACTAAAACTACGAAGGATAGGAATGACTCAAATGTGACTAACACTAATAACCATTTTCGTTTTAAGACTAAATCAAAAACAGCTGCCAAAATTAACACTGCTGTAAAGCCAATACTTCAAATAAACTCTCCTCAACATTATTTCTTTTATTTTTCCATTTTCTTCCTCTTTTTCCCCAGGTGTTTATGTCTGAAGCGGGCAAAATATCCCAGAAGATAAAGGTGTGGTTCAGTGACTACTTTAATGTGTCCGACTTTCTGGCCATTGTGACCTTTTTCATCGGCTTCGGCCTGAGATTGGCTGGAGGTGAAGCCTTCGTCCCCGGCAGGACGGTGTATTGTCTGAATATTATCTTCTGGTACGTGCGACTCCTGGACATCCTGGCTGTCAACCAGCAGGCTGGACCGTACGTCATGATGATCGCTAAAATGGTGAGAAAGTGAGAAGTCACACAACTGCATGATGTAAAGAAAGCAGACGACATGTTTAAATGCAATTGATATGCCATCTCTCATGTTTCGTATTAATTGTGTGCGATCTGTTGCAGGTGGCCAACATGTTTTATATTGTGGTAATAATGGCTATAGTCCTGCTGAGCTACGGCGTTCCCCGGAAAGCCATTCTGTATCCACATGAAGAGCCCAGCTGGTCGCTGGCCAAAGACGTGGTCTTCCAGCCGTACTGGATGATGTACGGGGAAGTGTATGCCTATGAAATCGACGGTAAGGACGATGAGGAAGGTATAGGAGATTACGCCGGTAAGAATAGTTTTATTCAAAGCTTTTCACCACGGCATGATAGCTGATTGGCACTCCAAATGAGCACTGGAAATCAAACCCACGATGGCATAATCATTGCCTTCCTTCACAGTCTCTTTCACTCAACATGGGTTCACGCACCGAAGCGGCCAACGCAGGTCTGTTTGGTAAGGCAGGGCTTTTTGTTTCACCACAGCATCGATCGCCCTGACTCCGCTTAAAGTGTTCTGGATAACAGCGAACGATTAAGTGATCGGGCGCGTTGGATGCTTCAGTGGAACAAAACACCTGGCAGAGCTCCATAATCTGAGTTGGCATCCCAAGGTTTCACACACTGCTCAAAATTATCACATGGTTTATGATTGTTACTATAGCTAAGGTAAAAAATCAGATGTAAAAGATGCTGTTTAAGTTTGTTGTAAAGTTGTTATTTAAAGAAAGCTAGTGAAGGCTAAATGCTAGAGTTGAATTAAATATCCCTCTAACACATCATAGTTGCAGCTTATTTACTGTACGTGTGTGCAGCATCTTTTTTGTGGATTTACGTCGTTAGAGCTATGTACTTGCTGAGGATCAATATGGGCTTTTCAATGGATATCTAGAGAGCAGGTGGTCAGGAATGTATTATTAAACAATTCATTATTTGAGGTATTATGGTCTCCTTTACTCTTTGTGTGAATGCATTTGTGGTAAAGTCAGATTTGGACCGACACCAGACAGAAAGTTTATTATAGAAAATGCAAATAAAAAAGTCCTGGTGGATGTAAGTTTATCCTTAGCATATTTGGGGATTTGTCAGTGCATGCATACCTGCTGGAGTGTGCCCATCCTTAAACACTCCTCCTCTTCACAGTGTGTGCCAATAACAGTGACGTAGCAGTGAAGCCACTGTGTACGGCGGGAGCGTGGCTGACTCCTCTCCTACAAGCAGTCTACCTCTTTGTTCAGTATATACTAATGGTCAACCTCCTCATCGCCTTCTTCAAGTAAGTGCACAACATTCCAGTGCTGTATCCAGAATACTGTTTACTCATTATCTTTGCCCAGTTTCTGGTTATGTGTTATACAGTGGTGGAGTGGGGACGTTTTTACTGGGTGGACGTGGGGGGGAGACGCTATGGACGAGCTTGTGAACTGTCAACGGGGGAGGGGGGGGTTCACTCTCGACCTCTGTTGCCTGTCAGCGCAACTTACATGATTACCTTTCTGCACGACTGTCACTCAAATGCGGGACATAGTCTCAATTTGTGGGACACGGGACAAATGATAAAAATGGTGTACACCTGGTCACCCCACACACACACACACACACACACACACACACACACACACACACACACACACACACACACACACACACACACAGGCTTCAAATCAAGTTGCATAAATGGTTGAGCTACGTTTTTATCATAATTACTGTGAAGTAATTTTTTGTCATTGTTACAACAAATACAAACTTGCAACTGATAACACTTGCAATGCTTTTATATTTATTAGACTATTAAAATCATGCTTAAAAAAAGTGGGGGCTCCAAATAAGTGGGGGTACGGCGACCCCCCGCGTCCAACGACCAGATAGGGATACTTAACCCAATGTATATTATATGTATTTTTCCTTCACTCATAGTTCTATTTATCAATCTGGATAAAGTAAGTGTTGGAGATGTCAGCTGCAGAGATGTGTGCCTTCTCTCAAATGGAACTACATGGCACTTTGCAACAAAAAAAAATTCAAACAACAATGTCTCCTTTTAGAAAATCATGACTCGGTTACTTCGATAACTGATTGGTTTTATGATCAGTTTCATGTAGGAGCTATTTTCTTTCTACCAAACTACTCCCACCAACCTCATCACCTCCCAGAAGGAAGATCCCCTATTTAGCTCTTTGTGCTTTTCCCTTTCCTGTAGTGTGATTTATAATGTAGGTTTTTGTGCATGTAAAAGATCTGCAAAGTCTAAACTCCCAAAGTTCCCTTGAGAGGCAGTTTCTATCTGACACGCCTCCATTGGACTCATGTGTTTATTTCTGTATCATAATAACGTCACTATGTAACACTGGCGTTAGTATAAGCTAGTGCGCCAACATATTGTACATGATAGGCTAAGGGGCGGGACATCTCTAACCGGTTAACCAATTACAACAGTGCCGTCCAGCTAACCAATCAGAGCAGACTTTTAGATTTTAAATGTTTGGGTAAACGCTCCCTGTAATTCTGAAATATGGCTGAGATTCTCAACAACATCGTTATCCTGGGTTTAATGTCTGTACTCTCTTTCCAGCAATGTGTATCTGCAAGTGAAGTCCATTTCTAATCTGGTGTGGAAGTACCAGCGCTACCACTTCATTATGGCCTACCATGAGAAGCCGGTCCTCCCCCCCCCCTTCATCCTCCTCTGCCATATCTACTCCCTCTTCTGTATGTGTCGGAAGAGAAAGAAGGAGCATACCTACGGACCAAGTACGACCTTTTTCTGCATCATCGCCTCAAATCTCCAATATTGCATTATTCAAAAGATGCTGATAAAGGATGCCATTCATATAAATAGATACATTTCTTTGTTGTCTTTTCAACATTGTAATCTAAATACTTTATGCCTGAAAAACAATTGGACAAATATTTACTGCTTACTGCCCATTAAGGAAATGTCTAACCTTAACACGCCTGTTTACGTTCTTTCAGAGCTGTTTCTCACAGAGGAGGACCAAAAGAAGCTTCATGATTTTGAGGAGCAGTGTGTGGAGACGTACTTTCATGAAAAGGATGATCAGTTTCACTCGGGGAGTGAGGAGCGCATCCGTCTGACCTCAGAAAGGTGAGACAGGACTTCTTAACCCTTAGATGCATAAGTGGGTCTTTTTTTACCCGGTGGTTTTCTTGAAGTATCTTTGTAAGTACATTTTTTTTTAATCATTTCATATTCCAGCTACTCCTCAAAAACACGTTTTGGATATCATGCCATTCACATTTAAATTGTATACATTTTAAGAAATTGTAGTTTTTGTATTACGACCCCAAGCTTCCATAAGTGGCTCAACAATGGGATCCTATGGGAACCTTCTTATCACCTGTGTCTGTCAGGAATACATTCACTGTAGACCACACAGACTACATCACAAGTTACACCTCTCAGGTAGATTATTTTACACAGCAAGATCTGATACCCGTCAGTATAATAATAATAATAATAATAATAATAATAATAATAATAATAATACATTATATTTGTATAGGGCTTTTCAAGGACTCACAATTGCTTTACAATATAAGGGAAGGTTAGGGTGGGGGGGTATAGGTGGGGGGTATAGGACTATCAAACTTGATCAACCGGCATGGATTGATGGGAGGGGGGGGGGGGGGCTATGAGTAGACAAGAGGAGAAGAGATGAGTTTTGAAAAGGGACTGGAATATTGTGAGGGTCTCAGAATAGCGGAGATCTGTGCATCAATATGTTCAAAACCTTTTTTTCAAAATGTAAAAAAAAGATTCTTAAATAGTGAAAGATTAAATATTTCTAGTGTGACCCAAAATATAATACTAAATATTATACAAGTGATCTTTCTTAACCAAAATGACAAAAATGGCATAAAAACACATATTATTCTAATACGGGTCCTTTTAGACCCACTTATGGAAGAGTCCAGTCACTCGGGCATCTAAGGGTTAAAGGTGCTCAGTGGAGTTTTTCTTGTAAATAACCAAAAATAACTGAAAAATGCTTTTATCCTTGAAGTCTATCAAACCGGCATGCATGCCCATCCTTGTGCCTGAATCACACAAAACATGGACCTTCTCGTACAGTCACGAACTGACCAAAACACAACTTAACATTTAAAGGTCATTCTCATTATTATGTTCATGCTGGTATTTTGGGTTCCTTAGAAAATGTAAATATTAGGGCTGTCAAACGATTACAAATTTTAATCAGATTAATCACACCTTAAAAATTAATTAATCATGATTAATCACCATTCCAACTATGTCCAAAATATGCCATTTCTTTATGTATATTGTTGTGGGAATGGAAAGATAAATGAAAGAAGGCGGATATATCCATTTAACATACAGTGTGTATGTATGTTTATTATAACATTGTTCTGTGTGTCAAAATGAAAGACAGCCCACACACCTATCAATCATCAAACCGTGGGGTCTTATTTCCTTACCTGTTGATTTCTATCAACACGTAATGTTGTATCGATATAGAGATGTACTACAGCAAAAGTATTATCCGTCAGGACTTCCTGCAACAACACCACGCCGTTATCTTGATTCTGATTGGCCAGAAGACATTATCAAAGATGTTCTATTGAGAAGACGATCACGACGTGACAAAAGTTTTCAAAACCGTTTCTGGTCTTTGGTATTTCCAGACAAGTGGCTACTGAAATCAATCTTACTAACTGCTGTCTCTGCAATCTACTCCGCGCGATTTGGCTTACTTTAACATAATTTTTCATAGTGTGGCTAAGCCATTTCCTGGTATGGGTGTAGCCTACCCCAGCCATACCCTGGCGCTGCCACTTGTGGGATGTATGGGCGGGCCATTCTGCGCATGCGTTAAATGCGTTAAATATTTTAACGCAATTAATTCAATAAATTAATTACCGCCGTTAACGCGATCATTTTGACAGCATTAGTAAATATGCTTTAATGTTAAAAAAAACACATTTTCCTCACTCTGTCCGTCTGAGTATACCTGTATCCAGCACTTGTCTGAAACGCTCTGTTTAAGCACCTTATTACGCCACGCTCAATACTAGAAGACAGGTTATTTACTTCAATAGTATAGTATTAACATTTTATTCAACATAAACAATAGTAGGTAGCACAAGCTGAACTGTGGCTAACTGAACCTAATGTCATTTCCAGGGTTGAGACCATGTGTATGCAGCTGAAGGAGGTCGGGAACAAAGTGAACTTCATAAAGCGCTCTTTGCACACTCTGGACTCTCAGATCGGACACCTGCAGGACCTCTCTGCCCTCACTGTGGACACGCTGAAGACCCTCACTGCTCAGAGGGCGTCAGAGGCCAGCAAGGTCCACAACCAGATCACCCGGGAGCTCAGCCTCTCCAAGAACGTCGTCCCCAACATCGGCCCTGTGGCTTCAGACACTGGGCCCCACTCCAAATCATCCATGATGGGCAAACACAGTGTGGGGCTGGACCCCACCATGAACCCAGCGTTGAGTCCAGAGAGGAGGGGGTTGTTTGGGCTTGGGCACTTTGCTGCAGAGGCCGTCTTCCCAGGCAGCTCCTGTGGCTTTGTCCAAAGTGCTGTGGCCATTTCCCCTCCGGAGCTGCGTCTCCGCGGCCACTCTCTCACCCGGAATAAACCGACCCGTCCACAGGAGCCGGGCTTTTCCGACTCTCCCTCCAGCCTGCCCTGTGTGCCCTCCCCGGGGGCCCAGTTTCACCTCAGAAGCACCCCAGCCCAGCCCAGCGGCTCCAGCCACCCAGAACTCGCCCTAGCTAGGCTTTACCAGCCAGACTGCACCACTGTAGAGTTTGGGGCGTTTGTGGGTAAGTACAAGACCGAGGGTGAAACTAGTATTGATGCTGAGATCTCAGAGGAGGGGGAAAGCTGTGTGTGTGTGTATCCGACTGTTGTTGTTGTCTCTAAGACTTCGGGCTCTGCTCGGCCTGCTTGCTTTCCTGCTTGCACTGCGAAGCCAGAAAACACAGAGGGGTTAGAAGGGGGGGAGAGAAAAGGGGAGGCAGGTTTAGGGTACGTGAACGAGGCCTTCTGCGACGACGAGTGCAGATCCGGTTCTCTGAGCACAGACAATGAAGTCCCACCAGCTCCTGAAGCTGAATCATCACGGGGTCAAACTCAGGGAAACGGCAGCAAGCCAGGTTGTGTGCAGGCCCCTGCTGTGGCACCCAGGAAACCCCACAGACAAAGGAGAAGTGAATGGAATATGTCAGGACGGTCGGCTCCTGCAGCGCCTGGCTGTTCAACGAGAGGTTTGAGTTTTAGTGTGAGATTACGTTCGGGACTGCGTTTGCCGGGTGCTCGGGCCTTTCCATCTCCAGATCTAGATCCAGTCGACTCTCTAGCTGCCTTTTCCTTTCCTCTCTCTGTCCTCCTGTCTGGTTGCTCTCTGGTCCTGGTGTTTCTGAAGTGTTCTTGTCAAGTGACAGCACGAATGATTGGTTGACTTGAGGTTTTCAACTGTAATTTTGATTGATTACGGTTTTGTTTGGCAGGTGGAGGTGAGGATTCACTTAGGAATCAGATGTTTGAACTGATTATTTTACCGTTTTGGTTATGATGATTCTTTGAATGTTGTGGTGGGATATTGTGACATGAGACAAACATAAATAAAGTATTTTACTCTGGTCCTGTTGCAGACAGATATAGCTGTTTGAATGGCCTTACAAAAGCTAAACATATGTGTTGGTTTCAGGACATAAAGACAGTATGGACCTCCAGCTCTCGACTCCCAAAGAGAGATCCAGCTCACGGCAGAGCCCGGTGTCAGAGAGCCGACTGCAGCTGAGTGCATGTGTGAGTAACAGTAGCATCGTCTTAATAAATGTAGTTCCAAGAAGCTTATTTAGCCTAACATGAATGTATTTGTGAACCATATTGTTTATGGCAGCCATACTTTGTTACAGTGTTTCAGAATAAGGTTTATTTTCTCACTCCTTTGTGTCTCAGGCTCTGCCTTCAGGTCCTGCTCACATCCGATCAGTCAACTCCTACGCCGGCTTCACAGAGTTCGACAGAGAACCAGCTTCCCTCCATCTTGAATCCTGTAAGATCACACAACAAATACAAACAATCATATGAAAATGTATTTTTATTATACAGATATTAATAATTAGATCAGATTCAACTTGTTTGCAATAGCACATACATAGTAGGGATGGGAATGATTAATCGACTATTCGAATATTCAAAATTATTCAGGTATGAGAATATGAGTTATGAATAGGGATGGGTATCGTTAGGATTTCATCGGTACCGGTACTGCTTATCGGTATCGTTATTTTTCGATACTCTTATCAATACTTTTCAATAATTTGGTGTTAATAAACTAAAAAAAGACAAGGCGATGTGCCTGCAAGACTGCACCCAACAAAACAAATTACCCGTCCGCAGCAGCTAACCTGCCTGCGAGCCTTCGCTCAGGTCACATTCACGGCGCGGCTGAAGCCCGCTAGCACTATTAGCACTAGCAGTATCGCTAGCACCATTTAAGATTCAATGAGTGTCTCGTTTGCAAATGCTTCATTAAGTTGCTTGTGTTACCCCCTTTACAAGCAACTAATTGAGTACATAGATTGCACCTTGCACTATCGCCACTACATTTTTTCAAAGTGCACCCAGATCTTGGATCGCTTCGCTCTGTCCGCCATGCCTGCGGGAGTCTCACAACAATAATAAGAGCGCTGTTGAGAGAGATGAGGAGTGGCATTTGCAGTGGCCAATCAGAGGGGTCTCAAACACGGGATGAGGGTTCCCAACCAACCAGAATGGTTTAAAGTTAAACTAAGGAAGTAGACGTAACAGATATACCGATAGCAGCACCGTTTGTCCAGCGGCTTAACGATACCGTCCAATCAGGTACCGGTATTGACTTAGTACCGGTTCTCGGTACCCATCCCTAGTTATGAATATTTGTATTATTATTTTTATTTGTATTTATTTTTGGCAGGTGTGCCTAAGTTGATTACATATTATCAAATGGAATAATTCAATGTATACGACAGTGCCATAGCTAAATGTGTTGGGTCTAAAGGTGTGTTTTGCTCCGCTCACCGGTCCCCCACAGCGGGCAGAGCTGCAGGTACTGATCTCTCTCTCGCGCGTCCGGTTATACTTCACTCGCGTTTATGTCCAAATCCATCAGATCTAGCTAGTTCTAATGATATGGCTGCTGCCCCTCCCTACACGCAGGTCACGCAGACTCAAACCTCATCTTATGCCCAAGTTCCAGCTGAGAGGGTCTTCTCTACAGCTGGCCTGATTGTGAATCACCTCCGCACCCGCCTCTCCCCTGAGCATGTAGACATGCTCATATTCTTAAAGAAGAATGAGTATTGAATAGCTGCATTCTGTGCATAGCCCTGTTATAGGTTGTTGATCTCTGTTGTAAGGGTTACGTTACCCTAACCCGTTATGTTGTTCGTGTATGATCCCTCTTTCATTTAAAAACCAAGTTATGTTTTAAGCATGAAAGCTGTAGGCCTATAGCTGTCAACTGTTCAAACTGTGGTCACCAGTTCAATCAATTTGACAAATATGACTTGGTTTCTATACTTATTTGAACATGTATTTATGAACATTTATTTTTTTATATGGGATATGTACATTTCGGTTAATCGGTTAACCGTTTTTTTGGGGGTCGAATATTCGAATATACATTTGCTTTCAAATTCCCATCCCTAATACATAGTACATTGTAGTCTGCTCTGCATCCAACCAGAAAGCACAAAGAGTCGATAAAGGTTGCGGTATCTGCATGTTGTTAGTATAAATATATATATTTACTGATATGGTGCAAGGGTTTAAGGCATATATGAGTTAAATTTAAAACACAGTTATATTAAATATTTGCACAAAGCCTTGTATGTCCCTGAGTCTGAGGCGTTGTATGTGGAAGCCCCACATGAGTATGTTTTTATTGTTTATGATTGTTTATTTCCTGTAGCTCTGACAAAGAGGGACAGGAGCCGGTCGTCAGCTGAAGACATCCTCGCCCACGAGGACCCCCGGTCTGCATGCCTGGTAAGACAAGACTGTGTGTACTTTCCGGAGTACAAAGATAAAAACGACTTTAATGCTGCTTTCTGTCTTTGTTTAACCACTTCTTATTTCTCCACCAGGAGAGAGTTCAGGGCAAGTCAGCCCAAGCCAGCAGCCTGTAAGTGTCCTTCCACTGATTTCATTCAAGATGTCTACGTTTACACGCACGCACACACACACACACACACACACACACACACACACACACACACACACACACACACACACACACACACACACACACACACACACACACACACCATTTCCTAAGTTAAACATCAAATAAAACTGTATGAATAATTAATAGTTAGGATATCTTGTACCAGACATTTCTCAGAATGCACAATATTAAAATAAAAACACAAAGGTCCTGTGACTAATACCGAAACCAAGCATAATAGTGAAAAATAAAAACAGTTAATTGAGTAAACAAAAATGTATCTAAAATGAATTACATCTACAAGTGATACTAACACAAATAACAATAAAACTATAAAACTCAGATAAATGTCACTTTTCTAACATTCTTTTGCAACGTATTTAAAAGTGCTTTAATGTCAAATTGCAGATATAAGTAATAGTGCACATGATAATTGAACATGTCTGTTGAAGTCAGATTATTTTATTTCTGATTTAATTTGCACTGATGCATATTTGTTAGAATGTATTTGAAGCCAGCACTCAATGCACTATTCTCTTACTGTGTGTTAATGCAGAACACAAGCTCACATGTTTTTGTTAAACTAATGTTGTTTTGTTTCTTTTGTTCTCCGTCAGACGAGCCCCTGGGGAAGAATCACCAAACGGTGAGTTAGTTCGGTCGGACTCGTTCTGCTGATCCAGCAGCATCTCCACAGACGCTGTTATCAAAGTGAACTTTGACCTTTCCTCTAGTGGCTGCCTTACTGCCATTTATAATGATCTAATGAAGGGTAGTGTGGCTTTATTATGATTTGCCTTGAGCAACAAATGGAAAAGGTGCCATGTTTCATCCAGAATATGATATCCTTTTAGAAGCTTCATTCCAGATAAGAAAAGTTAATACAATCTGGGGATTAGTTTTATATGCAAATCACTATACTTGCTTATATTGCATTGAATATGGACTGTTTTCGAAGTATTTTGGAACTTTTGCTGAACAATACATTTATGTTAACTCGTGTTTTTGGATTTCAGCATCACTGTCCTCTTCATTTATTTCATTTAATTGTTTATTTGAACAGGGACAATGCACATTAATGAACACTTAAAGGTGGGGTAGGTAATTCACTTCAGAAACACTTTTTGTTATATTCCATGGAATGCTCTTAACATCCTGATAGCAATGAATATCTGAAGTGCTTTGACAATAAATCCAAAAAAAAATTCATCAGTGGAAGCCGTAGTACTGTAAAAAGGAACGACCAATCATCTGAGCCGGCCCGGCTAAAATAACTGGATGGCCTACCCGCCTGTCAGCCTTCCAT
>NC_136904.1:10934552-11021591 GCF_949606895.1 Notothenia rossii | reverse complement strand
TAGGAACCTCCTCAAGAAGGAATAATTAAGGAAGTTCTTCAAATTCCTGACTGTTTGTGAATTTTGAAGGAAAAAATTGAGGCCTTGAAAGATTTAGAAGATTTTCATAAATAGACAGGTGTTTTAAAGTGCTTAAATGTATATATTTATAAAAAGATATATTTATTTACATGCAAGAGAAGACATTTAAGTGATTTTACGTTGTTATTTTTCTCAAATCTCTACATAACTTACTAATTATATTGTTTTGCTGTGTTTGAAGACGGTATTGCCTCCTGTCACTAATACAGCAAGGCATTTTTAAACACATGGGCGTTTCTCTCTTTAATTCTTATTTCTGAGTTTCTTCAATGCCTGCTATTACTCTTTGTGTCACACATTCTCAGTGTTGTGAAAGTCATGAACCTTGATCTATGTCTCAAACTAAGCCCTGTCTTGTCGTTTTGAGTGAAGTGGGACCTGTGAAACCTTTGAATTTGAAGAAAATGAAGTGGTGTGGGAACACTTGGTTAAAGAAGCATTAAAGTAACTCTTGAACACGGCATGAGAAAGGAAACTAAGTGTACTGAATATAAATACAGCTTGTGGTTAGGTGTGACTCAGAAGGCAGTCAGACTGGTTCCCCCTCCCACAGGGTGCGGTGTACTTTTATAAAGACGAAAACAATGACTCTGCACTTTATTCAACTCTTTTCCTGACTAAAGGCTCACAGCTCTACGTCGACTTAAAGCCGTGAAAACTGCTTTCAAAGACCATGGCTTCTGTGGAGGTCGAATACTGGTGAGTGTTTCACTTTATATTCTGTAACATGATCTCAGAACACACTGTAATAACATCTCTAAAGTTAGAAGGTAGATCTTTGTTTTATTTCACACTAGGGCGTAGTCCTGTTGCTGTTGGGAATTATATCTCAATACTCATACTATGTTAAGGATCCTAACTTAACAGGATTTAAGAGGGTTTTATATAAGTATTGTATGTAAACATTGCTGTTGCTGAGCTTGTATTAGTATTGTATTCTTCTTACTACTTGTACTTTTATGTAAATACTTTTCATCTAATAGAATCCATTTTGTTTATACCACCATACTACAGTGAAGCATTCTGGTTTGAAGTTTTCTGTACTTTACTTTGTGTCAATCCAGCAATTGTATATTCTTTCAAACTAAATATTGTATTTCATGGTTTTACAAATAAATATATTGTGGATCAAAAGAAAAGGACACAGAAATACTGAACTTTGAGCTTTGTCTGCTTATTTTCATCCACACAGACATTCTTTATTGGTCTGAGAGTTTCTGTGTGCCAATAATCTGTTTGTTTTTGCTGATGTGTTTCTCCTCCTTCTTCTTGTTTTGTTTGCAGTAGCGGATGAGGTTACTCATACCGTTACGGGCAACTAGCCGAAGCAATTCGGCAGGTTCCTGGAGTGAAGGAGGTGACCGGGAGGGTCGGGAGGCAGAGTAAGATGCTTTTGCTTTTACACTCAGACTCATCCGTCATAATGAAAGAGAAAAATGACACAACATAAAGTAGTGTTATCATGACACGTTATGGGTAACAACCAGAGGTCGAAGAAGTACTCAGACCTTGAACTTGAGCAACAGTAGAAGTACCAGTGTGTCGGAATACATGTAAAAGTCCTGCAATCAAATTGTGACTCAAGTAAAAGTACAAAAGTATTGCCAAAAGTAGAAGTACTCATTATACAAATTGGCCCATTTCAGAATTGTATATATGATATGATTGATTATAATTATTGATGCATAAGAGTGTTATCAAGGCTGGTAAAGGTGCAGCTAGTTTGAATTACGCTGTATACTGCAGGCTAGCTTGTTACTCTCAAACTAAAGCATTATTTCAGTGTTAATCATATTTCACAAGTAAAAGTACACGATTAACCTCTGAATTGTAGTGGGGTAGAAGTACAAAGTAGCAGTACAGTACTTGAGTAAATCTACTTAGTGACTTTACACCACTGGTACTTTTTAAACACTGTCAAATAAAGACTTTAAACTGTGTTTCTTGTTTCAGTTAGCCGACAGTTTCTCTTGTCACGTCCTAAAAATATAATTGTTTACTCGTTTTTCTTAGGTTTCAGAACTTGAAAACCAACCTGTTTTTGTTCTGGTGTTTCTTTTGTTGACAGGAATGTAGTATCAGTGATATAGTTCCTGTTTCTCAGATAAACCTGCTTTACTTACACACAGATACTATTGTGTAAATAATACAATATACTACAATGAATTAACATTGATGTACTTTCTCACCCCACAGACAGCTTTGAGATTTCTGTGAACGGCCAGCTGATCTACTCCAAGCTCAAGACGGGAAAGATCCCTCCTCCGGATGAGGTCAGTCAGTTATGTTTTCTACATCTTTTTTTACAGTATAGCATTACCACAAAACAACTGATTAGTTTTAAGTGGATGAAGGTTTTATTTTAGGCTCATAAAAACATTTGGATGTCAAGTTACAGTAAACATTTCTACTTTTTTTTTTTAACTGCCAGCAGAATCGATATCACATTCGTTATCACTAGTTATTATAAAATACCAGGATTACGTGGTTACTGATGGGGAATTCACATCAGTTAATATAACATGAAATAAATCCATTTGATTTAATATTCAACAGTAAACCAGGGTCATGCTCTGTGACATCATCATACTAACATGCTCAAAATGTTAACCATGTTTGAAGTTTACTGTGATAGCATGCCAGCATACACTATAAAAGTAGTACTTATCACAAAAGTTAAACAATATTAGACGAGAAGTCGGATTTTGAGTTGGAGTATCAACCAAAGAGATTACAATTCATCCTGAGCGGCTCATCAATGCTTGTTGACAATTAGATGACAACTTATCCATGAATCGTAACCTGTCCTTAACAACCAACATGTTTTGTGTTTCCTGTGAACAGGTCGTGAAATTGATCAAGGAAGTCTTGAACAAATGAGGACACCGTTAAAAGCTGGAGGTTAAAGCACTGCCTGTATTCACACTGCAAGGTCAATGGTTTGTTTTTTGAATGGCTACTTTCTCTCACAACTGCTTATTTGAGCACAAAAGGAAATTCAAACAAGAAAACAAGACAAGAAAAACAATCCTAAAAATATAATTGGGAAAAATTCAAACAAAGACAAATGAGTTTTACCATCAGCCATCAGACCATTTATCTACACTGTGAATACAGGCAAGCGATGATAAGAGCAACTCTGAAGATCTGGGCGCTGATCTTTACTTCTTTTTATGAATGAACACATGAAAAAATAATGCCATGTGTTCACGATGCAAGTCAAGAAGCTGTTCAGCTGCCTGGAGCCTGAGGAACTGCTCTCTTCAAAAACATCACATGTATACTTACTCAGGAATGGGAACAAAATGAAACTGTTCATCAAACCACACATGTTACCAATATAAAGGAATATTTTGACATTTTCGGAAATTTGCTCATTTGCTTCCTTGCCAAGGGTTAGCCAAATGAGACGACTGCTGCCACTTTTATGTTTGAATGTTAATATGAAGCTACGGCTAACGTTTGGTTAGCTTGTCTTAGCCTTATGTCCCGAACCAAGGGGATACATCTAGCCTGGCTCCTGTCAATCAAAGCTGCCTACCAGCACTTCTGAAGCTCACTAATGAACATCTGTTTTGTTTGATCCATGCAAAAACCAGAGTGTAAAAACAGCGGTTTGATGGTGGGGTTACTGTATATGCCGGACTGTTTCATTGCCTGGCCCCCTAGCAGAGAGTTAAGGGTCCAGGCAATGAAACAGTCCGGCACACAACCTCGTGAAATAGTGAATTGTCATTTCTACACTTTTGGTTTTTGTGTGGATCAAACAAGGCATAATGTAAGATGTTTATTTTTGTGAACTTTAGAGGTTCTGGTAGGCAGGTTTGTTAAGTCTGAACGGTCTGAACAGAGCCAGTCTAGATGTCTCCCCCTGTTTCCTGTCTTTATGCTAAGCTAAGCGAACCAGCTGCTAGTTGTAGCCATATTGTTATGAAAGGAATAGTTTGACATTTTTGGAAATAAGATAATTTGCTTTTTTGCAAAGAGTTGGCAAATGAGACGACTGCTACCACTTTTATGTTTGAATGTTAATATGAAGCTACGGCTAACGTTTGGTTTAGCTTATCTTAGCATTATGTCTGGAACCAGGGGGATACATCTAGCCTGGCTCCTGTCAATCAAAGCTGCCTACCAGCACTTCTGAAGCTCACTAATGAACATCTGTTTTGTTTGATCCATGCAAAAACCAGAGTGTAAAAACAGCGATTTGCTGTTTGATGGTGGGGTTATATGCCGGACTGTTTCATTGCCTGGCCCCCTAGCAGAGAGTTAAGGGTCCAGGCAATGAAACAGTCCGGCACACAACCTCGTAAAATAGTGAATTGTAATTTCTACACTTTTGGTTTTTGTGTGGATCAAACAAGGCACACTGTAAGATGTTTAGTTTTGTGAACTTTAGAGGTTCTGGTAGGCAGGTTTGTTACGTCTGAACAGAGCCAGTCTAGATGTTTCCCCCTGTTTCCTGTCTTTATGCTAAGCTAAGCGAACCAGCTGCTAGTTGTAGCCATATTGTTATTAAAGGAATAGTTTGACATTTTTGGAAATAAGATAATTTGCTTTTTTGCAAAGAGTTGGCAAATGAGACGACTGCTACCACTTTTATGTTTGAATGTTAATATGAAGCTACGGCTAACGTTTGGTTTAGCTTATTTTAGCATTATGTCTGGAACCAGGGGGATACATCTAGCCTGGCTCCTGTCAATCAAAGCTGCCTACCAGCACTTCTGAAGCTCACTAATGAACATCTGTTTTGTTTGATCCATGCAAAAACCAGAGTGTAAAAACAGCGATTTGCTGTTTGATGGTGGGGTTATATGCCGGACTGTTTCATTGCCTGGCCCCCTAGCAGAGTTACGGGTCCAGGCAATGAAACAGTCCGGCACACAACCTCGTAAAATAGTGAATTGTAATTTCTACACTTTTGGTTTTTGTGTGGATCAAACAAGGCACACTGTAAGATGTTTAGTTTTGTGAACTTTAGAGGTTCTGGTAGGCAGGTTTGTTACGTCTGAACAGAGCCAGTCTAGATGTTTCCCCCTGTTTCCTGTCTTTATGCTAAGCTAAGCGAACCAGCTGCTAGGTGTAGCCATATTGTTACCATTCAGATACGAGTGGTCATAATCTTCTCATTTAACTCTCGGCAAGAATTTATAAATGCCAAACTATTCTACCATGTTTTGGTAGGTCAGACATACAAAATATATATTTTTTTGTTGTTGATTAGAACTAAATGTGAAATCATGATGAATACAAACTCTTCTCTTCAGATCGAATTTGCAAAATATGCCCTAGTACTAAATCTGCTATTTCTTGTTACTGTAGCAATTGTATTAGCGTAGCAAAAATGACTTTGACTCGTACATATTTGAACTTTTGAAAACAACTTAAAGTAATGTTATGCTTTTGTAATTTAATTTGTAATAAATTCAAACCACGCTAATCCTCTGAAATGCAATAAAGCATCACTGAACAACCAATGATGACTTTTACTTATGGAAGTGCCGAGTTGTTTTGTCAAAGTAAGTCCTGACTTCAGTCAAATTTCTCTCTGTGGTGATCACAGCCGGCTGTGTGTCTGATACCATCTTCCCCGTCAATGGTGATTGACTTCCTCCTCGTCCTTCTGTTATCACCAGATGAAATCAATATCAATAAGCCTATCTGATAAATCAACATGGGGCGGAAACACAGCTTCCTGCTAAAGCATTAATTATTTGTACACCGGTCAATCTGGAGTCTGGGCTGTTTAGTTTCTATATATCACGTCTTATTTTACCTTAAGTGAATGAAAACTTCTAAAAATACACCAAAAAAAACTGTTTTCAACATGTTTTCATTTCATTTTCCATTTGAAGATTTCTCCAAAATTCCAGAAACATTAGCATTGGACAAGGATGTAGCCTATTTACAAATATAAATGTATATATTATATATCACAAATTCCCTTTTTAATACACATTTAATATGTCAATATAGTGTTAATATGATTGATATGAGAACAAATAATACCCTGACATTTCCAACCTGACTTTATCCGATGTTTAGATCTCTGTTCTGGAAAATAATAGAAATGAGCATGTCGTAGTTTATTTATTAAAATAATGCATCATATGAATATATAAACATGAAACTACAAAAATTTATTTAATACATACAAATAATAATAATAAGTAACACATTTTTGTTTTTTGGTGATATTTATTCTTGAAAAAGTCTGTAAATGCTCATGATAGGTGTGTCCTTTTAAATCTGCAAAGTAACAATAACTAGGTGTCAAATAAAAGTAGTACTGAAGTAAAAGTATAATATTTGAATGTAATATAATCTTATTTTTTGAAAACATTATCTTATAATAGCATTTTATATAAGTAAACAGTGCCTTTCATATTTGAGAACTTGCTTAAACAATCAGAAATACAGGAATATTCATGTTTCTTTCAGTGGTTATGTATCTGTGATATCATATGTGAACATATTGAGCGGTGATAAGAGGAGCAGCTGTGTGTTTGTTGTTGTGTCGGTGAGTGGAGGTCACAGAGTTGAACAGGCCGCTCACTCCCCTCACAGGGTCTTTCTCCGGCCTGTCTGTAGCCTTAAGCTTATTGCTTCCTATTGAAAACATAAATCTTTAAAAACGGGTCATGGTTCTATATAACTACTTAAAAAAGGCTAACCAATAGGAAAAACACATTTCCCAGCTGGCATGTGAAAAAAGTTAATCTTATTATACTATATTATAATTTCCTAAAACAGCTGTGCACTGTTTTTATTTTAGCGCACATTAGGGGCAGACTGTGTATCTGTCGGGGGGGTTTTTCAGCCACAGTTTTGGTTTCTATTGAGTATTTGTGGCAGCAGAGCAGCATGTGTCATAGACTAAAGAAAAAAAGCACAGTGACCATCAGGATAAGGAAATGTATGAAACGCAGAAATATCAAAGCTATATCACGCTTTGGATTAACAGAATACTTGTTAATATGATTAATTCACTGTTGGCTTTTCATGGGATTTATTAACCGCATTATCCTTCAAAGGGAGCCATTGTTCTTTGTGTTTACTGTCAATGTAACAATGAAAGGAACATCTATTTTGCCTCTTTAAGCCCTCTAGATTGATTTTGAAAGTAGTAATAGAGGACTTCTCCCCATGTAATCTCTTCACTATATAATCCATAAAATACACAGATAATAACAAGAGATTTTGTCTGCTGTTTGCAACACTGGTGTTGGGGTTTTACTGCGTGGTAGAGTAACAACTGTCAACAGGAAACTCATCTCCACATCAGAAGCTGCCGTGGTTCTCTTTTTTCACAAACAATGTTATCTGTACTATGTGTTGTGATCGTAATGGAGACAATAGTTGGTGTGTGTGTGTGTGTGTGTGGGGGGGGGGGATTATTTTTAGCGCTCTAACTGATTGTAAAGACCCACACATAGGCTCTTTGTCTGCTTATGAGAAGTCAGAGATGCAGGCACAACGACCTCATTGCAGTTTCTCACACACACACACCTCATTTGTAATCATCAAGTTTGTGAGGTCATCTCCTCTTAGTTAAATGTCTTTCTAAACTGTATTCCTTTTTTTAGGGATTGTTTGTTGTACAGTCAGTTTATATAAGTCAATGTTGACAAGCTGTAACTTTTCCTCATTTTTTGTTGACATTTCTGTATAAAGGTCCTTATATTAAGCAATATAAGATTATAAGGCCATTAAGCCAATGTGTGTACATATAACGTTAAGATCAGTAACATGTGTTAATGTTGGATTACTATACATGTATAAGCACGTCAAATAAACTAGTGTTATATCAATATACAGCCTTAACACATTCTATAAATGGAGTCCATTAACTTAAATACATTGTCAGAATTTTTCCAAAGACGTTTAATGGCTAACTTAGTGGCAAACCTGTCCTTTAATTCTCGTTTTCTGCACAGGTTTTTTATTCGAAAGAAACAAATTAGATCCTTTTTTCTCAAATGACAAACAAATGTCACATTTTGAGCCTAAGTATGTTTCGTGAATCCTGTTGCGTAACTTGAGCAGAGCGCTGGTCAGAGGAGCACAGAGGCAGACAGGAGGACATATCTTATTTATGGAAATATGTCTGCATATAAAAAGGAGGGCAGACCATTTCATATTCCTACTGTGCAGACCTGCTGAAAGAGGACACACTGAAAGAAAGACAGAAAGACTTCTCTGCACACACAAGAATCACAAACTCCATTATTGGTTCTTTTTTTATTATAAAAAAAAACAGTGACAAATAAATAGACCAAAACAATGTAAAAATATAATGTTTAAGAGATCTGTAGGGGGGGAAATGCTATAGCAACGGTTTGTTTTAATAGCAATATGTTTGAAGTCAGATTGGTCCCTGGTTTGTTTGATATGAGAAACAACTCACAACATATCGTAGCACCGTTGTGTTGTAAATCACATTTCACATGGATGCAGGACACGCATGAGAACAATGAAACAACTGAGTTAGCTGCGGGTCAGATAGAAAAAAAAGGGCCCCTGCTTACAGTTTCATTTCATATAAATATAATATATTAATTTATACATTGTACACAAGAATCGCTCTATACCACGTACACAACTCAGGTAAACGCATGAATAAAAAAAGGCAGCTTACAATTGAACAAATCAAAACCAAAAGCTGTGGGAAGAACTGAAATGAAAGTCTTATAGCTGCACAGTCGAAAATACAAAACATTGAGCGCAACGACGATTCTGTGCAGAAACCTGTGCTTAAGTAATTAAACTGTCTAAAGATATGCAAGCTAAATGCCACTTACTCCAACTTTTCTGAAGGCATTGAGATTATGTTTACAATCTTAAGGAGCAAATGTCAGTATTGATGCGTCTGTGGGGTGTGAGCATGTGCAAACATTCAGTTGATGACTTGAGATTATAACCCTGAATTCACTACAGATTAGGCCTGTTTTTGCAGCATTGATGTTCGTCTGCTGAACTGTGCCATATGAGAACATGGATGGAGACGTGTTAATGATGACGAAGGCTAGCTTAGCGCACCAGGAGGAAGGTGAGTCCGGCGAGGCCGACCCCAGCGGCGGCCATCAGCGCCGTCTTCATGGACGAGTCCTGGCTCACCCCTCTGGCCGTGCGGGAGAACGAGCAGAACCCCTCCTACGAGAAGAGAAACAACAAATGGTTAAGAACTTTTCATTTACTGGCAAGAGCGAATGTTTATCTGCTACTCGTGACTTTTTCTGCTTATGTTGTAGGTTTTTAAAAACAAAAAGAGAGAGAGAGTATAAGCTGCCAAACGACAGCTTGGCCGACAGCTAGCGGCAATTATACGATATATTATGGATAATAAGTCTCAGTCCCTGACAGCGCCGTGCTTTTACATAAACACAGACAGACATTTGCCCTCAGTACTGCTGAGATCGGCAACTTTTTAAATATCCTGACAGCCAAGCAGTTTTTTAAAGTAAGCAGAATAAATCATGTCAAAGTGTCAACCTGAAGTTATAGAAGGTGGCATTGTCTTCATTTTTGTGCAGAAAACATTCAATTTGGTTATATATATATATATATATATATATAGTTTTTTAATGTGTTGCTAAAAGAGCAGAATAAGCTAGATATATAAATATATATCTATATCTAGCTTATTCTGCTCTTTTAGCAACACATTAAAAAACTGTTCTGCTGTAAATCTCTTCATCATGTTTGAGGAACTTGTACTTTACTTCAGTATGTTCACATTATATACTTCAAATGTTGTACAAGTTACTTGGAGATTTAAGGTGTATAGGTTATAAATACAAAACCATTATATTAAACATTAAGATAGTTAATAGTGTATAAAGTCATTAAAATAACATGAAGTTACAGAAACACATGGCCTTTTGTTCGTTCACAGTCCATTTAGTTATGAACTCATTCTAGCTTCTTCCGCTCCATTAGCGAGACAATAATAACCAGTTCTGCTGTATTTGTCTCCGTCATGTTGTCAGACTGAAGCCACACAGTTGGCCAGAGTTGCACCTGCTCTCGGCTCCAGGTGTTCCTCTGCAGCTGCTTGTTTTCATATTCATACCACGCTAACTTCAATATGAAGCCAAACCCAACACACATAGAAGCCCTGACTGTTACTACAAAGTCCATCTGGCTGAGCTGGTTACGTGTCTGTTGAAACCAGCTGCCAGCTGAAGAAAGGAGGGGTGAGGGGTGTGGGTGTGTGTGTGTGTGTGTGTGTGTGGGGGGGGGGGGGGTGTGGGTGTGTGTGTGTGTGTGGGGGGGGGGTGTTTGGGAGGGGGCCAGGGCAAACCCATTGACAAAAGCAGACATTCAACTGTAGTTGTGTTCCGTTTGGTGAGGCTTCTGGGAACTTGGTTTCATCCCAACCCTTTTCCCACTTAAATAAGCCACAACAAGCACGTTTGAAATGACCTTCGTCCTTTTCATTGCCACTGGCTAGACGAGTGTATAGTCCAGTTCTGCCCGACAACACAGCTTCTGTTTGACCTTTACAAAACAGTTTGATCATTTAAGACCCAACTCGGTTTGAGGGTTGTCTTTCTGTAGACGACATTCCTCACAATCTCTCCTGTTGCTGCTCTACAATTCATATAATCAAAGCAACCACATGAAACATGAGCGTCCGTCGTCTCATCTGCGAAGCGTAAACTCAAAAGGCTGCATCTAAACTAAGCCCTGGCTGGTTTCTAAGCCACGTTTACACAGATCTGAATATAAAACGGAGCAGGAAGCGAACATGATCCTATCAAACTCTGGGGGGTTTCCAACGCCCAAATTCTAAATGCAACACTTTCAGTTTGAGTCTGAAGGGGATTTTTTAAATGTAAATGGCCTAACGCCTTCGATACAATCAAACATACCCCTTATCTCCAATGTTTGTGTTGACACAGCTCTGCAATATCTAAGATGTAATCAGTTGAAAGGCAGACATGTTGTAACCTACCCATCCGTCGTTCTCCAGCATCCAGTCCTTCTTCTCCTCCCCCAGGTAGTCAGCGATGGTCTCTGCCAGCCCTCTGCAGCTCCCAGGCTCCGGTCCTGGCTCCTGCCCGGGATCCTGCCCCAGCTTCACACCCTTCTGCTCCTGCAGCTGTCTGGCCAGCACCCCGGTGAAGGTGAAAAGGGAAACAACCCTCCCCCAGTTCAAGTGTCCATCTCCCACCAGCTCCTCTATCACCTTCCTGAGGCTGGAGCAGGGGTCCGGCCCACACTGCCTGAGGAAGCTCTGAGCGAGGGAGTGGAAGCGGGCCTGGTGCTGCGCCTCCATGTCCCGGGCCAGGCACCTCATGGCAGCGGCTGACTCGCTGGGAGGCGGGGGGGCTGGCCGGGGGCTCGTGCAGCTCAGGGACAGGTAGTCCTCTGCCAGAGCCAGGGTCTCTTTCCACAGCCCACACGACATTTTCTACAGGAGAAATGAAGATAAAGCAAGTTATTCTTCTGCTTTGAAGAACCACAGATATGGTTTGTTGATTTGAAGGCAACAGCTCATGGAAAAAAGTACATTCAAGTACTTGATACCAAAAATAATGCTGAATTGTATAATACACAAAATGTCATAGCATAGTATGTGTTAAAAATGTAATTGTATTGTATAAAATGTCAGAACAATGTCATAGTATGACATTAACAAATGTCATAAAATGGTATGAGTCATAGTAAAGTGTCCCATTATGAAAAAGTGATGTCATAGTATTACATGCCATTATAGAAGGTCATACAACATCTCAAAGTACATTTGCAACTTTCTTATCAAAAAGTGATGGTATTGCAAATTCATTTTAAAAAAAAAAGAGTAAGAGCACAGCATTTCATAAAAATGCCATTAAAGAAAGACAAATTCATTTAAATGACAGCTTTACACAAATTAGCAGATAATTTCATTCAGCACATCCTGCAATTAACGAGGTTAACCAACAACTGCCCAGTTCATAGTTAGCATTAGCATCCCCTGGAAATAATATTTGACCACTAACCATTCAAGATATTTTCTTTAAATATAAACAAATAGCAGCATCAGAATACTCTTAACCCCACTTTATAATAACTACCAGGTTTTTTAAATAACTAGACATGGAGGGTTTGTTAGCCTGGTGTTAAACAGCTTCCATTTAAAGCGCTTGTGTGAACGCTTGCTCTCGGTTAATGCAAGCCGGAAGATGCTGAAGGCTAAATACACAGCTATACATATGTAAATACCAGACTAGTTTGAGTGTTGCATTACGTGAATTATCCTTTAAAAAAGGGGATTTAAGTGTTGAATTAGCAGCAGGCTAACCGGCTGCCTTTCCTCCCAAGATCTGTCACCAGAGCAATGGAGGACACAAAGGACCACACAGGCTACGAGGAGCTAGCTCACTGCGAGAGCCACATCCGCACATTAAACGCCTTTATAATATAAAATACAAGCACCTATCTGTGGTAAAAGCTGTACATTTACAAAAGGACACATTTATAGCTAAGTCAAATACATTTTTCAGTGCGTAAAAGGGACAAAACCTTACCCTCCCAGCGATATCAGACTGCTCTCTGCACATACGGACAGCGGAAGGAGATCCTTGTTGCACTCGCACTCAGGCTGGCTGCTACACATCTATCAGATGACTCCGCCTCCGGGTTTCTTATATGCATGTGCTGCTCCACCGCAAAAAAAAGAAAATGGCATAAAAAAAACCGTTAAAGTCCCGTCAGTATGCATAGCGAGAGCTGTTTCCCTGATGAAAGGAAAAAACCCAATTAACTCTGTCATTATCAGGTAGGGAAATCGAAAGGACTTGTCAATAATAAACAAGTCGAAACTCAACCTTATTGTGTAAATGAATACAATTTTAAGATTATTGTAAAGCAATATAGATTTAAAGACTACTGTGTTGATTGAGAAACAAAGCGACAGTTATGAATATCACATGTAAACATTTTTAAATGATCGCTTTGGATAAAAGCGTCAGCTAAATTATATGTATTGTAATGTGTGGGTCATTAGACACATATCATTTTTACATTTACCAAAATATGGAGGTCTCGGAGAAATGCAAAAAGTGTCCCATGGAACTTCTAAGAAATAGTCTTGCCAAATTTATGTAGGTAACTATTTCTCTAATATAATCCTAGAATTCTTTTTAAGCACAAAACCTGCAAAAAGTCCCATCAGAATACAGATGTTTCCTTCTTTCTCTACGATAAATGTGGAAAACACAAATTATCTTCATCATTAGATCATTGTGCAGGTAGGCTTTCAGGTAGAAAAAACGAAAGGGCTTATAAATGATAAAAGCTTTGAAGCTAAATACAATTGTGTTGTTAATCCTAATACAATATGACAACCATTGCTTATATGTTTCACTTTTAAAACCAAAATAAAAAGTCACAAAAAAGTATATGTCCTAACGAATGCTGAATTCCTGCAATTTGAATAACCGAGCAATTCCTTCATTATACCTGAAAAATAATAAGCATATGAAACAATAAAGGATCTTGCCTGGTTGCATCTATGACACTAATTGCAGCAACAAATAGCCTTATGTAAATTCATGAATGTAATCTTCACTTAGAAAAAAAGATTTAGGTCTCATGTAATCCATCGAGGTTTCATTCATCAGAAAACCATCTCACTACTCTCCCCTCAGGCTGTGACATCACAGCGTGTACACTACACACGGAAAGACCTTGAATGTGAATGGTTTGAGGAAGTGGAATAGCAGAGGGTTTGTAATGAAGAAAGCAGTCAGTTTAAGAAAACGGTTCCATGTAGTGTGGTGAATCTGGGGGCATTTTGGGTACTTCCTCTGCCTGGTAATACCCATCCGTCCATTCCACTATCCTTCCCTTTCTCTTCCCGTCTCTCACCTAACTCTCTCTTCTATTGGAGTTTTCCCATGGGTGTTTCCCTATTTCAATTCCAAATAACCTGGCTGGGGTCGAAATATATTAAACCTCCTATTTGGTGTTCGTGGTAAAATTTGACCGGTCCTGTTTTAACTGCTATTACATTAACACAAAAACCATTAATCATCACCAAATGTCATTTAACACCCTTTCAAACTGTAAATATTGTATCAGACTACTGGTATACATGAACAACTGCAGTAAATAAACAAAGAATATACACTGAACATGTATTGCGTGTGCCAGGTGTGCCATGGGGGGATGGCCACATAACCGGTGGGGGGAAACACATCTAGAGTGTGTGTGTGTGTGTGTGTGTGTGTGTGTGTGTGTGTGTGTGTGTGTGTGTGTGTGTGTGTGTGTGTGTGTGTGTGTGTGTGTGTGTGTGTGTGTGTGTGTGTGTGTGTGTGTGTGTGTGTGTGTGTGTGTGTGTGTGTGTGTGTGTGTGTGTGTGTGTGTGTGTGTGTGTGTGTGTGTGTGTGTGTGTGTGTGTGTGTGTGTTTTATCTGATCCGGATGGTTACTATTTCCTTTTCTTTATGGCGGTAATTTTGGACCGGGAACACCATGGGTGTTACAAAGTTGACTAAATCATCCACAATTCAATGAAAGTGGTGATCAGCGATTTGATATGTTCAAATATCTACTGTGAAGGATATCACAAAGCCTTAATGCAATCGAATGTAAAACTAAACAGTTATGATTGATGAAAGTAGTAAATCGGTCAGATTTGACCCGAAGACAACAGGAGGGTTAAACAAATAGATAAATATGATATATAAAAGGAAAATGTTGCAAACAAATTCCCAGATGACATGTTTTTATATCATTTGATACTCAAATTTGACTGGTTTCAGGGAAGCTCAGCCTCACAGAGAAATGTTTTATCCACTCAGTAATGAACAAAGGTGCTGCAGTTTTATAGCTAGAGACTCATGTCTAGTTTAGTAATGATTTAAAAACAGTAGATTTGTGTGTCAGGGGGTGTTGTGTGATACCTAAAACGGTGATGTGGAAAGGAGGGTTGACCTTTGGTTGTTTGTAGAGACCATGATCGATAATGTTTTTAGCATTATTGGAGTGTAATACTGTTGCAATTGCAGAAACGTACACCAGTATAGGATTATAATGTATTAAAAATAACAAACATTACAAATAAAATGTGATGGATTTCATAACTCAAGTACGTTTTAAAGGGCTGATAAACGATTTATCATACAGAGATGAATTGAAACCATTGAAAGCTTGGAATGGTTGAAAACATTGCAAATATCTAAAAGCACAGCAGCATGGTTTGCAAAATGTGTATACATGGTACAACATGCTAAATCCCTATGCTCCATAGGTTTCAGAATGTATACCACACAATGTGTACAGGAGACAATGTAAAAGGATTGTTTTGTATCGTTAGCAAAAGAAAGAGTTATGGTCTGGGACTGGTTTGGATTATTATGATACCTTTAGAGTCAGAAACACACACATCAATAGGAAGATACATCCGCACATTCTTCCTAATGCACATACTGTATTGTTAACATGCAAATCATTCGCGAAATGATGAAGGGCCTCTGAAGCTATCCATTGTTCAACTTCCTCTTTGCAATGAGTAACTTAAATGATCGGTATGTGATTTATCAGTAGCAGCTTTTGTGACCACATTCTCATTTCCTTTTTCTTTTGGCAGCGAGTCTTTCCAGGGGAAATAGTCTGCAGATTTATTTTAACCATTGCATTACCCAGTTTTAGGGAAGCTTATTTAAATTCATAGCACCGCAGGGTAACATTTACGTCACGCTGGAGGAAGTTAAACCAAAGAGAAAACTAATACGGAAGCTACATCGAAAAATATGTTTCGTAAAAAAGATATCTTATTGATAAATATAGAGAAGATGTAAAGTCTCTCTTTTTAATTTTTGAAGCTACGTGATGTTTTCCTACGTTTGTCATGATAAATTATGTCTCACGAATTAAATGTTTAATTATGGCACTTTTAAAACAAAATATGACGGCAAAATTAAATCTGTCCTCCACTCTAGCTGTGATATCACGCACTCTAAAATGTGAAGAAGGCCTCTTTACCAAGGTCTGAACAATGTTTAATATCTCTAAAGATAGTTAATAAGGGCGACTGTGGCTGCGAGGGAGTGCGGTCGTCTTTCAACCAGAAGGTTGTGGGTTCGATCCCAGCCCATGCAGTCAACATGTCGATGTATCCTTGGGCAAGATACTTAACCCTGAGTTGCTCCCGATGGCCAACGGTGTGTGAATGTGTATGAATGTTAGGTCCTATAGAGTAAGGTACACTGCTCTGTATGAATGGGTGTGAATGGGTGAATGACATGTAGTATGTAAAGCGCTTTGAGGGGTCTTAAAGACTGGATAAAGCGCTATATAAGTACAGTCCATTTACCATTTACCATAATGTCAGAAAGATGTGTAACATTTTAAAGTTGGAATGAGGTTTCTGAGTGAAAGTATGAAAGAGCCATTAGCATTTGAAGTTGCATGAAGATTGTTCAAGTCTGAAGAGTTTCTCCATTGACTTCCATGTTACAAATTGATGAATTAAGGGATGTATCTCTGGAATTAGGAAAGTTATGAATGAGCAAAGTAATTAATAGCCATCGATTCCCGACCGGGCTGAACGTTTTCATGTTTGAACGGAGTTTCTGCGATGTGGAATGTGGGAGAAGAAGAGGTGCAAAATAACCCGGCGGAATAATGAAGAATGTTGTACGTAGCATAACAGATAGTTGGAATGCTGTATCAGCATTCGCATTCCCACTAAACAATAGAGAAGTTGAGCTAATATATCATCTAGTAAGGTCACTCCTGAAGTTTGAAAGTATAATATAACAGTTCAATCTCAAAAGAGCTTCAACACTATGAGTTATGGAATCCATAAATAGAGAAAATGTAAAGTAGGTTTAGTTTGTCTAAATCATATTCAATTGGCATAACTGCAGACTTAAAGATATGTCTTAATTTATGCAGATTATCCCTTGAAAATACACTCGAGTTCCACATGAATGTGCTGTGTGCATGTGTGTGTGATAATTAAAGAAGGTTTCACCCTCAGATTCTATAGGAACAGCCTTACATACATTCCTCTTACAGCTGTGGTTCAGTTCACCCCCCCTGGTGGCAGATAGTTTTACCACATGCATTCAGTACTGTTTCCCTTGAGCTTATATAGATGCATAGGGTATAATACGTCAGGATAATGGGATGTCTTACAAAGAATATTGTCTTTAAAACACACAGAATAATTAGTCAAAATCAGTAATGATGGTTGCCATTTCTCCCCTGCTAATGCTAATGTCTGCCACTGGGATTGAAAGTAGGTCAGCCTCGGTGCCAGGATGCTGCGCTGAATACAGACTGTGTGGCACAATCACTTAAAGGTCACCTATTATGCAAAATCCACTTGTTCATGTCTTTTATACATCAACATGTGTCCCCTCTGTGTAAAGAGATTCTGAAAGTTTCAGGAAAAAAGATTATCTCGCTTTCTGTCCTGATCCATTTATATAAAAAGTCATAAATCGATGTTGTGGCTTGTGTAACCGTTAGCCAATAACCAACCAAGGTAGAGCCAAACACGTCAGAGACATGTTTTGTATATACATGAGACCTATAATATATTGATGAAAAACAGTATGATAGGGGAACCTTTAACATCAACTGATGTATACCAAACATACATTTGTATCTTATTCTTGCAGAGACATGTCAGGTAGTTTTGATTTGCTTTGGCTCCACCGGCATGAGATTATCAGTGAGGTTGCAAGAACTCAGTAGAAGATAAAACAAAGGTACCGAAACATACTTAAAATCTTCTTTTATTTTTCACACAAGAAATGTATCTAAACTGTTGAAGTATATTGACATTATACAAGTAAGTGGCTGCTAAAAAACTTCCTTTGGATAATACAACCATTTCTTTTGGAGAGTGCCACTGTAACTACAAAAAATACAGTGTGTACACCTATGGTATATTTCTGGACAATCATATTATAATATATTTTATTAAATGATTATATTAGCTGCAGGTCTACATGGCAGAGCAGACACAATCTTTACACTATTTTAGCAATAAATATGAATTCATTATCAATCTGTCACCATAAATACCCATCCTACAGTTATGATACAATGATATGTTCTCTTTCAGAAGAGATGTTTTAGATTTCTGTGCGTCTGCGTGTTTGTTACACTGAATGTTTATATGTACACTCTCCTGTATTAGTGTTGGCAGTCGTATAATGCTGGTTCTGTCGTCACTGGATCACTGTGACGTCAGCTCTAGGACCAAATCTGCAGGGGAGAAGAGAGAAGAATCATTAGTTATTAGCTTAAAGTTCCCTACTCTTTTTCATCAATATATTATAGGTCTCAGATAAATACAAGAAATGTCTCTGAAGTGTTTGGCTTCAAACACCAAACAGATCATTGTAGCGTCCCATAAACCCTCTGTTTCAGCCCTGTTTCAAAAGTGCTAATTCTGTAGCTTTAAATGCTAATTAGCTGCTGCTGGCCACGCCCCCTCTGAGAAGTGATTAGTTTGGCAATAAAAAGCAAGTGTAAGAAAACACATGGTGTTAATATGAGGACACGGTCGGCCACACGTTGGCCACCAGATCTTGATTGACGTCTTTCAGTAACAGGTTAGTAGACCAACATAAGCTTTTGAAATATTTTCAAATTTAAAATCATCCAATTTATATACTGGACTGGACAGTTATAATCCTAAAGAGATTTCACAGCTATTTTCAAATCACAATTATCATTGCCAAAATAATTAGTGACTTCCTGCACATTTCCTCTACAAGGACTGCTCCTTGGTTCTTAGTTTTATTTGATTTATTTTAAGTTTTTTGCTATTTTGTCAAACGTTTGTTGCTTGCTCTTTAATATGAAACTTTGTAGGTGGCTGTCCTGGACAGAGCCCCTTTGAACATTTTATTTTTTATCTCAATGGGAAAAACTCCTGGTTAAAATACAAGTAAAATACCAAATAAATACACAAAAAGAAAAAGCAGAAGTTATTTAAGATGCATTGGATTCGTTAGCCAGGATTATGGTATGTGGATTATTAACATCATCATCATCATCATCATCATCATCATCCCTTATTTTACATTTTTTAACGGCATGATAAACCCAAACACTGGTATATCGAGACATCCCTAATCTCAACCCTTTTGTCAAATAAGACCAGGTAACACTCATGTGTTAATTTAATTAAAGGAGCTCAACGTAACTTCCTATGTTGTGATGTGAACAAACTGGCAGAAAATGAACATGAACATGAAAGTGAAGTGTTCAATTCATGATGATGCTTTAAAGTGCTGCTGACCCGTAAGGTGTTGTCCCAGGAGGCGGAGCAGAGCGCTGTGCCGTCGGGCGACACTCTCACTCTGCTGACGCGGTTCTCGTGGCCGAACAGGATGGAAGCACGAGTTCCCTTCAACACGTCCCACACATTGATGGTGTAGTCGTTATATCCAGCGAACAGCAGGCGGCCTGTGGGCGTGAGGGGGCGAGGGAGAGAGAGAAATGACATGAAACAGGAAGTGGGGAATTTGGAAAAAGGGGAAGTAGACGCAGAAACCAGGTTTGTTAGGGAAGTTGTGTTATCAACTCACAATTTCCTTGAATTACTAAAAAATAGCTTCATTTATTTAAAACACTGCATCAGGAATTATTCCCAGAAACGTTCCCTTAAAGGTCCCCATTATACTGTTTCTCATCAATATATTATAGGTCTCACATATATACAGAACATGTCTCTGAAGTGTTTGGCTCCAACACCAAACAGATCATTGCAGCATTACCCATAATCCCCTCTGTTTCAGCCCTGTTTCAAAAGTGCTGATTCTCTGTCTCTTACTTTAGATGAAAATAAGGAGCCCCTCCCCACGCCCCTCTCAGAGAGATTTGGTTAAAAAGAACACAATGGTGCTCTAGGAAAAGATTCAGGTGATAAGGTGTGTTTGGGGTGGGGGGGGGTTACCTTGGTTGGTGATTGGCTAATGGTTACACAAGCCAAATAATCATTATGACATCATAAAGTGGCCAAAATCTGATCAGCTCATTTTCAGACAGGTTTTTATATAATTTGATCAGGACAAAAATTTAGAGAATCTTTTTTCCTGAAACTTTCAGAATCTCTTTACACAGAGGGGACACATGTTGATGAATAAAATACATTTAAAAAGTGGATTTTGCATAATAGGTTACCTTTAAGATGCTTTATGAGTATTGCATACTCCACACTATCAATGGATGATTTAGTTTAAAGTGCTTCAGAAAACCTTACCACTCAGAGAGAAGTCCAGAGTGGAGGCTCCAAATATCACGCTGTCCTTCTGATAGACGGCCACCTCACGGTCAGCGCGCAGATCAAAGAAACGACACTGAGGGACGAAAACACAGACAGGACACAAACAGTGATTTCACAGTGGACCTTTCAGTACACAGTAGGTAGTATTAAAGAATGATAGCAAAAAGGTCAGAGTCTGGCATAGGATTATATGAAAATGTCCTGTCAAAATGATCCTGGCCAAAATAATTGGGATTTACAATGTTTTCCATAAAGCCATCAAAATATATATCACTTTACTGTATACATTTAAAAAAAACTAGTATTATTAATGGACCACAGATTGGACAGACCACTGTTTAGTGAACTTAAAAGGTGCCCTAGATAAATAAATAAAAATAGCAAAATTGCAATTATCATGATGTTGAGCTATTCTCAACAAATGAGAATATTTAAGATTAGGATGAGGAAGTTAGCCACAATCAACTTTGTGACACATTTTTATCTCTATAAGAACAAACTATCCCATCCCTAGTCGAGATTACTTTTGAGCATGTCAGTACACGTTGTTGTATTTCTATGTATCTGTTTCTGTTGACAGGTGTTGTTCGGTTAGAGTACAAGACTCCTGGTACTAGGATGGGTTAAAGCAGAGAACAAATGTCACTGTGTGCTGTGTGCTCTGCGTGTGTGACCATTAAAGAGGGTTTCATCCCTCCCAATTCTATCTCTATTAATAGGTTCACTGAGTTCCCTCCTTAATAAATCCTGATAAGAAACTGGTTCAGACACAATAAATCAATCGAATATCTACACATGCACTGAGGACGTCAATAACGACCTTGTGCGGGACACATATTGACACGAGCAACGGACACATCACAACAAAGTGATAAACAGGTGGAACAGTTGGACGTGACTCACTGTGGCATCGTCTGAAGCCGAGGCAAAAGCGTCCCCACTCGGGTAATACCTGAACACACAGGGACGTAGAGTCAGAAGTCATGCATCAGAAAGTATCAACAAATACGATTACTTATTTATTACTAGTTTCCCGCTTACTCTTTAGTCACAGATTATTATAGAAACAGAATTTAGACCGACCGCTACGCGAACACACTATTTTGTTCTTGTCAAAGGTTAAAGGTCAACCCCCTTTCAATTTTGTATTAATTAACTTTTTCTTCCATTGTTAAAATCACATTAAATAGTGTTTGAAAAATGTTTTTACTGCATGAAGAAGCCCACACATCTTCATTAAGTGAGTATTTCTGCTCAATAGACGTGATGAAAGCTGGTCTTACTCTTATCTGGAGCAAGATCAAATCTCGCTAATTGAGAAAAAGGAAATTGTGAATGATGCTAATTTATTTTTGCAAAAATGCATCCGTATCTTTTTCCAAAAAGTCAAATAACAGAAAAGCTAGATTTAAATGTTATTTGGACCATATTCAATATAGTTCTCATTTTTAGTATTCAACCCAGTTCGTTTTCTTGAACATTTAAAAACATGATTAAGTCAGGACACTACGGCCTCTCATTTAGTCAAAGAGGAATAAATGAAAGGGCAGCAGTGCGCCTCAGATGTATCTATGACGTTGGGCACGTGTGCAGACACACAGCTGTAAAATGCCCTCTTTCATTGTGCATCCTGATGAGCTATGGAGGAATGAAAGGTCTCAATATGTATTAGTAGTAGCAGTACGAACCATGTATGACATCTTTATCTCATGTTCCATTCTTTTATATATGTTTCTTTTTATCAAGGAGCTGCACTCACTTCACACAGTTGATGTCCGATTCGTGGCTCTCAAAAGACTGAACGTTCTGTCCAGAGCGCATGTCCCAGATGTTGGACTTTTTATCAGAGCCCTGATAAAACACACACACACACACACACACACACACACACACACACACACACACACACACACACACACACACACACACACACACACACACACACACACACACACACACACACACACACACACACACACACACACACACACACACACACACACACACACACACACACACACACACACACACACACACACACACAGTCATTACAGGGGACAGATGGATAGATAATCTTTAAAAGCATTTTTCCATGTGAGCATGATCCTCCACCCACTTCACACCAGTACTTATGGTGAAGTGAAGAGACACGTTTATGTTCTATTGGAAGGACATCCATCTCAAATGCTTTGATTTATGATGACAAACGTTATTGAAAAACCTAAGATATGAGATTGTATATGCAAAATGTTGGCAGTCCTATTTTAAAAAATCGACCTAAGCTCAAACTGCTGGTATTCAAAGAGCATATGATTGGTACAAATCAGATCCAAGATATTGTAGCCTGTACGTTTCATGGGTATTGCAGTAGGCTGTTTTGAACCTTTTGAATTTTTGCTCATTGCTCTATTCTAAAAATCTAGTTTCTTTGAAATATCAGTATCAAACTCTAAATAAGTATATACATGTAACAGATACAAGGTTTTGCAGCATTATATTATACCAAACAGACACATCCACACACTGTCTCTCTCACCCCAGAGACGAAGGTGTTTCCTGTCTCAGACGGAGCGAGGTCCAGGGACAGGACATCAGCTGTGTGACCGTGGAAGCTCTGCAGCAGCTGCCCGCTTTCCACATCCCACAGGGCACATGTGGCGTCACCGCTGGAGGTCAGGAGCTAACACACACACACACACACACACACACACACACACACACACACACACACACACACACACACACACACACACACACACACACACACACACACACACACACACACACACACACACACACACACACACACACACACACACACACACACACACACACACACACACACACACACACACACACACGAGCATGGGCACGCCACACATGTTCAACATACAATTAAAAAAAGAAAAAGACACATAACGTATTATGTTGGAAACTCCACAAATGAAAGACAATTTCTGGATAAAAAAATACATGAATAATAATTAATGAATGAATTATTACATTCCTAAAAAAAGTATTGTTCATGCTCTGAAATAAAATACATTTCATTGGGGAGATGTAGTAGGATTTATTTTTGTAACAATCGCCTACGTAGGTGGTTTGTTCTCTATCTGTATGACTTTGGCTTCAGGCTTTGCTTTCATTTTTAAATTAGACCACTTAAAACAGAGAAGTGAAATAGCCCAAAATAAACTTGAAATCAAAATGAGGTTTAGTTTCGGTCATTTTGACCTCATTAGTGCGTTCAAAGGATCACACCAGCGTCATCAACATCCGCTATGTTCTGAGTGCCGACAGGTCGACTACATCTGATGGCAACATACTGTATATGCACTGAAACCAGAACATACAAAAGAGCTGAAACCATTATTCGATCACAAATTGTGAACTTACTATAAAATATGCAGGTGCACCACGCGCAGGTGCACCACGCGTGTGTGCACGCACGCACACACACACACACACACACACACACACACACACACACACACACACACACACACACACACACACACACACACACACACACACACACACACACACACACACACACACACACACACACACACACACACACACACACACACACACACACACACACGCGCGAGACAGAATCCAAAGGTCAGCTCCTCCTCACTAACAGAAACTGTCACTGTGCCTCGTGTATCCACACACAATGTCTAAATGTCAGCGCCTCCTCTGATGAAAACAGATTATGGGCATTTAGAGACACATGCAGACATCAGAGGTCCCTGCTGCTGCTGGATTAGAGACTCCTGCTGGATGACCTCAAGCACACAGACACACACACACACACACACACACACACACCTACACACACACACCACATCCTGCCTGCACAGCGAGTGAGCTCCAGTTTCAACATGAATGCAATTATCAGTAAGCCACAATTACTGACACACACACAGATGGGAACCTCTCTGATATTATAGAGAGCCTTTGCATTGGTCGAATTCTGCCCACCACCACCTGCATGTTACCATATATGAAGTCCTTGCAGGGGGTTCAATAAATTACCCAATGATCCTACTGAACGTGTAAATATTGTTTTTTATAAAAGACTCACATGATGCATACGATCTGTTTATCTGACTGAGTGTGCTCCATGTTGCTAGGTTGAACACAAAGATATCACTCAGGGATGCAACTAACACTTATTTTCATTTTCGACGAATCTGCTGAATATTTTCTCTATTTATTGATGCATGGCGATATCTTAAATTGTTTTTGTAAGTCCAAAGCTACAATATAATCAATTGAATATGTTAAATCAAACAGGAAAAAAGGTCATCTCCATATTTGAGAGGTACAAAATTAGCATTTTCTGTCAATTCTAAATTGTTCTTCTCCTGATTGGTCGACTAATTGTTGCGGCTCCTTTTATAAAAACGCAAAACTGTATGCATTCACAACCCTCCTGTTTGCAGTTTTGAAGGCTGCTGGAAAATGTAAGTATAGTGAACACAGTTCTTTGTGAGCCCTTCATATAGTCCACAGCCCTGATCTACTTGAATGGAAAGTGTAAGAGCTGTGGGCGTCACAGTGTGCATGCAGTGTGTTTTTGTGTGAGACGCACAATGCCAGAGACACTCAGGAGGAACACATGCATGTGCGTGTCTGTGTGTTAAATGTTCTGCTCTCAGGACACGGTACTCCACTCTTTCCTTGATAAAGGCCTCTTTCTCAGATAAAGGCCACTCAGTGTCTAATAATACTCGCAGAGAAGAGGACCCCCCCCCCCCCCAGCCCCCAGCCCTGGCACCCATCTCCATCTTCCCCTCCTCACTCGTTGTGCTCCACTATCTTGTTAGCGGCCGGAGGGGAGTAAATGATTTAAGTCAAATATCCGGGCGGTTTCTTTCATGCTCTCCCTTGAGAATGTCCTTTCCTGTCAGGGAGTACAAGGCACAGCCAACAAAGAATACATTTGGACTCCATAACCTTTAAGTAGGAACCTTACAAAGATGACTCAACAGAATACTAATCCTTAAATACAGTGTAAATATATTATTCATAGTTTTAAAGATTTTTCTGATGGTATATATTATTATCGGATGACTCAAATATAAGAATTGGGGAGGAAACAAATAACAAATGAGTCTAATGGTATGAAGTCTGCTTAGAGTGTGAGAGGTTGTCGGTGCAAATGACTTAACTGTGGTTTGTTTTCTGTTAGTTCAAGTTATCAGTACAGTACAGTAAGGCTGCTTCGGGCTTTAGGACGCTTGATATTAACGGTGTAACAACTGCAAAAAGATCATTCCAGGGCAAAACATAGCAAATACAGAGAATAGATTTACTAACCATATCTCTCAGATTCAAGTGAATTTTAGTTCTTCTTATAAATACAAAAAATAAACTATGCAGAATGTATTTAGAATCAAATGTTTCAGTTCCACTTAAAACCACTTAAAGGTCCCCATTATACTGTTTTTCATCAATATATTATAGATCTCAGATATATACAAAACATGTCTCTGTAGTGTTTGGCTCCAAACACCAAACAGATCATTGCAGCATCCCATAATCCCCTCTGTTTCAGCCCTGTTTCCAAAGTGCTGATTCTCTGTCTGTTACTTTAGATGAAAATAAGGAGCCCCTCCCCACGCCCCTCTGAGAGAGATTTGGTTAAAAAGAACACAATGGTGCTCTAGGAGGAGATTCAGGTGATAAGGTAACCATTAGCCAATCACCAACCAAGGTTGCCAAAGAAACGTTATGACATCATAAAGTGGCCAAAATCTGATCAGCTCATTTTCAGACAGGTTTTTATATAATTGGATCAGGACAAAAAGAGAGAATCTTTTTTTCTGAATCTTTCAGAATCTCTTTAAACAGAGGGGACACATGTTTATGCATAAAAGACAGGAAAAAGTGGATTTTGCATAATAGGTGACCTTTAAAATACATTACAAAAGTTTAACCCATAAAATGCCCTTGTGTCCAGTTTCTCATAAGGCAGTGAAGAGGGGCTCACCTGCATGTCAGAGCTGGTGAAGGTGCATCCTGAGACGTAGTTGGTGTGCATGGCGACAGACTTCTTTTTTGCATTCAAGTTCTCGTTTTTGTCCAGCGACAGCGGGAACACCGAGCACTTGTTATCCAATCCACTGTTAAAGGAGATAAAAACATTAGAGGTTAGATGAAAGGGCGTTCACTTTTTAGTTGAAATCTTAAAACAACACTTATTACACGGGGGGTTTTATGGTAATGATGGATATAGTCTTATTGATCTGAGATAGACATAGAAATCAGAGGTTACAAACAATAGGCGCTTTCACACCAAGTACTTTTCCCAGGAATAGTTCCCGGAACTTTTATTTCCTGGAGTAAATCGCGATCACATCGGAATCAGTCCCTGAGAGAGCCGCTGACGTCACTTCTTCTTCTTCTGCTTTGAGTTTACTGGCAGGCCGCAAACAACTTCACGGCGTACACTGCCACCCGAAGTCCCCGGCCGGAAGTCCCCGGAGTTGGGGACTGGCTTCAGTAGAAGCTGCTGGGAGTCTTCCCAGCAGCTTCTACTGAAGCCTTCCGAGTAAATAGCCAGAACGCCGACACCTCATCTCCACCGCTCCCATGTTTTCTTTTGCGTTGCCATAAGTTAGTCACTCTCCGTTGGTGCGCTGGGCTAATGCTAATAATGCTAAAGCGAGCAAATAAAATGGCGGCTTCACAAAAACTTTTCAGAGTTTTACAGGGCGTGGTTTGCAATTCTCCCAGCCAATCAGAAATTGGAACCCTTTTCTCCCCAGGAAAGCCCCTGACTGAAAAGGGGTAAAAAAAGTTCTAGCTCCAGATCTTTTTGGTGTGAATGCAAAATCCCAGGAACTATCGGAACTATTCCTGGGAAAAGTACTCCGGTGTGAAAGCGCCTAATCCTTTCATTAGGTGTCTGATTAAGTACAGTGAAAAAAACATATTCCCAGTATAGGATATATTCACTGCTGCTGAGCAACAACAGTAGCAGTCACCAGAAATTATAAAATTAGGTTATATTTACATTAGTGTGAAGTCATTGAAAGGGCAACCAGGGTCATGTCAAGTTTTGATGCTTTTGCAGAGTAACACTTGACTCCAATAAGCTAACATATCCAGAATATATATAATTCCACATTCATATAAATAACTTTGTATTAAAACAATACAGATATATATTTTTTCTCAACAGTTTATTAAATGTAGACATTAAAAAGAGATGTTTTCTGTACTCACCCACATGCCACAGCACAACCAGAGGGGGAATACGCACACGCCATCACCCATGTACACGGCAGGTTCAGACCGTGTTCCTGTAACACACACACACACACACACACACACACACACACACACACACACACACACACACACACACACACACACACACACACACACACACACACACACACACACACACACACACACACACACACACACACACACACACACACACACACACACACACACACACACACACACACACACACACACACAGTCATTACAGGGGACAGATGGATAGATAATCTTTAAAAGCATTTTTCCATGTGAGCATGATCCTCCACCCACTTCACACCAGTACTTATGGTGAAGTGAAGAGACACGTTTATGTTCTATTGGAAGGACATCCATCTCAAACGTTTTGAATTATGATGACAAACGTTATTTAAAAACCTAAGACTTTTGATTGTATATGCAAAATGTTGGGAGTCCTATTTAAAAAATCTACCTAAGCTCAAACTGCTGGTATTCAAAGAGCATATGATTGGTACAAATGAAATCTACATTTTGTAGATTCTGTTGGATTACTTTATGTAACCTGTAAGTATCATGGGTATTGCAGGCTATTTTGTACCTTTTTAAAATATAAAATGGACATAGAGGTAAAACTTTAACAAGGTTGATAGTATCAGTAAATCATTCAATATTGCAAAAAAAAGCTTTAAATTATTTGTTTAAGAGAAAACTTGAGCTTTTGATATTTAGCTCTTTAAAGGTAGGGTAAGTAATTTTGGAGAAACCAGCTTGAGTGCGCTAGAATTTGAAAATACACAATCGGAAAAAATCTGCCCCTCCCTTCAGACTTCCTTACAGAGCCCCTCCTCCAACACACACAAACGCGCACATGACCAATGAGGGCACGAGATAAGTTTGTGCACAGATGGAAGGCTGACAGGCAGGTAGGCCATCCAGTTATTTTAGCCGGGCCGGCTCAGATGATTGGTCGTGCTTTTCACAGCGGCACCGCTTCCACAGATGACATTTTTTAATGAATTTTTTGTCAAAGCACTTAAGATATTCATTGCTATCGGGATGTTAAGAGCATTCCATGGAATATAACAAAAAGTGTATCTGAAAGAAATTTTTTATACAAGTTATTATACAAATGAATTCCCACACCCATCCACACACAGACGTCTACTCACCTTATTCAGAGTGAATCCATCCCAGACAATCACTTTGCCATCCTAGATAAGAGAAGAAAATCCATATTAAAAAAGAAGAAGTCTTACAGCATAAAATGAACATGTGTGTGTGCAGGAGTGCGTGTGTTCACCTGTGAAGAGCTGACTAACCGACGTTTGTCTTTACACCAGTCCATGCACAGCACCTTGTTCCCGTGACCCTTCAGCACACGTCTGGTCTTTATGGCGAGAGCGCCCAGCACCTCCACCTTCTCTGCCACCTGGTTTACTGAAGAAACAGAGCTTCATTCAATACCTTACTATAATACACAGTAAACTCAAAGTGTCTGTCTGTGTTAAACAGAGGAGGGAAGTGTTGGGGAATAATTTACCCTGCATGTCCTCCTTCGCCCTCTGACCAACCTTAAGGAGGGGCTGCCCTAGCATATTGTTGATGTTGCCAGTTTGTGACCGGGCAACTCTCGGTTAGAGATAGTTATTGTTGTGGGACACCTGGAACACATCCTTGTCGGGCTGTTGATGACCCCGAGCCATAAGCAACAACAGATGTGATTCAGTGTCCTCAGCTGTTTAGTCTATCTTTTGAAGAATGTTGATTATTACACTCTGAACTAGTTAAAACCTCGAGCTACAGGAGGGTTCTTCAGAATTGATAGTGGCATCTCAAACGTGTGGTCAACTCGTAGCCCGTGACATGTCTTGTGAATTCTCAGTCCGTGTTTGCCATCAAAGCTCCAGCTCTCCTCGTGTCTCTCTGAGTCCTGACTCCAATTGCTTCAGAAGTTTCCCCCACAGGAAGTAGTGGAGTACAAATACTTTGTTACTTTACTTAAGTCCATTTTTCTGGTATCGGTACTTTACTCCACTACTTATTTTTCTCACGACTTTTTACTTTTACTTCTTACATTTTGAACACAAATACCTGTACTTTCTACTTCTTACATTTTCCAAACAAGCTGGTTCCTTTAGTCTGAATGTGTGTTTGGTGGCGTGATCATTATTATTTAGAGTCATTACGTGCCTACTGATTTGAACACGATCCGTGTATCCATCATTTCCTGGTCTTCTCTAAACAAGAGGGACCAATTAAAACTTTGTCATGTTGCCGTTGTTCAGCATGGAAACGTTCGTTATGTAACAATGATATTATTGTTCTATTAATATAAAGGGAGGTCAGGTACTCTTTAAAACAGCTGCTAGTTATGGGTACTTTTAATTAAGTACATTTCAAAGCCTCTTTACTTTTACTTGAGTAAAGAAGTTTAGTCAGTACTTCTACTTTCACCAGAGTATTTTTAAACACGAGTACCTGTACTTCTACTTGAGTAAAGGATGTGTGTACTTTTGCCTTCTCTGGTGTTAAATCATTTTATAAGATGTTACATTTATAGTAAATATGTTTGAAAGTGTTAGCAGCATATAATGTCTCTGCGTACAGTAGAAGCTAATTTTAACTATTTTCTAAACAGCAGGCAGGCTAATCTTTGAAAATAATATGATCTTTCAAAGGTTTTGTATGTAAAGTAGTTGTTCTGAAAAGTAAATAGTTCAAAGTTAAATATTACGCATACTGCTTTTATTATTCATATTAATCACTTTCAGTTGCTTTTATTTAACTATACATACTATTTAATATTATTTATTGTTATTTTTAAGTGTTTTATTTACCCATCTTCACATTTATAGTGGTTTTTGTTTTAAACATGTATTCAATTTACTGTATTGCTTAGCGATGTAAACAAAACACAAGGCTCCATGATAGAAATAATCAAAATCTTACTAAAAATATCATCAGCAAACTCAAAGTATGACTGCTAAATGGTGTCTTCCTGTGCTTCATCATTTTTATAAGATGATACATTTATAGTAGAGATGTTTAAACGTGTTAGCAGCATTTAATGTATCTGCGTAGAAGCTTATTTGACCTATACGTTATATACTGCCAGGCTGGCTTCTGATAGCAAATAAAGATAGAAACACTTATTCTAAGCAGTATGGAGACTTTCTGTCCCTGCTTCAGTATTAAAAATGCACATGCTGCAAATATGGTTACTGATTTTAATATTATTATCTGTTTAAACCTATTTTTATGTTATTTCTAAGTGTTTTATTTTCCATCCTGGATTTCTATTCGTGTTTTAATTAATACATGTATCCTATGTCCATTTTACTTTATTGTTTAGAATTTCTTGCACGTAAAATGCTATACAAATACATATTATATATATAATATATATATATTTAGTTAAACATCCGACCACGATTGTGCACAATCTCATCCTCATCACTAAACAGACACAGAAAGGCTATACTTTTAAAATAAGAGCATGGAGTTAGCTTTGTATGCAAACAAAACCTAATGCTAGGCCTAAATGTTAAAACGAAGAGTGAGGCGGTTTTAGATGCAGTGTACAGCAGGAGTAAAGGTAGTTTTTATCGGGCACTCACACTCGATGTCACTGAGCTTCCCCCGCTCCTCCTCGAGCTTCTTCTTCAGAGTCTCGCTCTCCTTCTTCAGGCTCGCGACCGACTCTCCCGCCGTGAGCCCCGCGCAGGCCATCTTTGAGAGAAACAACACACACTGTTAGAGGACGAGGGAGACGAAGGGTGGAGAAACTCTGCAGAAACAGCCAAATGTGACGAATGATGTTAAAGGGATTTGGAAAGATTCGCCTAGAGACAGTGATGCTGCGCCGGCCGCGCGTGTCACTCTGACAGCTCGCGCTCTGTTAGTCTCCCCCCTCCTCTTCCATCCTCCATCCTCCACATTCAGATACATTAACAGGCACCACACGCATTTGGAGACACTGCTGCAGCATTGGTCTTCCACATTATCTCCAAATTAAATCATTTTAAAGAACAATGGATCGCTTTTCTGACCATTGAGCATCATATACAGTAGACTTTAAAAAAAAAAAATGTTTAAGTCTTACACCACTGCTGTGGTTCGTAAATTGTAGCAATTGTACTAATTGTGTGTGAACCAATCTTTAGTTATATACATACAAATACAAAAGTTGTTATACTGTGCCATATTAATATTGACACGCATATCAAACATACATTGTGATTATTATAATTTAAAACCGAGATTACATTTTTGCTCACTAATGAAATTGCATAATTATCAAGTTGCCCTTTTCTGCAGGGTAAGGATTTCAGCTGTAGCATTTTGTGTGAAATTAAAGTAATCAATGCATTGATACAAACAAATAGTTCCTTTATGTTTATATTTGATTGACAATAATGTCAAAGGGATTATTATTTAAGTCAATCTAAAATACCTTTGACAGAGAACACATTGTCTGCATTTGTAGATTTCAAGTTTATCTTCAAATGATGAGCTATATTTTAATCACAATTATTATGTAACTTGCTATTTTTCTATACGGCTATTCCACACTTCAATCAATCTTTTTAAGGTAGCACCCAGTAAGTTGTTGACAAAAACGCAGATCATGAGGGGGTTGAATAGCATGCATCTCTCTCTTCAAGGACCCCATGACTTCCTGTGTGACTGTGTTTGAGTGTGGGTGTGTTGAAGCTAAAACAGCTGCATGTCAAAAGGTGCTGCTGAGTGTCAGTGCAAAGCGTTAGTGTGATCCTCATCAAGTAAAGATACCCTTCAAGTGTAGAAGCTTTGCAACTGCATGCCTTACATATTGCTGTTATACCATTACATATGTTCATATATAAACTTAAAAGCACGATGCAGGTATTTTAGGGACAAAGGGTTGGGTTTGTAGGGGTTGAATCTATTTTACCCACTTTTCAGTAAATAAATATCTTCTTATAATTACATCCACACTAACGTACACAAAGCAGTGTTGGAGACACTGCAGACATTGGTCCAATCTGCAATGAATTGGCAGCTGATGAGAAACCTAAAGGAACACGTACCACTTCCACACAGAAGGAGCAGTAGTTGATGGCCTCGGTCTTAATGTAGATATTCATGAGAGGACTGGCTTTCCCGCAGCACTCGCAGGGGCCAAAGGTGGCCGCCACGAACGTCTGGTCACACATGGCTGCAGATGATCAGCAACACACCCTGTGGAAAACACACACACACACACACACACACACACACACACACACACACACACACACACACACACACACACACACACACACACACACACACACACACACACACACACACACACACACACACACACACACACACACACACACACACACACACACACACACACAAAAACAGAGAATCATGTAATCTGCTAGCTAGACTATACAGGTAGTTTATCTGGTTTACTCAGGCTCTTGAATTCAGTACCCTGCAGTCACCACTTTGTGTGTGTGTGTGTGTGTGTGTGTGTGTGTGTGTGTGTGTGTGTGTGTGTGTGTGTGTGTGTGTGTGTGTGTGTGTGTGTGTTTGTGTGTGTGTGTATGCGTGTGTGTGTGTGCATATGTGTGTGTGTGTGTGCATGTGTGTTTGTTATGAGATAAGAAGTTGGTAATCTACCCGGTCTGATCCCTCTGAGCTCCAGAGGAAAGTAGTGCAGCACAGCTATTCTGGGAACTGCACACGTCCAGTTCACTCTTAAAAGTATAACAGAGTCTAAAACCAAATTCCAAACTAAAATGATGTTTCACTTGACAAATGTAAATGCACCGTACCATTAATTGGAACTGTAACTTGTTTTCTAATTGTAATTTCCCCAAATATAGAGCAACATTAGCAATTTGAACTCAAACTTCTCAATGACTCTTGACATCCATGCTCACAACTAAATTCAACCTTAAGGGTCGCCTTAAATAAACACTATTTGACCTTTCTTCTATGTTAATTGATTAGTTTGTGGTTTTGTTAAATGGTGATGTCTTTAAATTACTTGTCTCTTTTCCCCTCCAAAAACCCAAAGATGATCCGTTTAATGTGATATATAACATAAGCTGAAAATAATGTTTTCCTGCCATTTCGGCATACAAAATTACTTTTGTACGTCTCTTGTTTGTTTTTGTTTTTTTGATGGCACCTTAAAAAAGGAGTAGCTCTACTCATCTCATTGTACCTATATACTGTAATGACAATAAAGGACTCCATTCTAGTCTATTCTATTTAATGAGTACCCAATTATAAAATGTTTATTATTTCTACATCCCCGAACATAAGTGACAGTTGACAGGCTGTTATTGAGGTAATCGTCATATTGTTTTTGTACACAATATACAGAAAATACGTTAGCAAAAATATGCCAAACTCATTCAGGCAGTTCTATCAGAAGATTATAACTCGACTGCACAGCAGATTACATCACGTCAATCCAAATGTAAACACAACACACACCAACATTATTTCCACAAAAAGCAGCCATATCAAAGATAACATCTTACCTTAAAAGAGAATGTGTTCCTCTTCTGTGCAGTAGGTATTTGTCCGTGGAGAAGTAAGTTGAGTTTTCCAGTCCCGAGGATTGTCAGAGAATAGTAAGCTTCTTAGTTTAGTGTTTAAGCTGTGACTGTGCAGCATTACCTGCGACGCCCGCAAAGTTACATTTACAGCCTAATCCTGTACAGATTATACATTTAATTGAAAAAAAAAACAATTTTAAACTGGTTGATGTTACATTGCACAATGCATCACTTGCTTTTTTTTAATACAAACTAGAAATGAATGACTTTGTGAAATCTGAAATAAATGTGGATATTGTATTCATGTTCTGAGACAGTCGTATACAATGTTCCTTCCATGCGTATGTTGTTTTCAGATGTGTTGTTAGAGCAATGTTTTGTGTTGATAATAAATGTATTTAGATCTTAATATATTCTTTCGATTTATGAATTAGTATTGAATGAAACATTCTGAGAATAGTTTTGATTTATTGTGATCAATCAGCTGCTATATAAGGAAGGGGTTGGACTGAGCCTCAGCTGAAATTGTCTCCAGCACGGAATGAGGAATCGGTACACTCCTTGAGCTCACGTTACACTGATCATTTGTTTATTTGTTTGTTTAATTTTATGGAAGAAGTAAATAAATCCGCCAGAGGAAGGCAAAGAAATCAGCGCCTACAGAGTTTTATTTTGACTGTTTTTAACGTGTGAGTCAAGAAGCGGAGCCCTGTTAATGTGGCACAGTTTTAAATATCCTACAAGAATGGGCCACGACATGTGTACTCCCATTAAATTTAATCTATTACATGAAGCTCTGATCATCTGCAGTCTTGTGTGGTCAGTGAAAGGAAACAAAACTATTTAAAGGAAATAAAGTCAACACAAAGCTTTTCAAATGCTGCCAATGTAGTTCATTTAACTCATTTTTTTTTGTATTACTCAAGGAATCACGTTTTCTGAACAAGGCCCCAATAGGACACAGTGTTTCCCATAGGATAGAGTCATAGCAGCGGTGCTAAGGCACGTGGACCCAGCATAATGTGAGCGTGGAGCGCGTAGAATATTTTAGTGTGTTCACGTGCGAAGTGCGCCCTGCCAATTTGTTTCTATGTCTCCCAGCACAAGAAAGGCTCTTGAGGCCTAGTACCAGGGCCGATTCCAGACAATTTGCTGCCCTAGGCGAGATTTTATATATAAAAAATAAATGCACCAGGTTCAAGGGAGTTTGCATAATCATGGCTACATTGATGGATTTTGTTAAGTGTCCCAGTGTGGAACTACTGGAAAAATGTATCAAAGATCAACTGTTAAAAATTGCAGAGCATTTTGAGGTAGACATTCCAAAGCAGGGTCGTAAAGACACCATAGTGACTACGTTACAGGCCTGCAAGAAGTTCTGCCAGCAGTGGCTGTCGATGGTTGTTCCGAGGAGGAGTTGGCTGAGAAGGCAGCTATAAATCCAGGGCGGCAGAGAAGTGCAGGTTTTTCTTTGTCTGACTTTGGTGAAATGAAATTTGAACAGAGAAAGGAAATAATGCTGCCACAGTACCAACAAGACAGTGAACGTGAGGAACGAGAGCTTGTGAGCAGGAAACTGAGATGGAGCGTTTAAGGTTAACTACAGTGGTGCGGGAAGCTGAATTGCAACAAGAGTGTTACAAGTTGGACTCTCATCCAAGAGGGTAAGCTTTCTTCTGGGGTGTCCCCAGCAACTTTTGATGTAGTTTATCACCTGAGGTTGTTACCGAAATTCGATGAGAAGACTGTAGATTCTTTTTTTTGACTTTTTGAGCGACTTAGCCAAAGACGACAGTGGTCTGATTCGGAGGAAACATTGCTGTTACAGTGTGTTAACTGGTAGGGCTCAAGAAGCATTTTCTGCATTAAGTATGGCTGACAGTGAAGATTACTTAAGTGTAAAGACTGCAGTGCTAAAAGCTTATGAGTTGGTGCCTGAGGCCTACCGTCAGCAGTTCAGGAAGCTAAGGAAGTCAGAAGGACAGACCTATGTGGAACTTGTTCGGGAGCAGCTGACGATGAAATTTTATCGATGGGTTACGGCTTCCGAAGTAGTAAATCTTAATGATTTGAGGGAACTGTTCCTTCTTGAACAATTCAGTTATCCTTCCAGAACGCGTTGCAACGTACCTGAATTAGCATAAGGTTAAAAATGTAACAGACACTGGGGTGTTAGCTGATGAATACACTTTAACACACAATATTCATTCAGGGGAGATATTTGACTGGGGAAGCAGAAATAACTGGTCTGGTGAGGTAAAGTAGATCTAAGTACTTGCAACTTTTGCTTGGGTAAAGGTCACTGGGAAAAGGAATGCCCAGTACTTGCAAAAACCAAGGGACTCCAAAATGTCCAGTTTCCCAGGCCTGTTGCCCTTTCAGGCAAGGCAAGGCAACGCAAGGCAAGGCAAATAGCACTTTTCAGCATGTGGTGATTCAAAGTGCTTTACAGATTAAAAGCAAAAGACATTTAAGAATAAATACATTATTAAAAAGGCATTTAAAAACAGGCATAATAAGCAAAGGTAATGAATTAAAAATAAATAAATAAACACAGCAGGTACAGAATACATGACTAAAAAGGCATACCGTAGTGTGAGTATGGGCAGCTCAATTATAAGCAGCGGCAAATAGGTGCGTTTTTGGTCGGGATTTAAAAATAGTCGTGTTTCGGCGGACGTGCATGATTTAGGCAGTTTGTTCCAAATTGTTGGGGCATAATAACTAAAAGCTGCTTTTCCATGTTTAGTTGTTATTCTCGGAACAGAGAGCAGACCCGACCCAGAAGACCTGAGACTCCTGGATGCCTCATAGTGATGGAGTAGGTCGCCTATATACCTCGGTCCTAAGCCATTAAGTGATTTAAAAACTAGCAGTAGTATTTTAAAAAATCAATTCTTTGGCAGACTGGAAGCCAGTGTAATGATCTCAGAACCAGAGTGATGTGATCCACTTTTCTAGTGTCAGTGAGCACTCGAGCAGCAGCGTTCTGAATCAGCTGCAGCTTTCTGATAGATTTTTTAGTGAGCCCTGTGAATACACTATTGCAGTAGTCGAGTCTACTGAAAATAAAAGCATGGACAAGTTTTTCTAAATCCTGTTACGACATTAGTTTTTTAATCCTTGATATATTCTTCAGGTGGTAGTATGCAGACCTAATAACTGTCGTAATGTGACTGTTAAAATTCAGGTCTGAGTCCATCACCCAGGGGCGGACTGGGACTACAAATCAGCCCGGGACTCTCGACTGGCCCACTTTGGTACCGCCGGCCCACCGCGGTACCGGTGGGCTGACTTACCGCAGAGGCAGACATTAAGGGTAAAATGCCACTGGCCCTCTGGAATAACACATTTGTTGCAATAGTAATTTATGCACTAACTACATTACTACTTGAATCATCAGTTCTTCCTCATTTTCCTCAATTGTTCATATTTGGTTTATTAAAATAATGATATTGTGGTCATTGTTAAAAAAGTATTATTATTTGTATAAAGCGCTTTCTGCCTTCCTGTCATTAGGAGTTAGAAATGTAATGGCTATGTAATTGATTAGATTAGAACCTTCATTATCCTAAATTGCTGGGACATTTCCCAAAGCCAATACCTTTATATCGTCTACTCTTCACTTACTTGTCAGCAGAGGTCGGCATTGATGTACAGATCCGACAGAAGACCTTGTTTATATTGGCATCATATTGAGAGGTGCAGTGACGCATCCTAAAACCAGGAAGTGAGCTGCTGGTTCCCTCGACAAAAAGCAATGGGATTTCTCAACAGGGTTTTGGGAAATAGCTGGAAATAAGGTCTGTGGAAAACAAACCTGTTTGATAAATGCACGTTTTGTTCAGCCGGATAATCTCCACATGTCTACCCTACTTTTATAATTTTCGAATCATAAATCTAATCGATAGATTATTAAAGGGTTTTAGGACGCGTCACTGCACCACTAGAAGCCAACTCCATCGATCAAGCTGGCCGAAACTTTCTCTCATACTCCCTGTCACTCTCCTTTAACTCCTCCGGTTACTTTCTTTTATTAGATGATTGTTTTTTGCCCGGCGCTTGGCCGGTTACCGCTGGTATTAAAAACATTTTGGCGAATGGTTAGGTGGCGCAATAGCCTGTAGTGAAGGAGGGCGCTCAGGGGAGCCTGCTCGCGCTGCGCTCCGCAGCAAACAGCTGTTTGCTTTTCACCCAACAACGACAACCGACTCACAAAACGCTATGTTGTAGTGTTAATAAACGACACAATTTAACTAAATTGCTAGTAAAAATACCAATACCACAGGACCTTTTTTTTAAAGCAATATTTTTAGTGGCCCGAGCGGGCAAAGTACGTTATGCTGGCCGGGGGTCTAAATAGTGCTTCCGGGCCAGTGGGCCATTTAATGTCGAGTCCTTCCGGTTACCGGCCGGCCCACATCGTCCGACCGGCCCACTTCAGTATCGGCCCATCGGGATTCGTCCCGATGGCCAGTCCGCCCCTGCGCATCACTCCACCCAGATTTCTTGCTTTGTGAGTTACTTTGTAGTCTGCTGACTGACGCTCTTTGATTACTTTTAATCGGTCCTTCTTTGCTCCAAAAACAATGGTCTCAGTTTTTTGTTTGTTCATTTGGAGAAAGTTCTGAGTCATCCAGTCAGTGATGTGCTCAATGCACTTGCTCAAGTTTTCTAATCGGAGAGTAATCCTCCGGTGTAATTTTAAAATAAATATGGGTGTCGTCTGCATATATTTGATAGCTTTGATCGCTCTTTTTAATAATTTCAGCCAGAAGCAAAGGTCCTAAGATCAACCCGGTATCACGGCAAGGCGTGAACATGTGACGATTTACCATGCTGGGAGACGTGAAGATGTCACGACTTCGTCCCTTCAAACCAGCGCCATATAGATAATTAATTAAGATATAGTGTTAAGCTTGGGTGCACATGAATCGCGTATGAACAATAAGTAAATCAGACTCGGTATTCTCTTCAGCATGTCTCCGGTAAGTTTATTCACAGACTGACAACAGTCAACGTAGTGACGTCACATTAGGACGTACCTTCATACAAGAACAGAATAACAGTGCGACTGCTACCGTAGTACACAGACTAAGGGCGTCATCAAATAATAATACTTAACACCCCCACTCGCTCTTAGCTTACTGGGTTACCTGAGAACAAAAAAAAATAAGGCTTCTTTTTCTTTTACCTTAACTATGTTAACTCTTTGCCCTTCTAGGTGCCAAACATATCCTGAGCAAACCTCTTTAGCTTTATTTTGGTGGCTGGTTTTGTCATCACATCAGCGATCATTTGCTCAGTAGGACAGTATTCCAAAATTACCTTTCCACTATTTACAGTCTCCCTTATGAAATGGTACTTAATATCAATGTGCTTGCACCTTTGCCTGTTTACTGGGTTTCTGGCTAGTGCTATAGTACCTTGGTTGTCTTCGTACACCTTTGTTTGTGCATATTTGTATTTGTCTATACCTCTGAGTAATTGTTCTAAGTAGATGTATTCCTGTATGGCTGATGCTAAGGCCATGTACTCTGCCTCGCAGGTAGATAGTGCAACCGTAGGTTGTTTCCTTGCCTTCCATGAGATCAAGGAGCTTCCTTCACTGAGACTGGCACAATATCCTGATGTACTACGTCTGTCTGTTACGTCTGATGCCCAGTCAGCATCACTGTACACTCTCAGACCTGGTCTATCTGTGTCATTTCTCTTAAAGCATAACCCCTGTTCTGCTGTACCTTTAAGGTATCTGAACACATGTTTTACTGTGTTCCAGTGCTCTTCAGTTGGTTCAGCAAAGTGCTGAGATAGTTTACTGACCACAAAACATATATCTGGTCGAGTGCATGTGGACAAGTAGATTAAACTTCCTACTGCCTCTCTGTACTTTCTTGGCTCTTTAATGTTTTCAGCGTCTGCTGTGTATTCTAGTTTTGGCTCACATGGTGTGTCTCTGGACTTGCAATCCTGCATTTCAAATCTCTCCAGTATTTTGCTCACATATCTCTTTTGAGACATTTTGACTTGACCTTCTGTTTGCTCAAAATCTATACCTAAGAAATATTTCAACTTTCCCAGGTTTTTCATTTTGAACCTTTCAGTGAGCATCCCCTTTACACTTTCCAATACACCCTCGTTGCTGGCTGCTATAATGAGATCGTCAACCCATATTATTAGGATTACCTTTTCGCTGTGCTTTTCTCTTGTATACACACAGTGATCAGCGGGGTTTTGTACAAAACCATTTTCAGTCAAACATGTATGTAACATAGCATTCCAGTTTCTGCCTGACTGCTTTAAACCATAGAGAGATTTGTGCAACTTGCATACTAACTCTTCACCTGTTTTTGACTGTTTCTCATAACCTTCTGGTTGTGTCATATATATTTCACAATCAATGGGTGCATGTAAATAGGCTGTTTTAACATCCATTTGGTGTAAGATTAAGTTCTCCTGTGCTGCCTTTTGCATGAGTACTCTTACACTTGTCATATCAGCTGTGGGTGAGAATGTCTCATCATAGTCGATTCCTGGTTTCTGACTGTAGCCTTTAGCTACAAATCGCGCCTTGTACTTGTCTGACCCATCAATGTCACTCTTGAGTGCGTAGACCCATCTACCCCCCACTGCCCGTTTGCCTGGTGGCAATTGGGTGAGGTTGAAGGTCTCGTTCTCCTCCAGTGATCTCATCTCCTCGTTCATGGCATTTTTCCACTGCCTTGATTTGGGTGACGCTATGGCGTCCTGGAAGGTTTGAGGAATGTCGCATACTGCTCTGTAACAAAAATCCATGCATGTTTGCAGTTTGTCCTCCGTATCGTCAGTCTCAAACTCCTGTAGGTGAGCTGGTCTCCTCCTGGTTCTGGGTGGGTTTTTTCTGTTTGGAGTCTCGGTGACTTTACCCGGCTGTGTACGTTCAGTCTGTTCAGGTAAAGTCCCAGAAGCACCACTTTGAGTATCTTGACCTGGCACATTTCCCACATCACATTCATCAACAACATTTTCATCGCTGTCCTTGACCCTGGGATGTACATCACTATCACCATATTCATTGTATGACTCTGGTGTTTGTGTTTCCTTTTCTTTATCCCCCTTTGTTGTGAATTTTACCAATCTGTGCTTTTGGACCCTCTCTGTGTCTGGATAATACACCAGGTAAGCTGGGCTATTTTTATCATAGCCTATGAAAACACCTTGCTCACACCTAGGGTCGAGCTTTCCCTTCTCTTGTTTGTAAGCAAAACACACTGACCCAAATTTCTGAAGTTTGGATATATTTGGTTCTTTGCCTGTGAACAGCTCGTATGGCGTTTTCTTTGTGCGCCTACTGTAACACCTGTTCCTTACATAAGCTGCTGTCTGTATGGCGTAGTTCCATAGTTTATTTGGTAACTTGCTTTCTATCAGTAAGCATCTGCCCATATCATAGAGAGTTCGCCAACCTCTCTCTGCTGTACCATTTTGGTGGGGTGAATAGGGTGCAGACGTCTCGTGTCTAATCCTATTTTTGGTTAACAGTGCCTGGAAGTCTCGGCTTGTAAACTCAGTGCCGTTATCTGAACGGATACACTTAACTTCTCCGTAAGGTGCTATGTCTGCTAAGAACCTTTCTGTGGCCTGCACTGTATCACTCTTGGACCTTAGAAAATACACAAAAATAGTACCAGAGTAGTCGTCTGTAAAAGACTGTGTATATCTGTGCCCTTCTATGCTTGGTGTTGACATGGGACCGGCTAAGTCTGTGTGGACTAGTTCTAAGGGCATCTTAGCCTTTTTGTCTGGCTCCCTATTTCTCGTTTGGGTGAACTTGCCCTGTGTACACACTTCAAACAACTGAGCTGGTTTGACTGCACTTCCTCTTATCTCCATGCCTTTCACTACACCTTGTAAATTTTGTACATCTTCGTAATTGCAATGACCCAAAATTTCATGCCAAGTTTGCATGTCGTGACACCCTTTACATTGGTCAACATTCCCCTCAACAGTTGGTAAGTAATACAAATTTACACTTTCATGGATGTCAAACCTGCTGCCGTCTTTGGTAACCATGTGACTGTCCCCTTTCTTGAAGGTGATTGTCGCCCCTCCGTTTGTTGCTCTTGCCACCGAAAAGATGTCATGTGGGTATGAGGGCATGTATAGTGCATCCCGTAGCTGTGCTCTGTGTTGTCGTCCGGCGTCGTCTAATAGACATATCACCGCCGTTCCTCTTCTCTGTGCTGTTCCATTGCACTTGGTCCCGTCAGCTAACTCCACTGAATGAGACTCGGGCTGGAATGAATCGTCGAAGCTTTTAAACTTTCCGATGTCGTTCACGATGTGGGATGTCGCTCCTGCGTCCACCATGATGCCTTTCATCTTCACGTTGTCTGGTGGTTTCCCGCTCTTTGTGTGCTTGGCCTTGAAGAGATGGTCTTGGTCGCCATTCTGTTCCTCTGCGACTTTTCTGGCACCATCTTCTCCCCCCTTTTTCTTACAGAGTGATTCATCGTGTGTATTCCTTTTGCAGTAACCGCAGCACACTTTTCGAAAACATTTTCTTGATATGTGTCCTTTTATTCCACACTTGTAGCACGTCACATTGGCATCTTCATCTCTTCTGTTGCTAGCGTGCGTCTTGGTGCCTCGGCCTTGCCTTGCACATGTTTTCATCACATTATCTGTGGATTCTGCTGTGTTCATTTTCTCCGACTCTTCATAGACCCTTAATCTTCTTCTAAAGTCTGTGAACGTAACGTTATCTTCGTTCTGTGTTACATGGACGGCGAATGGCTTGAAGGAGTCTGGTAACCCATTTAGTATCATGGCTATGGTCAGTCCATCACTCATGGTCTCGCCTGCATCTCTCAGGGCTGTAATCACGTTCTCTGCCCTTATCATGTAGTCGGTAACACTCTCGTTGTCTGCCATGTGCAGCCTCGTTAACGACGTGTATAAGTTTATTATCCTCGGCTTGCTTTTCCCTGAATAATGTTCTTTCAGTATTTTCAGAGCCTTCCTGCCGTCATCTGCGGCCTCATGTCTTATTAGCGACAGGCTCTTATCATCTATCAGCCTTATTAGCTCAGCATAGCAATCAGCATTCTTCCTTCTATCTGCATCTAGCTGTTCTTGATCAGCACCGGTGGGCTCATGTAAGATAGTCTATTTTAGCCTCAGAGTATGTAAGCAGCCTAGGAATCTTGTTTCCCAAAGGTCATACTTATCTTCACATCCTTTGAATAAGAGCTGCGGTGCCAGGAGACCTGTTGCTCTGCTTGCCATTTTTGCGCGCCAACTTTACAGCGAGGGCTACTAGCTTGCTAATATACTTCACTTGCTAAGCTAGCTTGTTAGCGTAATTGGCTAACGCGTAATACGTCGCGTAACACTTCTTCCGATAATCTAACTCACTTATCTCCAAGTCGGTTTGTGTCCAACTCTGCCTGGGCCCATAACCTGTTAAGCTTGGGTGCACATGAATCGCGTATGAACAATAAGTAAATCAGACTCGGTATTCTCTTCAGCATGTCTCCGGTAAGTTTATTCACAGACTGACAACAGTCAACGTAGTGACGTCACATTAGGACGTACCTTCATACAAGAACAGAATAACAGTGCGACTGCTACCGTAGTACACAGACTAAGGGCGTCATCAAATAATAATACTTAACATATAGATAACTAGATCTATCTATCTAGATCTATATCTTATATCTTATATAGATATTATCTAACTAATTATTTAACAAATATTTGTTTCTCCGAATCGAAGGGGAAAATTACAAAAAGCATTGTACACAATTTAAACCAATCAATGTTGTGTAATCAACAAGGATAATCTGGTGTTTTTGAGTTGAGTGGTGCAGACATCACTGTAAAATCAATCGACAGTAGTAGTAGTAGGGTTATGGCTAGAAAGGATCCGTCTAGTGTAAATATGACGTCACGTTCTCGTTGTAACTCTCGTTGTAATTGGAGCGGCTCGGAAACACATCTACAGCAGTAACATGATGCAACATACACATTAATGCAGCAGCAATATTAATAGAGAAAAATCAGACATAATAGTAAAACACTGCAAGGGAACATTTTATTGCACCAGGAGCTATCTTGGGACTTTTACTGCGACAACGTTGACTTGCCTGTGAATAAAAAATAAACCATAGTGTTGGTGATCTACATCGTCATTCTTCTTTGAACACCAGCAAGACCGCTAACACCCTATTTCAACAATCACACTCCCTGTAATTGACATAATTAATAGATAGTTTAGCTTCTCATCATTTGCTGTGGCCCACTGATGTTAACGATCGTAACTGAAAGGCTGCCTGCCAAACGTAAACATTCAGCCACGTGACATTCAGCCAAACTCTCGCGAGAGTTTTACACAAGACGGATCCTTTCTCGCCATAACCTAGTAGTAGAGTAGTACTTCCGGGTGTAAAATCCTCCGTTATCCAATGGGAATGGACGCTCACATTGCTCTCCGTAATACAATAAAGGGGACATGATCAAATCGGAATATAATGTTCTTTAAAAAAACGTTAACTAAAGGGAACAATCTATTTGACACAGCTGAAGCTCTGGCCTTCCTTAAAAACGAATTTAATAAAAATCAGTTACTTGTATTACACACAATGCACTTTTTTTCCCTCCAAAAATTCGTAACTAATGCACCATAATACATTCTGACGAAAACATTTTTTTATTATGAATACAAATAAAATAAAAGAAGCCTCCCGTGAGTTACTACAACAAGCTATAAAGTAGATTTTAAAAACGTTTTATAGCATACAAGCTCACTGCTGGACGTTGTAGAAATGCGTGTGTGCACCACGACAAAGCAGCCTCATTCACTTTACATTGGCGTTGTTTGCGTGGTGCAGACACGTAAATGTAGCAAAGTTCGTGACTCCACCACGCAATGCGGTGTTAAGGAGTCGTGGAGTCACGCATTCTGGTGAGACCAGGTTGGAGAAAAAATAAAGACCTTTTTAGAACATTAAAGCACACATGTCATAGTAGCACAAATTTGCACAATAGAGTCCGTTTAAAAGTTGTTGAGAAAAACCTGAAATAATCTCCCAGAGACAAACCAACAATGCTTTATTCTTTTATTTTACTTTTACAGATTTGACAATTTATTCCAAGTTTCTTAACGGTGAACACATTCACTAAGCACAACTACCAGAAACTACAAACAGTCCAGTTTGTACACATGGGTCAGAGGGGAAACATCTGGTACCAGCGTGTTCACACCGGTACCACGACAGCTGAGGTGATGATTTATGATCGTTTTTAACAATATTTAAAATGGCACAATCAACGCTAGTGCTGATAAGAACAATGGTCATTTATAATGTCTACGTCGTATCGTACAACCAACTCTCCCCTTCGTGTAAAAACGCAGGGTGAAGGAATGACACTTATTTCAGTTTGACAGCCCAAGAAAAGCCCAGGGAAACAACGCTGCTCAACAATACAAACACATGAATGTAAATGTTTTCTAACGCTCCACTGAAACTATTCTTAATATATCAGACGACAAGGATAGTCTAAGCAAGTGTGAGAAAGCTGGTGCTGCATCCACAAAAATCACAAGTGTCTTCCTTCCTGTGGCTTGCAATATTTCATAGTCTGAATAAAACTGCAAAAATAAATCACTGATTAAGGAAGTGAAGCGCCCACTCGCGTAGGGAATGTGGCAGAGGAAGCTTAATGGGTTGCAGTTCAGCAGGAAGGTGTTGGGAGTGTTTCTTTTTACAGTCCTTGTCAATCTATTATTTATCTGTCTTCCTCAGCAATGTCTAAAAAATGCATTTTGGACTAATGGCAAAACAGTGCAACCCTGTGGCAATAACTGTTGACCAAAAGGACACCTTATCAGAACAAAATATCACATTTAATATTAATTTTACAGTGGAAAAAAACCCTGGAGTGACACAATGACGATTTTGTTTTAGTCACTCAGATAGCAAATATTCAAATAAGGCTTTGCCCAAAAATGTGCAGCTAAAACACTTCATTAACAACTTAAAACATTCATATGTTAAATAAATTCCTTCCAGTTACCGTCTTACTTGCAACAGATATGTACTCTTTACACAAAGCATACTTGAAACCACCTAATAATGTAACAAAAAGGCAGATTGATAACATGTGGTCCCAATGAGAGCATATTCAATTATTCTCAAATACAAGTGCAATACAAACTTCACACACTAACTTCTCTTTACTCCACTTACAAATTTGAAGATGTTTAAATATGTATATTTCTCAGCATGTACTGTAGCTTCACAAGAGCAAGTTCACGGATATTTCAAATGCAAAACACATTTGGTTGAATGTTGGTTGGTTTTAGAAGAAACAAAACATAACCAATAAAACGTACCGAGTTCAGTTTTTGGAGACGATTCACAACCACCTATATATTTAAGCACCTTTAAAAAAAAAAAAACATTCTATGAAAGTGAGATATGTTTGTGAAAGGCCTTTAGGACAAAGTAAGGTTCACATGAGGGTAAGAGGCAAATTGGGTTGGCTATTAATACTAATGGCAAAACAGGAAGTAAACGGGGGGGAAAAGTGCAGCGAGGACAATGTGAACGCAGACAAAACACTTTCTGTAACATGGGCAGATTCCCTCACTCTCCAATCAGAAGACTACATCAATGTTTCTTTGTATAAACAAACAACAAAAGTGTGAAGTTGTATTTCTACTGACTAGTAAAGCAAAGCGCATGCTGGTTGTATGAGGGCAGCAGCAGCAATGTATCCATGCTGAGTTGTAGCGGGTGAGGTGTAATATCATAGTTGAAGGAAAGTCCTAAATATGACTGGATATCTGGACCAAAACATATTGTGTCAGCAAACCCTTAATTTAACCGTGCAGTGCAATGGGAATGGAAAACAGCTGCACCTATTCTGTTGTTTTTGGTAATAAAAGGCCCATGTTGTGTTGTCTTGGCCGCTGAACAGGAAGGCATAGGACGGACATGAATGAAAAGAGATGAGAGGAATCAGCCTCCAAAGCTGCGGTTTGTGGTCTTTGTGGGAATAAAGCAGATACAAATGTTGTAAAGATGGACACATCCAAGACGAACCCCCAAGAGACCTTTTCTGTCCTCTCTGCTCAGTGATACACGGCTTCTTCACGATATACACAACAGAAAATGATGATACTGAAATAAATAGTTCCACGTTGATGATAACAAAACAGGCTTTGACCCGAGAAGACGAGAAGGGAGAGTAAAGCGTACGCAGTGCAACCCCCCCCCTTCGGTGATTCAGCAGTGAGAGAGTGACTTCATATCTTTGTGCCAGTGTTTCCTCTGAGCTCTGGTCACATAACAGTACAGACTGCAGCAGGTTAAACCTTTGTCAAAGCTTCAACTTTCTAAATCTCTCCTCAAGTTAAAACCCGTGCTGCACTTCATCTGCAGGAAATGCAGGGTAACCATGGCAATGCGACAGTTAAGTTAAGACTTGACCTAAGAAATAATCATCTCTGCTGGCACTACACTAGGCCTACATCATTTACCTGATAGACGTACATATTTAACAATGGAGCCGATTATCTCGGGAATCCTATCCTTCATATATAGGAGGAGAAAGCTTCTAATCTCAAAAAGGGAGGGTGGGGACGGAGTTAAATGCAATAAATAAAATACACGATATATATATTATTCATATTTATATATGTATAAATGATATAGTACAGACGATGAGTTCTGTGTTGTCTTGACTGTTTTCAGAGAGGAAGGCCGGTCCAGGTTAACTCAACATGGGGGTGGAGAGAGCTAACTTTAGCATGGCTATCACTCATAAAGCTTCATATGCGGACTCAAAACTCACTTTGAGACCCGACATACCAACCTCATCAAGTTACTTTCTTTCTGAGGACTCTACTCCTTCTTTGTGTGGCGATATACATTCTCTCCGGAGAACGACACGATGACGAGATCTTACAGCGAGTTTAGACACAGATCTGGAAGCTGGGGTCCACTAAGACGGACTCGATGGAGCGCGAGGAGGCATTGATATGGCCCTGTGGCTTCTCTAAGAGGCAAGCGGTTTTACAAGCAGTGGATGATGACATTTAAACCAGCGAGTGCATCTGTGCGTTTTGTGAGACAGAAGTGAAGGCGTGCATGTGTACGTTCAGTGGATGTATGTTTTGTACAGATGCATGTTTAGAGTTCAGCATGTGGTTGTGTTTGAGGGTTTAATTTTTGTGTGTCAGTATCCAGATTCAGACCAGCGATTCTTTACTGGAAACCGTGTTTTGAATTAGAAGCTTTTTTTTTTTTTAAATAACTGCTCAAATCGTGTTCATTTTTGAGTGTGTTCAACGCTTTTAATTTTCTTTGTAGTCTTTGTGGGCTAGTGAGTGTCATGTGGCCACTACGTCATCTTCTCCGCCTTCCTGTCGAGTTTAGACACGTGTGAGGAAGGCCAGGTTAAGAGAGCTGGGGACCTGGATGGTTTCCAGGGCAAGTGAGGACGGGCTGAATGGGAAGGTGACCGGGTAAATCATCTTGGTGTCCATCAACAACTGGGGACTCACACAACGGTCGCGCAAACGAGTCTGAATGGAAAAATAAGAGAGCACAGGAATAGCAGGGAATCATATCATATGCAGTCACATTCATACAGAGATATTCTTAATAGGGTTCAGTGCGTTCCAGTAGCTTTGCACTTTCTAGTGCTTTGCATAATTGCTAGGCAGTCATCTTGCAACTTTTATTTTTTATTCCTTGCATTTAACAATATCAATCTGATGTTTGTACCCAGTGATGACTTGGAACGTAGAAAAGTGAAGTGAAAAAGCAGTAAACACAACGCTCTGCCAATTTTGTAGCAAGTGCAAATGAATTATCAACAGTGCTAAAGTGTTGTCCATTTGCCACATGAAGGCTGAAGTTACTTACTATCAAATTAAAATGAACATTACTAGATTGGCGGTTTCCTGATTTTAAAATGGTACATATGTTGCATACATATGTCCAGAAAACAGTTTTGTATTAATACTGCATGAGTGAATTACCTGTATGGTTCGTATGAATGACACTGATACCCTCTCCTCAAACTCGTTGACTGGTGTATAAAGGTTTAGGACCTTCACAATCTGAAAGAGACAAAACACAGACAGTTACAAACACATTTCTTAGCGTTCAGACGGACAGAGGCATCTTGTCTGGTTTCTCTGAATGCAGTGTTGTAGGACAGTGTACCTGAGCCGTGGTGAGGGCCAGGCACATGGAGCAGATGGCCTCGGCGTCCTCGTCGGTCTTCTTCTTTACCTGCAGCAGCTGAGCGGCCTGGATTAGAGGCTCCAGCGTCTCCTTCGCCCCGCACACCATCAGCCCTTTGTCCCTGAGCCACTCCTCAAGCTGGCTTACGTTGTACCTGAACACACACACACACACACACACACACACACACACACACACACACACACACACACACACACACACACACACACACACACACACACACACACACACACACACACACACACACACACACACACACACACACACACACACACACACACACACACACACACACACACACACACACACACACACACACACACACACACACACACACACACACACACACACACACACACACACACACACACACACACACACACACACACACACACACACACACACACACTTTTATTTAGCTCATGCTTAAGTGACTTATGATAAGCACAATCAACCAAAAGCATAACATTCCTAACACCAAGAAAAACTGGCTCAACAATCACAAACTACATTGTTTAAATTATATGTATTTATTGATAATAAAAACTGAATGTTATTTTTTGTAATAACAAAATATTGTGAAAAGAGAAATTAGGCATATCGAGTACTTTTAGTTTTGATACATTTTGCTGATAAAACTTCTGTACTTCCACTAAAGTAACATTTTCAGTTCAGTAATGATCAAAATCAGAATCAAGTTTTTTGCCAGGTGCGTTTACACAAACAAGGAATTTGCTTTGGTATCTGTAGGAGCGAACTTAAACAATTAAAAAAAATAAGTTGCAAAGTAGGTAAAATAAAGAAATAATTGTAATAACTTGTATACTTTAAGTCAGAGTACTTCTTGCACTCCTGCTTATATTCCAGAGAAAGCATACTTCTCTGCAGTCAAAATTGTGAAAACACACCTGAACCAATCTAGACTGAAATATGTCTTTTTGAGTTTGCGGTAAACTATCCCTCCTAATCAGGGGTGTCAAACTCAAGGTTAAATGTCGCTTTACAGAAGCACGTTGCCCATAAACTACATATCCCACAATGCATCTCGTTTTGTGACCTGTGCACTGAAGAGACTTGCAATTATTTGCCCTAGACTTCTGCTTTCAGACGTGGTTAATTATGAAGTTATTACCCTATCCGATAATAATCCAATGCAGAGGTCATAATGTAATATAATACATTATTTTATATATATGATATATTTATACATGCATATTTATAAAGTCTTAACGTTACAACCGGCCCTTCGAGTGCAACCATAACACTAATGTGGCCCTCGACTAAATTGAATTTGACACCCCTTTAAGTGTTCACAACACATAAAGCAGAGCAGTCTCCCTCCCAGCAGCCCCTTGTCTCACCTGATCTGCATGCCTTTGCTCCAGGAGCACATGTCTTTGCGCAGCAGCAGGTTGTTGAGGGTGACAGCCCCGATGATGTAAAACTGCTGCTTCACCACCTGCTTCATGAGCTCGGGGTCGGTGCCGTGCTGACACATGGTGGAGTGGAAGGCGCTGAGCTGCCGCAGGATGGAGTCCAGGGTGTAGGTGCCCTCGTCCGCGATGCTGGACGTCCTCTTACGGAGACCCGTGGGCTTCACCCCCGACACGCCCTGGATGGTCTCGTGCTCCAGCATGCCAGACACTGCAGGGAACACACACAGGTACTTTACTGTAAGTACTGTTGCCTTCAACTCCTATTCCTCTGAACTTAGCACTTTTTACTTTATTAGCTTTTGTTATTTTTCTTTACTTGCTTGTAAAGCATCTTTGAACACCAGGAAAAGCACAATGAAATCACAATGTATTATTATTATTATTATGTGGAAATGACATTATTCTACTGTAGCATTAGCTTGTAGAAGCTAGGAGTGGGTAATCAAAGCATCATGATATTGCATGGTCAATGAATACGCGAACACCAAGTCTTGTTCGTTCATGTGACAAAGTTAATCTCTCATTACATAAACTATCAATATTATAAAAACAAATCTAACTTTAAAAAAAAATACATATGCATTCGATAAGTTGAACATTTTATAATGTAAAACTGACACTTTGTCACTACTTCTTTTTTTGACAGTGTTGACAAGTCTGCCTGCTTGACAGTCCGATTTTTTCTGCAATAAAATCAACTAAAAATGTAATTAAACTCTATTCTCTAATTTGCACTTGAAAAATAAATACATTGCAATATTTGTTGTATATTACAAAGTCGCAATTTGTATACTTTTTATATTACAATGGTATAGTGATACTTCTGGTGATCCCCAACCCTAGCAGTAGCACACACACTCAGACGTGTTCATGCACACACCTATACTGGGCTGCAGGATGTTCTCCATGCACTTGATGAGCTGCTGGTAGATCTGGATGGCCAGGTCGCTGATCACCTGTCGGTACTCTGCCAGGTCGAAGTTGGACAGACAGTGTTCGTTCTGCCTCGTCGTGTTGTGCTTCATGAAGGCCTGACACGAACACACAGGCAGATACAGGGTTACAACTGTTGTTGTTTAATTAAAAACAATAATGTAGAATTCTAACAATCCTTCTTCATGAGTCATGACTGTGTACATATTTGAGAGAGTTTCTCTGTTGGTGTTGTGTCAGTCTCACCTCGTCTCCGCTGTACTGTTTGAGGCAATGCAAGAAACGGCAGGTGTTGGATAGCCAGAAGGAGACGGTCTCAAAGTCGTCTCCTCGTTTCTGAAAGAACAAATTAAGTCAGTAAATCAGCAGGTTATATTCATAATCAAGACCTATCAGAGCCTCTATCAGTCATTTCGTCCCCCAGATGACTGAGAAGCAGCTTTTAAAGCATCTTGATTCAAATAAAGAAGAAACAGAATCAGCTATTACCTTTAAAACACATTTACTCAACACTTACCAGGGACATGTAATGCTACAAGTACTAATCAACTGTGTACAGATCGCCCGGGAAACTCTTATCACCCTTTCTTTGTAGGATTGACATCATCATTCAGCTTTATATAAGAACTACTGCCCTACACACAAACACAGTATGCATACCTTCAGGATCTTCTTGATACTGTTGATGGTGGAGGTGAGCAGGGTGCGGACCTTCTGGTCATCATTGACGTAGTCGGCATGTCTCAGACACATGAACAGGATGTAGGCCGGCAGACCTGGGATCAGATTCACAGCTACACCTCGAGGCTTCAGCTCTGCAGAGACAAGAGTTCAGTGATCAAGAATTCAGAGACAAGCTTCAGCTTCATATTCTACGAAAGGTTTATGGTTTCCGACTAGAGAAACTGTGGATACAATCTTTATTCTAGCAGCTTTAATTGATAAATGGAATTGAGCGTTTTTCAAGTTATCTTAAAAATTAAAAACAGTGTGCATCTAGACCGGGTGACGACACTACCTATTGACTCAGCAATCACTGTAAGTTATATTGTTGTTTTAATAGACTTCTCTGTTTCATTTATTCTACTCTTTATAATTGTTCTGTAGTTATTGTAGCTAAAACTGCGCTTTTGAGAGATTTTAAATCTCAGATCTGCTCAACTGAACCTGTTACACAGGTCTCAGTGGGTCACGCGTCTCAACCCTGCATTACAATAGACAGGAACAGTCTGCTGATTGCGTGAAGTACGAACAGCGTGACTTAGTAATCCTTCAGCTAAAAATCACTCAAATACCGCATTTAAAATCTGAAGAACAATCAATGATTATTCAGGATTTGTGATGACTCGTGTTAATGCTCTTTATAGTAAGGTCTCACCCAGGATGAGGTTCTTGACCAGTTTGAGCTCATCCTCCTTGTTGTACTCCAGCATCCCTTGGAAATCTTTCTCCCTGCGGGGAATGTTGACAGGATGAATCGGCTCGTCCACCACCTGTCCCGGAGACGTCTGTCCCTCGGTTTGACCCGCTGTGAAACACAAGACATAAAACATCAGGCTATATGTTGTACCGTTATGATCAAACGTACACTCTTAATCCTCTGCTGACCCATGGTTTCTCCCTTACCTCCCATCTCTCCGATCCTCTTGGAGTAAACCTTCAGCTGCTTCTTCAGCTTGCGGATGGTTCGGTCCTGTTTCTCCAGCTGCTCCATTAGGTCCTGAAGGTTGGGAGTGATAGAAGAATAGAGAATAGTGAGGACATGGGAAAGCTTCTGAATTCTAAGAGAGCTTCACGCTGTCGCCCCCCAGTGGTTAAAAACATACACTTTTGTAAATCAGCTGCGGGCTTTGCATCAGCCAAAGTCTTCGAAACAGACAAACAAACAAACAAACAAACAAACCAACAAACAGAAAGAGCAGGGAAGGGGAAGGTTGAATCAACGTAAGAGCTGCTGTGCTGATTGTTTTGTTTTCAGAGGAAGCAAAGTTTCAGGACTCGGTGGCTGTTAGAAAACGAGAGAATGCTGCAGAGCTGCTCCTCTGAGTTAGAAGACGCCGCTGTGGAGAGTTAGAGCAACACTCAGCGCCGTTTCATTCAAAACACACAACATCCGTTAGTTCTGACACATGCAAACACACACGCTACATACAACCATCCGTCGTAAAATCTTGACTCGAGCCTCTCTGGATGCTTCGGGGTCTTCAGCCAGGAGCTCCTGTCAGGTGACACCCAACACGCAGATGAGTGTGTGTGACACTGATTCAGTTTTTCAGTGGGAGACCCAGGTGGGAAGGAAACCACCAACCCATGATACATGAAATGTAACTGTCCTTCAGAACTGTCTGGTAGTTTGTCACTCTCTGTTTTATAATCATCACAATATAACTGCATTTCGCTTGTGTTTTAAGAAAGCACTAAGTGTGTATGCGTATGTTGTTTTATGTAGATTCTGGTTTAAAGGCACCAGAGTCATGTATTACCAATCTTTACTTTTCTTTTCTGAAGATTGTGCTCTGGATGCATAGCAGGAATAACGCAGCAAGAAATATTTTGTATATAACAAATGTTGATATCTTATGCCATCTATATGAAGGACTTTGGTAAACAGTAATTCTGCCTTTTTGTGCACAGTTAGAGTCGTCCCCCAAAGTATTTTTGTGCTTGAGAAGAGACATTAACTTGCTAATACCCTAGCATTCAAGTCATTTTCTGAAATTAACTAAGAACAAACTGAGATGACACAACAAGCATCTCTTTCTGCATCTTTGCTGCAATTGGAAGGCAATAATAAGTGTAACAGATTTAAAGGCTTCATCTTTGAGGCAGTGGTATGACATTTTGGGAGAGACAATTCTCTAAACTGATTGTCAACGAGCAAGCTAACATGCATATTTCCCAAAATGTCAACTTCAGACTCTTGAAAATTGAGCAAATAACAACTATCTGAAAGTAGGGAAAAGTATACTGGAACTGCAGTACAGGTTAGAGCAGGGGTGTCCAAACTTTTTTCACCGAGGGCCACACAGAGAAATATGCAAAGGGCTGGGCAAGTCTGGGAGGAGAGGTTTATCGCCTCATAAGTTAAGTTATGAATTGGAAAAGTCAATCCAATGTAGGTACATTATTCTTGATACTTGAACATGCTTAAAGAAATCTCATTCCTTAAAACAGAAGCTTCAGATTGCTTATCATAAGGGGAAATATGAAGGGTATATTTCAAGGTTGTTATGTACATTTGTGTAATATATATGAACATATATATTTAAGAAGTAAAGCCGGCAGAAGTTTATTATACTTAAGTCATTATACTTTTTTTATTTGCTGAGTGAGGGCCGATTCAAAATGGTCCGCGGGCCGCATTTGGGCCCCCGGGACGTAGTTTGGACACCCATGGGTTAGAGTTACCGCTGGTCCTCTGCCTGTAATGCGCGCATGTGTGTGTGTGTGTGTGTGTGTGTGTGTGTGTGTGTGTGTGTGTGTGTGTGTGTGTGTTCAGCGTACCAGGTTCTCGTTGGTGAGGCGGGTGATCTCGTGCTGCAGGCTGGCCTCGATGCGGGCCTCTGGAGGCAGCTGCAGGTTCTGGGCTAAGAGCTGCTGCTGGCGGTTGTTGTCCTCCTTCACGTTCTGCAGCTCGCCACGCAACGACTCCACATCGTTATCGTAGCCTCGCCGCTGAGTCTGCAGCTGGTGCTCCAGTAACCTGGGGGGGGGGGGGGGGGGTGAAGGAAGGAGGGTAAGGATGAGGGACGAAAAGTGAGGAGGAGGATGGAGTGGGATAGACGAAAGAGTGTGAGAGGGCACAAATGGGAGAAAAGGGGAAACAAATCAGCGTTATTGTGTGAATGAAACTTCATATGACAGTGAGAGAGGATTTCACCACAGCATGGTGACGCAGGAGCATGCTGTGCAGACATTACCAGCAGCCCAGCTCTCTGAACACTTTTTTTGAAATATACTGCTTCATTAAAGGGGCTGAATAGGAAATTCAGAGCATATCTAAGATGGAGGGATTCCCTGCACACGGCTCTGCACATGAACAACATGCATCCACCGCTGATTAGATTTGAGTAAACACAAATATGTATTTACTTCTTAGAGAACACATTACTCCACTGCATCTTAACAACGAAAATAGTTGGTTTTTTTTATTTTATGAATTTTGTACATGGATCGTTTATAAATTCACTTTCTTGAAAAGTAAAAAAAGAAAAGAAAAAAGAAACAGTTAAACGTTGATTGCTCCAGCTGAAGTTGGGGCCTCCTTCCAAAACTGTTCATGGACTCTTCAAATTTAAATGATTATTGTCCTGTTTGAAATACTCTAAGGTTGTGTTAAGAGTAAAATTGGAAAGAGGAGCTAGACAGGCCTTGAGTGATCAGAATAAAGTCAAATATTATACCTAAACTATTATTAGGGTTTGTTTTGAATGTCAGCAATAAGGAGGGTTTCCCGCCTTGTTTTGACTTCTTGTGCATCAGTTAGTAAGATGTAAGTGATAAAGCACGACTGATAATAATAATAATAATAATAATAATCCTTATATTTATTATAGCGCTTTATCAATGACTCAAAGCGCTTATCTACTCCCTCTCTAGGATCTTTGCAGTACAGTAGTTACTGTACAATGTAACAGGCTGTCACTCATAAGTGAGTAAAACAAGGTTAGTGGAAGGATGGAGGCAATGTCTGATGCACAATACACAAATGGGAAAAACAATTCAATTTGTTTTTATAAATTGCTTTAAATAATGCAGCTTCTATGCAGAGTTTTCTATGGATAAAACAACCATGTAAAGAGCTGTGAGGGGAAGAGTGAACATGTTCTGTTGTGCCACATATATAGAGTACCTAAGTAGACTACATGAGACACTTTAATACAACAGACTTTAGTCGCTGTTACGAAAGAACGTGTGTTGTGGCGCATTTCCACTGCAGCACCTAGCCCGGCTTAGTACGGTATGGTTAGGCCTTGTTAGTCCAGGCTCACTTTATGCTGCGTTTCCATTACAGTTTAGGAACTGGGGTAGTAACTATGATAACGAAGTGTAGCTGGGGAGATCGGCTGTTCGGCGGGCGGAGCGAAGCTGCGTAAAACTGCTGTGACGTCATCTTCAATGCGAACCACAAAACCATAACATCAGCCGTTAGCTGTTAGGAGGAGCTGTGAGCTCTGAGGGCTATCTGTTCAGAAACTAGACAAAACTCCTTGCTGTAGTATGACACACAGGAGACTATTGATATGTGTGGTGAGTTTGGTAATAAGCTGTATAATAGTGATTGAATATTATTGTATTCTCTTTTTTGGGAGTTGCACTTTGCAGACGGTCCCTGAGCACTCGTTTCTACTCCGGCTGCGGATAGAGACCAATGTAATTTGTCCAGCTCGGAGAACGGCGCCTATTGGCTTTTTTTAAAATCAAAATGTGATTGTAGTTCGTTGGCAACCTTACCACGGTATTTAGGAGACCTCATTTGTGTCTGAATAACGTTTTGTTCATGAGTTATTGATCCGTGAAATCAGAATCTCCCAATATCGTTCCAACTTTACTAAACTAAGCCAGAAGACCGTCTCATTTCGTAGACCGCTCGGTTTGCTGTTCCTTCACTTTATTTTTATATACATTTATTTTGGACGAAAACTTAGCGTGAGGAAAGGCAAGTGCGGCGTGAGTGCATGAGATATGGGTTAATTGCGTGACTCTCACGTTCAATGCGTGAGTGTTGGCAGCCCTGGTTTAGAGGATCTCTTAGTCAAACCAAAACACAAGCTGTCTCAGTATACGTCCTAAAAACTGTTAAGTTGGACAACATTGAAAGTTAGCTGTGAGAGAAACCTCTGAACGGTTGATACAGCGAAAGGAAGAGGAAGTACATGAATGAAGAAACAACAGCAGCACACATCCTTTCCTATGAGAAGGCAAACGCTTCATGCTCAAATAAAAACACCTGATGGTTTCCTTTAAGCCCTGATTAACCAGCCACAGCTCTCCGTCCTCATTCAGCTTGTGGAGGTCTGGAGCGGCAGATCTGACCAACACAACACAAAGGAACATGAACAACACAATGACAACAAGACAGAAGCGGGATGGTTGGGTTGGGGAGAAGTGTGCAAAACAAGAATAAAATGTCTGCTTTTTATCTGAAGTGTCTGCATGTTCAAACACTGTCCAATTTGAAGTCATATTATCTGGAGTTTAAGGTGCACTGAATGTGGCTGTAGACAGAAATATGCATACAACTTGTTCAGACTGTGATATAAATAAATCTGTAATTTGAATAAAATCTAACAAAATATTTTTGAAGATATTCTGATAACCGTGGATTCAGGTTATTTTTCAAATGCAGTCATTTCTACTAATGTCTGTTTTGAACGAATAATTTCACAAGCAAAGTGAGAAACATGTAAAAAAAAGAGAGAGATTAAGCCAGTGATGCACAGTATTGTAAAGACTACCTAAAAACAGAGAACATGTCTGCTGTTAGCTAGCTATTGTGTGTACAATATCAAATATGTGTTTACTTTGCCATCTTACAATGTGCATCTTTTCAAGACCAATGAGATGACATGCATTTAAAAACATGGAGAAAATAAATGTTAACATGATGATTCCTTGCAGAAAAATAAAAAATGAAATTCCTTTAAGGTGTGCTGTGCATCTCTGCTTGGACAAACAAAGAGAAAAGTGGGCTTTCATGCAGGATTTATGCCAAACTCATTCCATAAAGCTGAGATAGGAGGCCTGCTATAACAGCATCCAACCCAACACAGCCTGAAAGTCAGTGAGTGAGGAAGTCAGGTTGAAATCTATGTGTTAGTAAAGGTTAGACTACAACTGAAGACTACATGAAACCCTTTGAAGCTCAGACCTTTCCATGCTGTCATGCTGCACATTTAGAAAACACTGCATTTAAACATGGTGTTCTGCAGCATCTCCAAAAACAGACCAGAAGCCCCTGAACACATCTTCATATCTTTGTTTTGAGGAAAACTGATTCTCTCTTCAGTTTGAGAGACTCATGCCTAACTAGGAGATCCCATGCAAAACGAAGAATCTTAAAATATGACTTGTATGACTTGATGTTTAATAATAACAACTGTCTGTTAGAGCATAAGTCCGACCTGAACTGTAGCTAGAGCGGCTTCGTTATTCATCATGCTGTTAGCGCAGAAACAGCTACCCAAGCTTTCATTAGCACGAAGACGTAGAGTCAGCTGTTTCAGCCTCAGTAAAACAAATCTCTCTTTCACTCTGGTTTTGCATCAGCGTGACCATGCATGCTCTGTCCCATGATGCATAGGCCACGTCTGCTTGTTTTTTTTTTACCTCAGCCTACTCAGGAGATCACTGACTTCCAACGGCTTACGCATGAACCTAGGAGATCTGCACAGGACAAGGCAGTGTTCACAAACACACACATTTATTTAATGTATATATCATGGTAACAACAGACACAACATTTGGATCAAAAATATATGATGTGATTCGGGAGAAGTGAATTCACACTTCCATTAAATAAATTACATTTTGTTTGCCATTTAATATCTTTCATCGTACTAGTGTCACTATACAAACATGTCACCTCCACCTGCCATGCTTTTGTGCAACTACAGGCATTACAATGGGTTGATAATGTTCACAAAAGGTCAAGAACATTTCTAAATGTATGTGAATAAATTCTTGTTTCGATCCACTACCCCTTGGCTTCTTAAGATAAGCAGCAGATGACTTTTTTTTTACCATTGCAGTAGAAGGGGCTGATGACGTAATTAAAAAAGCGGCAGTAGAAAAAGTATGTAGAATACCTGATTGAAAAATGACCTTTGTTTGTTTTATATATTCATGTGATGAAGGTTACATCAAATGTTATGTGGAGCGTTGCGCTAATCTATCGTGATGATCCGTCTCTTCAGCAGAGCAGAAGCTACATCGAGGTTTCAGTTGAATGCTTCGTGTATGTCCATATTTATTCGCTTACGAGACACTTTGTCATAGTTTGCTTTTAGCAATACACCAACTTCTTCTGGCCGAAAAAACACATTTAAAAAAAAAAACCTTTTGGCCAAAGCACTGGTTCTTAGTATCATAACGGTTGAGGTATTGTGCGATCCTTTTGTTGATGAGAGGGAGTGATAATGTCTGTCATATGTTGATAATGTTTGCACAATATGAAAATCGATAGCATCAAGTAATTGTATGTCCTACTGGTGTCCAAAGAGGGCATGAATGATTAACCCGGATGTACAACAGGTGCCATTATGTAAGCATAAGCATTACGTACGTCCTATTTATGTTGTGTCTGTGAATCTTTTTTTTTTCGGCGTTTCCACTTCGTTTTTTTTATGCTCAAACTGGAAAAAGATATGGATGGAAATACACCTAATTATGAATGTATGGATCTGGAGATTAGGAGGAGTACTGTCTGTAACAAAGTACCTGTTGGTGTCTTTAAGCCCTACGTAGGCTTGCTTGATTTCATCAGAGTCCTTCAGTTTGGAAACATCCTCCGCATAGACTGAGGGCTCGGTCATGGTTTCCTACACAAAGATAAACAAAGGGGATACATTAGAAAAGGTAACACCACATTTAAAACAGTAACCAGGCTCAAACAACCTCCGGCAAAGGTGCATCATGAACCCGTGTCATTCAGATAGGTGTATGAATAAAGATAATGGAGTCATGGTTAGTTCACAGTGCTGAGGGCTGTCAGCATGTGTGCTGCTGACTCCCTGCCAGCTTCACTACGGCTGCCGGCTACCACTGTCCTTTTACTCTGACAATCATCAGCCCCCAGATGAACCACTGACAAGAAATCAAGTGACGCCTCAGTGACAGCAGGGAGCTTCACCGCGGGGCGACTTCTATTAGCTTTCAACAGACATGAGGGGGGGGGTTTAAGGTCACTCATGATCCTAATGTCTGAGTGGGGTTCATGTGATCGCTGTGTGACAGTTTGATGTAAAGACAAGGATCATTAGCATCAAAGACACGAATATCTATATCTGTGTAGCTGTACGAGGTGGGAATCAAACGGATTCATGTACAAAATGTGATTCTTGTCTTCTGAGATGAAATGTGGAATTCACAAATTCCCAAGACATATTTTTTTTTATATTAGAACCTATATGGCGTATGATGGACAGGTAATCCTACACAAAGTCTAATGTGTGTCAAGCATTTTTTGAACAATCACAGTTTTAAAGGAATGTGTAGCATACATTTCTGGAAATTGCCTAGTTTCTTAAAAAATATAATTAACAGATTATAAGAAAACCATGTGATTATGAAACACACGACATTTTTTAAATCTTAAACTTGTTGTATGAGAACTCATTGAGAAACACTAAAAACGTAATATTAAAAAGCACTTTTTGTGAAAGCCTGGCGTACATTTTGGCTTTTGCCTTTGTATGTTTATATTATAGCAATCTGTTGAGATAAAAAAATAAGACTTCATAATCCTTTTATTAATTATTCAGCTTCCATGCCACATTATGCCACACTGACTTCATTAGCGCTGTTGAGATGCTTTTGAGCAGCAGCAAGTGAATAAAGGGAATCCCTACTATTGAACAACCACCAGGAGAACAGTTGTTTAAAGTATTTAAGTGTATATTTTGAATTACTTAGAATCTTTCCTAGCAGTGGTGGTGTTAAAGATGCACAGAGAAAACAGACTAACTAACATATATCAAATTAAAAGTTGGATCAGATCTTTAAACAAATGAGGTTTACATGCAAGAAACACAGTGACACAGTGACACAGAGCTAAACAGGCATGCAGGAGGCAGTTTTTGTAACTGTACCTTCTCATCCTGTGGGGGAGCGTGGATGGAGGAGAGAAGGTTGAGACAGGAGTTAGACAAAAAGACGGTGCAGTGAAACAGAAAACTACTTCCAGTGAGAACATCGACGTGATTTCATTTTTAGTTTGACCCTGTACTACATTTTGTTCAAATGTCAAATAAGTTATACTCTATTGATCGTTCGCCATTTTTTGCTTTAAAAGCTAGAAAGGAAGTCTCAGATTTCATGCTTTTTTTGAATACATCAACATGAGAAAAGTATTTATTTATAACTCATTACTTCAAAGATCTGAGATTAGGATCACTCGCCAAATGTAATTGTAGTGATCTCTTTTTTTTAATCTTGTGCTAACAAACAGAAGCAGACATGGGGGAAAACACAACATGCACATGTGAGGTGGTGGGTGCGAGCAAGCAGGGTGCCACCCTCCTTCATTTAGCTTCATTTGGTGAAAGACACAGCACCACGTAAAGATGCCATATGTTTAACCTAAAGTGGCTATACTGCACACTCGGCTTTTCAGTATCCTTGGGTCTTTTCCACCTCAGTCGTGATATGGATGTACTTCCTGTATTTGCACCCTGAAAACAGTCACAGTCACACGTTGCTCTACCTTGTGGTGCATGGCCTCCTTCTGGCTGACCAGCTGTGAGCGCAGGATTAACACCTCCTCCTTACGGACCTCCAGCTCCTCACAGGAGGAGTTCAGCTGCTCCAACACCACCTTGTAGGCTGGGGAGCCTGGGGCCCCGGCGCCTGGACCAGCTTTACCCAGCAGGCTTTGCCTAATCTCCACCAGGTCATGTTTCAGCTTCTTGTTCTCCGAATCCAGCTCCTGGCGCTGAGGAGTGAAAAGACTCAGTGTCGGTGGGTCACAGTAACAAGTGCCAAATGAGGCTTTCTGAAGCTAAGGCAGGAATTACTCTTATAAGTTAGTGTCTGGCTTTCGGTCGGTGAGAGAAAAGGTGCTAATGTCTCCACTCTCTTCTCCTCAGGTAGCTTACCTTCAGTGACTCGTACTCCAGCTCTGCTCCGCGAGCCTTTTTAAACTCAACGTCATCCTGAAACAAGGAGCAAAACATGGCGATGAAGAGGGTTTTTCAAACAGTGACAACGTGTGTAATACCTCATTCAGCTTCATTTAACGCAGGGCCAATTAAAAAAACAGCCTGAAGGAAGAAAAAGGTGATTCGATTTTTGTTTATATCTTCATCTAAATCAGTGCTTCTCAAACTTTTTTCAGTAAAGTACCCCCTTTGAAACATTTTCTCAGCCAAGTACCCCCTGACCGACCCCGGACATTTCGGACAGAAAAAGCCCATATAAATAATTACAATATAGTGAAGTTCCATCAGTGTTTGGTTTATTAACTCCTTAATGCATGAATTACAACAAACTAAGGATATTTTCATCTTTATAATGGAAAAAAATACTTTTCCAAGGAGTTTTTCAATTGAATTAATATGTTTAACAAACCAATGAACAAAATGAAAATGAATTATTAAAAACTACAATACACAAATGTAACATGTTTATATGAGGACCCCCTTAGTGGTTCTAGGAATATTTTATGTAAAATTGTGTTTTCTATTTAACTTATTGTACTAAGATTATTTTTGTAATCATGCATGGTATTTTTTTAATTAACCTTTTTATTTATTTTTACCTCACGTTCCCCCTGCAGTACCCCAACGTACCCCTAGGGGTCCGCGTACCCCCATTTGAGAATCACTGATCTAAATAATGAATGGATGAATGAAGTGATGTTAACATTATGTAAAAGAGAACCCTTTTTGTACTTCCTGTTCATGACGTGCTTACTGTAGATATGTCTATTGGTATTACTTTTTCATCAGGACCCAACTTAGTGTTAGAAATCCTTCAACATGGATTAGCACGCTAGAATGAGGTGTTGATTTGATATGCTTATATGATATATTTAGAGCCCGGGGGGGGGGGGGGGGGGGGTCCGTACCCTGGCTCTAGCCCGATGGAACTGGTCCTCTTTGTTTTCCAGCTCGTTGCGCAGAGACTGCTTCTCTTGCTCGAGCTCGGTGAGGCGCTTCTGCAGCTTCAGGGTCAGCGACGTGTCGTTTCCCCGAGTCACATCCTGCACACACAGACATGTTAGGACAGAGCATGGGCACAATGAAAAGTATTTAAAGGGATATCACTGAATGAAAAGCCACTTTTATCAGCAGCAACTACCAGTGGAAACCAGGTGTGTCCTCTTATAAAATACAACCAAACAGTCTTACTTCCGCAGCACGGGAACCTTCCTCCAATTCGGCGTACTCCGAGTTGTATGTGTACTCTGATTCGTTGCTGCTGTGCGTGGAATCTTTTCTCCTGTGACCAGGCTTGGAGGCGTTCTGCAGATTAGAGAAAAAACAAGCTTTCTAATTTAGAAAACATCACATTTTGAACAAGAGATAATAAGAATGGGAAATAGAATAGGGATTTAATGTGATATGACTTCAGACAGTTGGTGCAGCTAAGTGCAGAATATTAAAAAAATATTCACCAATGGATCAAAAAAATATTGTTGTCTCAGTGTTTTTAGCTTTTTATGAAGTTGTGTGACACGGACATACAGTAATGTCTAAAAAATGTCAAAGATGTCTCGTAATATGGACTGTGTGTGTGTCTCACTGAGGAAGCCATCGCCTCCTTCAGGTCGTCGTATTTCTCCTCCATAAGCAGGTGCTCCCTCAGTAGATTCTGGTAACGAGACCGCTCCTCATTCAGATCGGTCTCGAGCTGCTGGGTCTCCTGTACGATCGCGTGAGCCATTTTTTCTGAGGGAGAAAACATTAAGAAGAAGCAGATAAAAAAGAATAAGCATGCTGTATGGTTTAAGACAGGGGTTTCCAAACTTTGCCATGCCAAGGACCCCCATATAGCACTATCGTCTGGCGGGGACCCCCCTGTTGCAATTTTTTTTTTTTATGATGAGTACATTATGATGGAGAATATGACAAATTAATCATACAGCTTAATACATTTTCTTAATATATATTTGTATTAATAATTAATAATCAGTTATTCTTCAAAAATGTCTTTGTATTTATCTTTTGTTTGTCATTCATTTCATTCATTGTGTCTTCTGTTATAAACATTCTTAACACAATATTAAACAGTAAACATATTTTTAAAGTGATTTCTGTCTTTATAATATTATATAATTTTGAACAGTAATATGAACAATTAACATATCATTTTTGCATTTTTGAAAGCTACTTATGCCTTAATAATATTATATATAATATTCAACTGTAATATTAACAATACACATATTTATATTCATATATAAACAACAATATCTGCTACATCCGTTCTCTCATCCAGCTGCAGAGCGAAATATTCACTAGCTCTCACACCTCCAAAAGCTGAGCAGATACTCAGTTTCACTCTCAGTAGTGGCAGCTCGATTCTGATTGGCTTGAAGGGCGGTCGTGTGATTTAAAAAAAAATATATATGAATAAGTAAAAAATATTAAAAGATTGGCATCAAAGGACACATAGATTGATAGATATGCAGTTATTAATAACATCTAACAAAAAAAAAAAAATGTAACTTTAAAAAAAAAAAAATTCCCCTTTCCCTCAAACTTTGCGTGACCCCCCCTGGGCCCCCACTTTGAAAAACACTGGTTTAAGAGACAACTACATGTCTCTGGATGACTGGATTTATGTGGGGATGTTTACAAACCCGTCATCTGCTGACTCTGTTCCTGAATCATCCGGTTCAGGTCGTTGTTGTCCTTCGTCAGGGTGCCGTTCTGCTTCTTCAGCTCCGAGACCATCTACACGCACGCACGGAGAGAAACCAACAACCCTTAATCAAATCTATAGATCAAGGTGAATGTCATCATCTTGAACATAAACATATCTCTATAATCCAAGATAAATCCAAGAAGTCCATTTATTTAGCAGATCTGTAATCTAACACTCCAACAGCAACTCTCAAAAGACAGACACACACACAGTGCAGTGACACCACTCTACTCTATCTCCAGTGCTCACCTTCCCCAGAGCAACTTGGCCCACCATGTGCCCATTTCCCCCTGGTTCGCTTTGCCTCCTGAATTGGGGAAACAATTTTTTCCCTCTTGTGTGCAAATATGCATATTTATGTAAAAGATTCCAAGAAACTATGGGAAATTGTACTTGTTGGGAGAAATGTCTATTGAACTTAGTTTTAAACTATAAAAAGGACAGCTATATCTTAGGAGAGAAACAAGAGGAGGGTCTTAACGGGATAGTTTGATCTTAATAAATGTGAACTAGGCCTTTAAAGAGCATCTTGCAGGTTTTTTTTTTTTTCTACATTTATGCTTAAACTTGCTTGAAAATTACAATTCAAAAAGTGAATGCAGGATTTGATATGTTTTACGAGACATAAGGGCAGGAATTCAGAGGGAAAGGAGCAATGTTGAGCTCTGCTCTTAAAAACGCCTTTTTTTTAAGGTCATACGTCAAACGCGTCATATTACATCACACAGGGTAAACATCTCCGCTCTCTGATCGCGGGTATAGTTAGTAGTTGTGTTGAGTTGAGTTGAGTTGAGCGGTTGTGTTTTAGTGAGCTGATATTTTTCGGTAGTTTTACATTGTATTTCACCATTTGTAATCATGGTGCAGTATTGTGTTTGTGCAGGTTGCACAAATACCAGCCTGTCAGGACATCGAGTCCACAGTAAAAAGGACCGGAGCTAGCGTTCGTTCCTGGGTTCGTTTTGAGCAGACAAAGAGACGGGACTTCAATGCTCCCCCCCTTCGCTGCTGTCTCTCCCCCCCCCCCCCCTTCTGTGTCGAAACTAGCATTGTGATCCATGTTTATTAATACGTTACACCGGCCGCTCTCCCCCTTGTTTCCCCTTTGTTACGTCACACGTGGGAGGTCACGTGGGGAGGCTTTTTTGATACGGAAGTAAAAATGTCTTACAAAAACGACGCCAGATGTCACTGTAGTGTATATTTATGTATATATTTGTTTTAAATCTAGTGTATTCATCATTTTCCTACACATTTATTCACAGGTGTCTTTAACCCGGAAGCTGCTCTTTAAGTAGAGTTAATAAACACATTTTTGGGGAGAGTCTAAAATGAGTTCTGGATTTGGAAATCTGCTATTGTACAGAAAACATGTACCACTACACTGCAGAGGGAAGTGGAGGACCAGGACATCTACAGGTGACTCGACAGATGGATCAGCTCTTACCTTCTCCATCTCCCCCCGGTAGGTTTTGGCCCAGTCCTCGATGGTCTTCTTCTCTTTCCGAGTGGTAGTCAGCTCCTTCATCAGCTTCTCCAGCTCCTCCTGCAGCGAGTTCAGCCGGATGCCTTTGGTTTTGGCGTCTTCCTCCACCCCCCGCAGCCGGCTCACCTCCGCACGCAGCTTCTCGCTCTCCGCAGTGAAGGAAGTCTCCATACCCACCATCCTGTCTTTGACCACCTTATGGTTCTCTTTCTTGAGGCCGAAGACAGATCACAAAATTGAAAAGTGAAAAAACACAAAAGAGGAAAAATGTCTCAACACGAGGCCTCCAACACAAAAACTTCACCTCACCTGCTCGTCGATTTTCCTCTGCAGCTGCATGATCTTGTTCTCCATGCCCTTGTTGAGCTTCTTGAAGTGCTCCACTGAGCGAGCCTCGATCTTCAGCTTCTTCAGCTGGCGCCGGGCCTTCATCCTGCGGAAACAGCACTGCAGGTAGACGATGGACTCCAGGCAGCGCTTGTACCAGCAGCGAGCCAACCAGCCGCGCACTCGCTTCTGGATGATCACCACCTTTTGCTCCCGCAGCAACTACAGACACACAGGAAAGGGTAAGGAGAGGCAGAGGGAGGGTACTCACCAAATCATCAAGTTAGACACTCTGTTCAGATTTATTTCTCTGTCCCCTCTGCAAAAAAATTGATTGGCAGAAGAGCGTTCATGTTCAAAGCCCCAACACACTGGAATACTTTACCTGCTGCCATTAGATCTCTTGCATCATTGGGTATGTTTAAACATGCATTATCATCTCACTTTCAACTGGTCTGTACTTGTTTTTAACTGATATTGATAAAAATAAAACATTTTTATATATAAGAGCACGTTGATATATTTTGCACATTCCAATATATTCAGATTTTCCTATAAGCTAATGATTTCTTATTTGTAATATTCCTGCTCATGTTAGGTGTTTCTCTGCTATAGTTGAAATCAAAGACATCTTGGGGGTAAACATAAGCATCACAAAGGTTTTACTGGCTTCTCCCCATGACTTAATATTTAAAGCACTGGTTATGTTAAACATGTTTTTCAGAATGTTGTGGAGTGTGTCTTACCGATTGGTACATCTGCCGGGCCATGTACGCTCGGAGGAGGGTCTGCACGACGAGAGCAGCAGCCTGCTTCTGCCGGTAGCGTCTCCTCTCCACAACCATCCTGTGGTACTTCTGGATGGTGGTGGCTGCCTGCGTGCGACGCATGAACTTGACGAGGCTGAGGAGAGGAGAGATAAACACGTCAACATGTATTTCAACATTTAAACTTAAGGACTTGAGGATGTTTATTTATACTGTTCATGCTCACTGCTTGTAGCGCTTTGGGATTTGAAATCAAATATGAAGTGCTTTATAAATGAAACCCATTATTATTATTATTATTACAGTATTTAAACCTTATTTAACTGCCCTAATATTTCCAAAAACGTGTACCCAGCATTGTTTTATAAGGCAAGGCAAGTTTATTTATATAGCACCTTTCAACACAAGGCAATTCAAAGTGCTTTACAGCAATGAAGGACTTTAAGAGACACATTATAAAATGGCTTTTAAAAACACTGATTTAAAAGCAAAGATAATAAAACATGAATAACAGGCACGTGAATCAAAGTTGCAGTGTGTGACACACACATCTGAAATGTTTCGCTCTGATTCAATCATTGCTAACTTTTTAGCAGAAATAGTTTTCTATGACCTCACTTTCTTTCTACTTTCTTTTTTAACTCATCCTTTAGTTATTTCAAGTGTTTCATGCTAAACGAACCCAACGATCATGTGTTGTTATAAAACAAACACACGATCTGTGCATATGATGGTTCTGTTTGAATGTCTGCAGGGGGCACTCACCGGCGGGCCTGGTACCCTCTGGTGAACCTCTGGACGGTGATGGCGGCGCTGCGTTTGCGCAGATACCTCTTGCGCTCCAGCCAGCAGCGGATGGTTTTCTGGATGCGGATGCAGGCAACACGCAACTTCTCTGCCCTCAACTTCTCCAGGTAGGCCACCTGGCCGGCTCTGAAGAAGATCTTGGTCTTACCAAACTGATATTTATCCTGGTCCTGGAGGAACAGAGGCCAGGAGAAAGACAGAGTCAGATTGACTAAAGGGGACAGATTTAATGAGTGCTTATTGCCACTGTTTTTGAAATAGAAGAGGCAAAACTTGAAACATATTCAAGATGTATATGCCTCGGAAAACTACTAATCCAGATGCTTCCTTTTTAAGAAACAAGTAAAAGGTAGAAATGCAGATTGTCTGACCTCCACCAGTTTCTCCAGAACATTTCTGCAGGTCAACCTCTTGTCAGTTAACACGTCCTTCTGCTTCATCAGCACTCTGTAACGGCTGAAGAACTCCTGGTACGTCCATCTGACACACACACACACACACACACACACACACACACACACACACACACACACACACACACACACACACACACACACACACACACACACACACACACACACACACACACACACACACACACACACACACACACACACACACACACACACACACACACACACACACACACACACACACACACACACACACACACACACACCAAAGTAAATGAGTAAAGAGGAATACAGGTCTGTTTCGATGTTTGGCTTTCTGTAGGTAAAAATGCTAACTTCCAAATACAAAATAAGATTGCAATACATGCATACAGTACGGTGTAAAGCCGTGAAATGCATTCTAAAATATAAAAGTGACTCTCCCCGACTAATAATCCTAACTCAATACTTTCTTTCTATTATATTCCAAAAGTTATTGATATCACAATGTTGTATGCCTCTGTGAAATACAATATAACACATTAAAGAGTCTAAGGGAAACAGTAGAAGTGGATGCATCAGCACCTGGAGGGGAACCCTGCAGCAGAGATCCTGATGGTTTCCAGGACTCCGCAGGCTCTGAGCTGCTGCACCGCACGCTTAGGATCAAACCTGCCAACAACAGACAACCAGTCAATTACACCACCAAGAACTACACCTGAATATAAACAACAACAGAATATTAACAGAAAAGAGGAAGACTCACGTGAAGGCCAACTTGAAGTCGTTGGGTTTGATGCAGCGGACGTAGTGCGGGGTGGTTGCATTCAACGTTTCCATCAGCATTGCCAGGGAGTTACGAAACTACAAGAGAGCATCATCATCATCATCATCATCACCACCAACATCAGCTACATCATCATCACCACCACCACCACACTTTTGTATTTTCTAACTAGGCTGTCAAATCATTGAAGCAAATCCATGTGTGTTTTCACTTTAAATATAATTCATGTACATACAGTAAGTAGTGCCAATTCATTTGTACAATATAGGCATGTGGGTAAAGAGGACATCTAATATATTTGAAATGTGCTCTGATATCTACCAACACGCACTGGAACTGATCTCAATAAAATACTCCAGTCCTTAAGAACAGTACATTCATTCATTTCCACCAAGAGGACAAACCAATAAACTCAAACACTGGAGGAGATATGACTTTCCTCTTTAGTACAGCGTACAGTTAGGGCTGGTTTTAAACATCCTCATGGACCCTTTCTTTTATGGAATATTAATTATTGTATTCCAACTGTATTTGTGTCGTTGTGTTTTGTACCCATTCATTTGTATTCTCACATTTATCTTTTTTACTATATTCTCAGATATGTTTGTTGTTTTTACGTTGTCATTCGTGTTTGTTGATTTGTGAAGCCCTCTGAGACGAATGTGATTTGTGATATTGGGCTATATAAATACATTTGAATTGAATTGAATATGAACCTGGCAGCCGACGGTCTTCTTGTTCTCCTTGCTGCTGCTCTCGCGGCCCTTGGCAGGTTTGACGCTGAGGCGGGTCCGTCCTCCGGTGCCGGGGCCCTGGCCCGTGGGACTGATGGCTTTCTCCCCGTCCTGGAACAACTCCACCAGCAGGGGGAACTGGGAACAGCAGCACACACACAGTCACAAACAGAGCAGCTGATGGCAGCGTTAGACACGGAAGGCGTTGTTGATTTACTGAAATAAAGGTTAACCACACAGCATTCTGCTCTGGATGTAATGTTAGATTAAGCTTCAGTGCAACTACAATGCTTATTTAAGAGCTACGGCTGTAGTGCCTAACAGTATCTTCTTGGCATGCGTATGGATTTCTCTTACCTATTGCATACGGCCTTACCGAGCACAGTGAGTTTTCATTTGAGCATTTCATACAAGCCTTTACATTTTTGACTTGAGTGTTGAGAACCACGATCATTTTTAAATGTCTAAAGTAATCAAGTAATCTAGTTTAGTTATCAGGTTTAAGATTGACATGAGAATTAAAGGAAAACTTCACCCCAAAAATGATGATATAATTTACTCGCGCTCAGCTATGTGGATTTGTGAAGAAACTAGTCTTGACCTAAAACCTTACTGTTATAAACACATCTGGATACAAAGTGTCCATGTCACGCAGGTGTCCTACTTGTCTATGCAAGGAGTGCTCAAGTGTGGGTGTTTTAAGCGAAAAATGCATGTGTTTGGTTAGATAGGATAAGTAACCACGAGTTGTATGACAATTTGTACATTTATATTTTGTAATAGTTATATTGTTGATAAACACCGCCCCCTTTTTTCAATTTATTCAGAAATGTCTCCCTTTGTGGATTAATTATTTACCATGGAATGCGAGAATTTTTTTTAAGGTAACACCAGACGCAGTGTTATTGATATAAATGTGGGTGAAGTATCCCTTTAATTCATCTTAGTTAAAGTGAGTAGATTGGTGATTTGTTGATTAGCAATTGTTAAACCTATTTACAGTCAAAGAGTTGTTATAATGTTTTTAAAAGCCAATAAAAAAAAATCTAAGGGTTATGCTTTCTCATATATCACGATATGCAGTGGCCATATATGAGTGCAAGGCGTTACCTTGCCATGAGGTTATGACATAAAAAGTATCATGTATGATGCACACACTCATCAGTCATGTTCCATATAACTGTGAGGTTATATGAGGAGGATGCCGTGTTATGTTCAGGTCGTCCTCCTGCCATGCTGCTTCTCTGGCCAGCGTCACAAAGCGGGATAACAAAGGCTTTACGTGCTGCACACTCTCGGCATCGCTATGAAAACATAAAAATACCCTCCTTCCTTTGTCTCTATCTGAATTCCCTTTTCTCCTCCCAGAGTGCCTTTGGTGCTCCCCATGCAGCAAACAAATGTACACACACACACACACACACAACTTAAATCTCCTTAGTGCCGTTAGAGTGATAATAACCCCAGAGAGAGAGAGGGGGAAAAGGAAAAGAAGCTAAAAGGAAGAGCTACTGTACAGGCGGACCAGCGTTGAAGGAACGCCTCTGTTTACCTTCTGCTGGCGGGGAAGGGTTGTCATGATGAGGACAGAACCAAACATACATGGACAACACATGGAGACAATGACATTAAAAGAAGAAAAAAATCAGTATTTCCCCTTTAAAAACTTTAAAACACATCACAATATAAAACTGAAAAGAAGATGGAAAACCAGGCAGACTAACGATGAGGCTGAGATGGATGGGAGGAACATGATACGTGCATGACGTATAAAGAGTGTCTGTGGTTGGGAAACGGTCACAAGGTGGAATCGTATCTGTCTGATCGCATTCCTGGATCAATGAGTCATGGAAAATCTCTGCATCAGGCATTTCTCCAATGCACTGTATTGATTAGACTTTCAGGGAGACGTCAGCAGGAAGGAGAGCCTACTGAGTGTTCTGCAGGTCCCAGGGCAGTGTGAGCAATGCGGGTACAGTGGAGCCACTACACACTAGAGTATTTAACTGCGTAGACTTAAAGAAAGTTCCTGTTTTATAGCACCTGGGGGTTTTTTTCATAGATTTTGGCCATCTACTTAGATCTGGGACTTAATCCACTGTGGCAAGACAATTGCAGGTTTTTAACAATACCTCCAATTAGCCTACTTTTAGCCTGGTTTATCATTACATGAAATATAAAGGGTTCATTTGATGTCGCAGCGCTTAGTCGGGCGCCTCTGAATTGTTTTAACAAGGCACCTGCTTTTTAATACATGCCCACCACTAAAAGCCTACTGATAGAAGCAAATTACTTCAATATTGAAGTAAAATAATAATTTTCTTTCTACTGTTGATAGATTTCCGGATTAAAAAAAATTAAATGAAATGAAATCTACATTTGAGCCAAATCGAATTGTTTACAGCATATTCAACCTTCCCCACGGGGAGTACAGATTCATCATAATCACATCACTTACTGTAGTGATGCACACGCTAGGTTTACTGTGAAATGAAGGATTATAAGCAATATTTTCAGGTGTGTTTACTTTGGGTTTTCATCATTTGGCGAGGGGGGTCAAACTCAATTTAATCTCGGGCCACATAAGCATTATGATTGCAATCAAAGGGCCGGTTGTAACTATAAGACTATATAAAAATACATATATAAATATTTAATATATATAAAATAATGTATTATATTACATCATTGCCTCTGCTTTGGATTATTATGGGATAGGGTAATAACTTAATAATTAACTATATCTGAAAGCAGAAGTCTAGGGCAAATAATTGCAAGTCGATGTTTTACAAAATATGTTCTCAATTATTGTTCTGACAGTTGAGGAAGGGTTTATACAAGGACAGATGAATACATAAGACACAGTTTACAATTGTTCTCCCTGTTGAGGAGACATAAAACACACACACACACACACACACACACACACACACACACACACACACACACACACACACACACACACACACACACACACACACACACACACACACACACACACACACACACACACACACACACACACACACACACACACACACACACACACACACACACACACACACACAGCTTGGCAGGGAAGTTAAGCAAAAGGTAATTAGACTAAATCTCTTTAAGAGCTCATTACCGGTTAATCCAGATTGTTTAAATCTTACTGATTTCCTTGCCAACGTAAGGACTACACACCAATTAGAATGTGTGTGTGCACTGTGTGTGTATGTGTTAAGTGATGATGTTAGTGTTTAGCGCAAACTGTATTTCAACCCTTACCCAATTCTGCTCTTGTTAGAGTCTATAAGAGAACAGTCGATAGTCACTTTGATGTTGTGTGTGTTGTCCAAAATGCTCAACCTCTGTGTGTGTGTGTGTGTGTGTGTGTGTGTGTGTGTGTGTGTGTGTGTGTGTGTGTGTGTGTGTGTGTGTGTGTGTGTGTGTGTGTGTGTGTGTGTAATAAAACAGCGATGAGGATTTAAAGGCTTAGGCCCCTATTTTGTCTACACAAGAACACATACAACTGATGGGCATGGATTTGGAAGTCATACTGCTAATTTGGCTTAATAAGTCTTTCACATTTAGGCAGAGGGGCCTTCTAGTTTTTTATGTTTACATTCATTTATATATTAATGTTATTTTACATCTTACTGTTTGTGTGTGTTCAGCTCGGTCTATGACTTTTAAATAAAACCTAAACCTCTCTTCCGGATCGACCAATTTTCATACATTTTGACGTCAACACTACCTCCACATGGCCAGAGGAGGGCGCTGCTTTCCTGAGGCTGCAGATGGGACTTCTGCTCACTACACATTACAGTGTTTCTTTATTTCCCCCCACACACACCAGGTGCACCAGCTATCCATTAGCTACAGGCCTCTTGGCTTTGATCTCAGTGGACGCTTCATAGCATTCGAGTTGTACAGTGTTCAAAAAGCTCTGCACGTAAATCTGGTTAAGATCTGGCTTTAAATGTCGATGTTAATAGTGGTTTTATGAATATATATAATGTAGAAGTGTGCCTTTACTCCTCACCTTGCTGGCCTTCAGCACATTGACCTGATCTTGGTTCACCGTGTCCTTGTTCTTCTCCAGGAAAGCGTCACACTGGTACTCCACCTGCTCGGCAACAAAAGAGCAGTGTGTGTTATAAAACCAGAGAGTGGGATTTATCCATGTCTTTCATTTCTGATGAGAAAGGACAGTTTAGCTACTCTCCCTTGCATTTTAATTTTAAAATGTAATTAATTTTTTTAGGTGTGATCCAACCTAAAGAAAGGTGTGTATTCACAGAGTCTTAATGTTTAGGCTTCATTTATAAAAAAGGTAAACGTTTCTATCTCTTGGTTTAACATGTTATTAATCTGACCAGTGACAGTAAAGCCTTCCCATTAGCTCATGTGCAGATATGAACTCTTACTGCACGTGTCTTTAAATATAACATCAACCCTTGCAAATGTCTGGTCAGAAATATCTCCAAGAATCCTATTTTAATGTGGGGGGACTTCACTGGAAAGCCTACGTTAGACTTCCCCTGTTAATCATGTAACCTTATAGTGGGGATATAAAAAGTCACAGTGAGTCATACACTCTTTAAACGATATGAAACCTATTTACTGGATTAAACCAGTCAAACACATGTACTCTAAACATGTCATTGCAGTAAAGCTTTTAGTGTGAATACAATGACAACAATAACAAAAAGTCATCTGCCCTCGAGCAATGCTAAAAATAACCCCAGCACTGCAGCAGCCGATCTGTTTTCTGCTGAGCTTTCCTTCAGTAGCTCAACCACATTTAACACTATGAGGTCTGGTCACTGCAGCCCACCTTGTCAGCAAAATGTTCAATGATGAAGGCGCGGTTGGACATGCGTGGCTTCTCAAAGAGGGAGCAGGCCTTCAGGTGTGTGTTGTACAGTTTCTGAGCCCAAGAATCATCTGTACCTTTGGGCATCTGGTGGAGAAAGGGAGAAGACACAGTGGAAACAAACTGTAAGAAAATATGTATAACCATCTGCTTATAAATACAGAAATACTATGAACATTTAAACATATCTAAAGCATTGTAATAACATTACATATCATCCCACAAGAGTGTATTTTTCTGATTCTTTTTTCACCAACAAGACAAAGCAGTTGTCCATTCTGTGTTTGCATTACCTTGCAAATATGTTAGCAATGTGGAGTACCTCAAATGTCAACAGCTTGTGAAACGACCTTGCAGTCATTAAGAGCCACAGAGAGATTCGTCAGCATTGTGTGTAAACCTGCTCCGCTGTGAAAGTGTGTCGATGGTGCAGATATAAGCTCTGCCTTAACTCTACACTGGTTTCCACCTGAATATTAACTCAAAAAGCTAAATTCGATCTCGACATTTCATATACATTCAACCAAAGCTTTGCCCAACATTAGCTTAAGTCGTGTTAGGGGCTTTTCTCAACTTTAAGGGGCCCAATTATGCTCATTTTCAGGTTTCTTAATTGTATTTTGTGCCTCTTCTGTGACATGTTCACATGCTTGATTGTTCATAAAGTGCTTTATATTACTCGTACTGTCTGTGCTGAAGCACCTATGGAGGGAGCTTTGGGATTTTAGCCATTTAAATGCACAAAATCAAATGACTATGTATACAAATGGGAGTTTCTCAACAAGCAATCATGCAAAAGCATCACTTTAAAATGTGCATCTACCAGAGATGTGCTGAATATTTGTATTGGAAATGAGTCATTCAGCATAATAAGTATTACACATTACTATAAATCAACAAGAAAAAGAGTCAGCTGACTGCGACATGAACAACCAATTAGTCAACTTATTAGTCTACTAATGGGAGTCAGCCATAGTCGTGTAAAGCAATTACAACACAATGAAAACATGCCATCTAACTGTGAATTGACTACGACTGAAAAAGCGTGTTTAGTTTCATTTTGTTTGCCATAAAGTTGTCAATGTTTCATACTGGGTTTCAGAGTCGGGTGAACTCTGTAGGTGTTCAGGTTCAGGTCTAGTGTGGTGGGAGGCGCTGGAAGTTCGACAGTCACAAAATGTAAAGCAGAACGTGGGAGAAGTTCAACCACCACCCACAATGCTCTGCTCAATATGCAGCTCGGACTCACTTTAATTCTGAAGGTGAGCAAGACTTATGTAAATTTATATATTTGTCTTTGTGTGCCAATGCAGACTCTTGTTGAAGGACAGAGTAATGATTAGAAGACTTACAGTAGGACCAAGCCATTTATTCCTTATATTTCTGTCTTGCATACAAAACAAACCGATGAAATGCATTTCTTAGGAAAGACCTTAAGGAGATATAATGATTTTCTAAAAAAAAATGGTGATATAGGAATAACACATTGCTCTGTCTGTCATGTGCTGGAAACAAATCTCTCTGCATCTAAAGTGTGTTTCAATCATGGTGAGAAGCATCAAAGTAATATCAGTCATGGGCAGACGAAAATAATCTTACTCTCCCTGCCCCTAAATCAAAACATTAAAAACGATTGCCTTGTGGTTGTATTATTCCGCCAAGAAGCAAAGTTGCAGTTTATTTCTATGGCTATCTGAGATGTATCACTATATTTGACTAGAAATGTGTGTGAATTTGTCATATTATGTTATGGCCAAAAAAGTGTTTTGTGTCCTTAACTACCAATTCAGTTCTTCCTTGAGTTCAACTGGACATTTGTTAACTTTTTGATGAATTCAAAATTGCTTTTTGCCCTGAATATATCCAATGGTAACTGTAACTCAATTAAATGTTACATTTTAAAAAGCTTGACGCTAACAAACAGTGTGTTAATTTGTTCTCTTGAACCCCCTTATTGAATCAAACTTACTGCTCTTACTTGTTTCCCCCACATATGATGTAGGGCTGTCCCGAATACCATTTTTCGGGCTCCGGATATTCGGTAGTAATCAGCAGCGAATATTCGAATATTCGTTCCGCGCGCGGGGGGGGGTGCGTAGTAATCAGCAGCGAACCGCTTGGACACGTGTATTTCGGTTTATTCAAGGCATTCTTTTTGTTATTCTACAGTATTGTTGTTTTATAGTTATTTGTTAATGTAAATAACCCAATTTGTGTTCTTTGAAATTGAAAAGGATATTGCATTGTGTGTGTTACTTTCATTGCAGTTGCATATGGCTTAAGTGTAATTTGGCTTGGCTTTCTATTTTGTAGGTTTGAGTTAGCGCTGTTGACAGGAAGTTGTTGTTGCTATGGAAACAACGTGACAGAGATTAATGGAGAAAAGTAATATCTACATATAAAGACGGAGAAAGTAAACGATAACGTTTATGGTTAAGTGTTAGCACCCCCCGAAGAGGCACAAGCTCTTACGTTGATATTGGAGATTTAAATAAATTAAAAAAGAATATGCAAATAACGAAATTGAAACCCGAATAGTACTCCAACTAAGGAATATTCGGATATTCGGGTAGCCCTAATATGATGTACTGGCTTGGATAAAGTAGTACCTTGCACTCCTCGTCCAGCAGGTCCAGGATGCCCATCTTAGCTTCTATGAGGTTGATGCAGGGCTGATTATCGTAGAAGTCGATCAGAGTCCAAGGGATCTGCTCCCTCATGTACTCCTCCTGCTCCAGCTTGAACACATGCTGCACGCACACACACACGAGGGATTAAACTGTGTACTTGCATCAAACAATAACAACAAAAAAGGGTAAATATAGTGTGCTGCCCACCATGTTGAACTGCTGCTGGAGTTTCTCATTAGCGTAGTTGATACAGAACTGCTCAAAGCTGTTGATCTCAAACGTCTCAAACCTTGAGTGGAAGAACATATAAAAGAGACAATCTTGCTCAGTCAAATGAACAAATAAAAAACTGGGCATGTCGTTTCCCTTGTCTTTGTTTCTGTTATTTTTAAGCTAGGAAAAGTCAGCGAAACTAACTTCCCTACTGCATTTAGCCATGGTGGACACTGATGTCTATTAACACATTACAGAAAATGAGTAACATCAGATTGGCTGACAGTCGTACCCGTAGATGTCCAGGACTCCGATGAAGGAGTGCTGTTTGATGTTGGTGATCAGCGCTTTGTTAACATGCTCCACAATCCAGTTGAAGAGTTTGGCGTAGATGTGTTTGGCGAGCGCGTCGCGGGCGTTGGTTGCCATCAGGCGGGGGACGGTCTTTACATACGTCTCCGTGGCCGTCTTCAGCTTCCTGTGGCACAGCCACTGAGACATGTCCTCGTAGGTCACGCCCACCAACTCGCAAAACGCTGAGAGGTGGCGATTGTTGGGCTAAAGAGGAGATTAAAATCATCACTAGGAGACAACTTGAAAGGAGAAAAGGATCTGGTACAAAGAGTGATATTAGTCGAGTCAAGATGTGCTATTCACTGAAGATTAAGCATAATACAGGGTATCCTAAACCTATAGATATACACATTTAAATATCTGTAATTGTACTTATTCTACTCGTCCCATTTAGAAGTGTTCCAGTTTTCCAGTAATGGCATATAAATGTTATCCTCACTGGAACGATGCTGCTGTCTGAGTCTCGGTCCTTTATTTCCACGTTTCCCAGATGAAGAATAGCGGCCAAAACCTGGAACAGCCCCATCTGATAGGACTCATTAATACCTGCAAGGGAAAACAACCGTACATATGTCTTAACAGTCAATTGAGGTTTACTAGATTGATTTCGCCACTTAAAAATAAGCCTTGATTCATCATGATCAAGCCCATGTCCTCTCTACTTCCACCTCTCAAGGAACGTGCTGCTGCATACGTTATGATGTGGAGAATCCCAACTTAATGCCATTTACCACGCCCTCTCTACTCATCAGACAATTTGCTAAATCATGTAACTGAGCCCTGTGGTAAGACTGTAGGAGTTACTTTCACTCTTTGCATTTTTTTAGCCATTTCAACCCCCACTTAACAAAGCCCATCCTTAACCTTCGTTCAAATCTATAATCTTTCTGGAAATATATGCGACTTGTGGTATGTTATGCTACTTCTCACTACTCTGTATTTACTCTTGTGTGATGGTGTGCATGTCAGTTACCGAGCAAAGTGAAGGCATTGCGAGTGGAGTAGAGTTCCTTGGTGTCGTCCACGCCTTCGATAACGGGGCTGCGGCCCTGCTTGGTGTACTGGAAGTCCATTGCACTGCCTGAGTGGAGAGGGAGGGAATAAATAAGAAAATGTGCAGTTTTTGCAACGTGGGTACATCACAGCATGTTCCTTCATCATGCAGATCTGGATTGGAAAATGATCATATACACAATTTAATCAAACAGGTTAATTTATTTAATATTCAACCTGATAGACACTGAGTAAAGTCCTTTTGTTTTGGGTAAACTAGAAGGGAATAACTCACACCAGTGTGATTTTGGTGAGTGCCAAGTCCGGCAGTTATAAAATTAGCTCTGCGAGATTTAGAAAGCCCCCCTATAAGATAACATGTTGTTTCTTACTAACTAGGGGGCGCTGTCTGTTAAAAATCATTCACAGTGACATCAGTGCAACGTTTCACAGACGGTTCAGGGTTTTTTTGAAAAAAAAAGAAGCTGAATCAAGAGCTCTTCTGTGTAAGAGAGATGTTAGCTCAACTTTCCAACAATCAGTTCATTTATACACACTGAAGCATGGCATGTTGCCTGGCAACGAAAGGCAATGACACGACTGTGACAACCACTCCATTAACTGAGCCAGGAAGTCAGCAGGAGAGGAAAAGACAGCAGCTGTGTGTGTCTGTGTGTGTGTGTGTGTGTGTGTGTGTGTGTGTGTGTGTCTGACAGAATGCCAACTGAGTGGCTTTAAGTGACAGTGCCAGCAGTGTGTGTGTGTGTGTGTGTGTGTGTGTGTGTGTGTGTGTGTGTGTGTGTGTGTGTGTGTGTGTGTGTTGACTAGGATGAGCAGGTGCAGGTCCACAGTGTGAGCGCTCTGTATGAGAGCCTGTTCTACTTCAGAGTCAATAGGTATCATACGTCTAAAAGTGATATCAAATCTGATATCTGGCGCTCACTAACCTGCGGTTAATGAAGAGTTTAATGTGGAAGGGAGAAATGTTTTTTTATCGATTCTATTCTGAGCCGGCAGTTAGAAGCGGTTTCTCATTTACTGCACATTAAATTGTAATTATTTTTTAGGCTGAGCCTAATGGGTGTTTAGTGTTTCCTGTTTTCCCTGCTGTGGAGAGCCTCAGCGAATAGACACAATCAGTTCACTGCTTCTGAACAGCAAATGTAAGAGCTGTAAGGCAGATGATATACACAGTATGTTTCCAGCCCACATTAACATGCATATGGTATGACTGTCAACTGTGCAGCTCTGAGTGTGTGTAGATACTTACTGAGCTTTAGTTTCTCATATTCAGGCAGATGGGAGGATGCACAGAGCTGATAGAAGACATGGTAATTCCTTTCCTCGTCCGCCTGGAAGAAAGCATGAAGATAATGTGAGGGAAATGGTACATGTAGTGTAGCATGCTCAGTGAATTCAAATATATCACATCGATTATGAATATTGATCTGCACATTATTTTAACCAGAATACATGCAGGAAAAATCATGTGTGTGTCGGAGAAAATGTATTATCTTATGTGCAGTACAATTATACAGTTGAACATCTGGAAACCTCACTGGAGCAGTTGGTGATTTAGTGCCCTGCTAAAGGGCATATCAACAGATATAATCGAGTCAGATGAGAATAATTAATTTTCTCATGTGTGCGTTTATACCCGTACCCGTGATGAAGTTCTACCTGATATATCAAACAACTGGCAAATATATGCATAACAATTAATGTTTAGGATGTCAGTAGTGTGCTGTAAACAAACCTGTCACCTGTGTCCTATATTGGTGCTACTACACCCATACTGTACATAGAATATCAACACACACACACACACCTATAAGTGGGCGGTACTGGAGCCAAGCATGTGAGAAATGTGAGGAGGAAAAGGATAACGGAGTTTGCCAACATCCTCATTCCCCAACATTGTGTGTGTGTGTACCTACAGAAAGCTAAACATCGAAGCAGACCTGTATTCCTCTTTACTCATTTACTTTGGTGTGTGTGTGTGTGTGTGTGTGTGTGTGTGTGTGTGTGTGTGTGTACAAAAATCTGATCTTGACACTGACATACTGGCTCCACCAGTAACTCGGTGAAGACACCATAAAGTTATACAAGACAAAAAAGCTTGTAAACTTGATCTAACTTGGACAAAAACCACAAAATCTAATATTGTCTGAGACTTTGGGGGGGGGGGGGGGGCTGTAGAGAGAAAATGATATGTAAAGATGGATTTAGACAAGAAATGACACAAATTCAATCTAGAGGAAGAATGTCTTTGACATTTTAGGGGGGTGTGTCATGCTGTAACCCAGAGTGACGGACGGATTGTCTCTGTGCTTGCTTTACCTCTTCCTCCTGCCTGTCTTTGTAGAGAACAAATGTTTTACTGCATACTTCTTCTGCTCTAAAGGACACCGGGGCAGGACTGACAGATAGTGTTGGTTCATACTCAGAAACATAGTGTGTGTGTGTGTGTGTGTGTGTGTGTGTGTGTGTGTGTGTGTGTGTGTGTGTGTGTGTGTGTGTGTGTGTGTGTGTCTTCTTGACTGCAGGTCTTCATAATTGTGAAGATGTCAGGCATAGGAAGAGTCCTTTCATTGCCAACATTCACTTCCTGCATAAAATGGCAATTATGTTGTTAAATAGTTAAAATGTCGGTATATTTTAGCATTTTTGACCGGGGTCAGCATAATTGTTAAATGATGGGCAACATAAGCAAGAGTGTGTAGGGTTGTTCACACAGGTTCAACACATCAAACTCCCCACCAGTTAGTCAGAATGGATGCCATTTGAAAGAGAGTCGAAATGTCAGATTTTTTTATGTTATGACTTTTAGGTAGCTTTTCCTTTATTTGATATTGATAGTAGAGTCAGAGACATTGCATGTAGAGATAATAATAGGAGGCTAAAATAAAACTAGGCGTGTTGCAATCATATGGTAGCTGTCTTAGCTACTAGGTCACTGTGTGCAGTATGCACCAATAAATGGTTACATATAAGTGAGAGGTCGGATATTTCTGAATAGTGAGACACCTCATTGATGCTTTTCAAAGAAACAGGTTATGTACGTTTATTTTCCCGCATGTTGCCTGCCTGTTGTCCAGCTAATAGAGTACCATACTTCCCCATATGACACGAGGCAAACGGCTTGCAGTGAACTCATGCATGTGTGCATATGGGTGCAGCACTTAACAAATCATGTGTGAAGCCACTGGAAGCCAATTAACCACTGAGTCATGGTGACTTAACAGTGCTTTAGGTGTGTGATATGTCATCTACAATTTCACATTCAAGAGACAATTAGTATTTTGAAAGTGACGTTTCAATTTAAGGGTAGACTGCCAAACAACCCTTCCAATAATATGCATAATACTCATTACATTTGACTATAATGTAATTGTTTTTATGGTAAAGTTTGAAGCAGTTGTTTGTATACACATTAACAAGATTCCAAATGGGCTTTCTGCAGTAATGGTTCAAACTAGGCAGTAAACTATAACTCACAGGTTCTGGATACAGTACAATCATTTTAATGCCTGCATACACACCCCTGAATGTGTTTCGTAATGGCTATAATACATTGTGTAAATACATTAGTGCTGACAGGCTTTGAAGAATAATTTAGCAAACACACCTTAAATGTCAGGGAATCCTAATGCTGTTACTTACATTGTTTACTTTCTATCATTGTGTGAATTCCTACCTGAACTTTGAAACCTGAGTGTACCTACAGGGATTACTAAAGGTTAATCTAATCTTATCCTATGTTAAACAAGCTAGTATTCATGACAAATGCAATAAGAAATCACAGATCATACTTTTAGAAAATTCTCTTTTGACTGAAATCATGCAGAAAGCCAGAGTGTAAGGTCAGCTGAAGTACCGAGTGTAATCATGAATTAAATGTTCAGAAACATTCTCAAGGACCTCCAGCAGGGACAAAATGTGCCATCAGGAACCTGGTGGCGATTCATGAAGGACACAGCAATGCCACCCTGACTTATGACCGGACGCAAAAGTGGTAACAGCATAAAAGACAGATTAAAAAGTAATAGTAGATGTTGTTAGAGCCAGTATTTTGATTTGATAAGGAAGGCCACCTAATTGTGACGTCTGTAGTCAACGCACTATAAAGGACTACAATTCCCACGGCGCCTGTGCTAACGCCACACTGATGGGCAACCTGTTGAGAGACGCCGTCGAGGAACGTTTTTTTCAACCGTACTCGTATCGTACGTTAACGATACGAGTACGGTTGAAAAAAACGTACAAGTACCCTTTAAGTTGTGAAGTTATAAGCATTATCAAGAAAGAAAGAATACCTAAGTTGTGTGTTATTTTATTTGAGTTTTGCCTATTTATTTTGAATATTGTAAAGGCCTATTTTTCTTTGTTGTATGTGCAAAAGTTTGTTATTTTATTTTGAGCAAACACATCGCAACATCTTCTAAACCATGGCCAAGTAAGGCCAAGCAACACTTCAAACTGTGAGTAATTTAAAGGAAAGAAACGAGTTAGAACTGTCTGTTTAAGGCGTCTAGTGGCTTGATGGAAAGACAAGGAAGGAAGCCACAACCGATGTGTAGAGAAATGTAGATTGGTAAATTGTAACCGAGTCTGTGGATCAGAAGGGCTTAGCCAGGGGTAATCGACTGTGATGAGTGGAGCAATGAGTGCAAGTCAATGAGATTTCCACTTAAACAGTACAAACAAAACACCTCGTGTGTGCGTCGATGCAAACTCGAGTGCATGTGTGCGCCCACCTGAAACACCACTCGTGATTTCTCCAGCAGATATGTTCTCATGTTGGCGCCGATGATACGGAAGCGGGTGTCGAAGCCGATCTCGATGTATTTCCCAAAGCGACTGCTGTTGTCGTTTCGGGTGGTCTTTGCATTTCCAATGGCCTGAGAGACAGAGGAAAATAAAAAAGCAAAACAATTATTATTGAGAATATAGAGAAGCAGTTGCAATATTCCCTTTGTCAAGTTTTACTGTGGTTTGGTATTATGGAGAAGAAAATAAGTACAAGTAAGGAAAAAAGTAACTATATTCAAATGTTTTAGGCACTTTTATGTCTCGCTCTTTCCCAGGAGTTTGATCTTATTAGCTTAGCTTAGCATAAAGACACAGCAAGAAACGGCTATTCTATCTCTCATAACACGATTAAAATTGGCAAAAATGTCCCAATTTGGGATCAATAAAGTACCTCATCTCTTATTGCCTTATCTCAACCAAGAACTTTATTCACAAAAATTCTAGCAAGGAGTCGGAAGAGTGATTTAGGAAACTTATAGTGGTCAAAGAAAAGGAGAATGAAATCTAAATAATGACTTTCTGTTAAGTTGCTGTATCATATTGCTTGTTATTTTTTACCTTTTAGTAATTCTTCTATTTGTGTTACAAGCGGTGAAATGGTGTGGTCTCGCCTTAAGCTTAGTAATTGTGTACTTTTCTGGATACCTTAAGAAAAGGAAAAAGGGGCGTAAGATTTAAAAGTCCTTTTCAGACTTGGGGCTCTCTTTAAAGGCTTTGTGAAAAACTTTTATCTGTATGAGTATCTAGTATTCGTATAAGGGGCAATACTTAGAAAACCTCATAACATTTTTCTCAGAAGTTCCTTTCAGGGGCCAACTCTCAATACTAGGAAGCTTTATGAATAAAGCCCCTGATCCTTACACTAGCACGCCAGAACCTCTCCTACTGTCCTGAGATAAGATCGAAGACATGTGTGGTTGATCCCCACGAACAAACATCTTCTAAAGGACTTCTGTTGTTCTACTACCCATCAGCAAATCACACCGGAAGCCAGTAGCATTAGTTCAAGATACGGAATTGATCAATGACCCTACTAGGAGTAGTTGGTAGACGGGCGAGGCTACACACGCACACTCACACACCAGCTATTTGAGCAGACGGCTTGAACAGAGTTAAATGGTGTGTGAGCACAGAGGGTTCTTGCTGAGTTAAGGCTGAACACACACTCTTTCACTGCAGACAAGGAGCCTTTCAGCAGAGCAGGTATCCACTCTCTGCCTGCATCAGCCAAACACTACACACACAGTCTCCCTCTCACACACACATACGCAGGTTTTCGTGATATCAAAAAAGGCTGACGCAACCATCTACTCTGCTTCAGGCTGGGGGGGGGCTGAAGTGACAGCAATATGAGTAAAGAAAGCTCTCTTTTCATTCTGCCTGTGTACGATTGGCTGGGAGGACGAGAGGGAGGTTAGTGAAGAGGTCGGTAAAGACGGAGAGGGTGGGCAGGTGACATATGTGCACAGGAGCACACACACACACACACACACACACACACACACACACACACACACACACACACACACACACACACACACACACACACACACACACACACACACACACACACACACACACACACACACACACACACACACACACACACACACACACACACACACACACACACACACACACACACACACACACACACACACACACACACACACACACACACACACACACACACACACACACACACACACACACACACACACACACACACACACACACACACACACACCAGTGGAAAGCAGCTCCAGGCCAGAAACTGAAGAAAGGGGTTAGTGAATGCCAGAGGAGGAGAGAGCAAGAGGGGAGGGCATGACATTCAGACCATATCATCTACAAATCAACTGAGCTTGTGACTATACTGTGGAGAAATTGGGCAAAGGAAAAGACTATACACAAACTGCGAGGAAAAATGATGCAAGACTTTGAAGACAAACTCACAGCTATGTAACTGAGCTTTTTCCAATCTTTCACACGTTTTATTTAAGGGTTTTGAGTTGCAATTTTAAGTACACAGTAGCATCAAATTAATTTCTCAGTAAGTTTAATAAAATAGTCTTTGAATTGGATTTTGATTAGCTGTCATGGTTCAGAAATTGCTCTCGGAGTGATCGTGAGGATATTGTTTGCCAGTGTCAATGTCATTATAATGGTGGGGTGGATTCAGCCATCCAGCTTAAACAATTTATAAACAATGTATTTAAAATCATCATTATATCGTTATTAATTATTGTTCTTGCCGTGGAGGGCCTTTAGTTTACACACTAACTCTACATCATTTTCTATGTTAACACTGGTTCTGGTTTCTTTGAGTGTCAGTAACTGTTTTTTGTATATATTGATTGTTATGTTTTTCTTTAGGTCTTAATGTGTTAACATATTTTTATATACATTTGTTTTTATATTCGGGATTGTGGGAAACGGTATTTCGATCTCTCTGTCTGTACACACAAACTGGAAGATTGATAATAAAGTTACATTTACTTTGCCTTGATTAGGGAAACAGCTTCTCTTTTAAAAT
>NC_136904.1:10825393-10934352 GCF_949606895.1 Notothenia rossii | reverse complement strand
GTGGTCGGGTCGCGGAGGTAGCAGTTCCAGCAGAGAGCCCCAAACTTTCTTTTCCCTGGCCACATCAACCAGCTCTGACTGGGGGATCCCAAGGCGCTCCCAGGCCAGAGAAGAGATATAATCCCTCCATCTGGTTCTAGGTCTACCCCTTGGTCTCTTCCCAGCTGGACGTGCCTGGAACACCTCCCTAGGGAGGCGCCCAGGTGGCATCCTAACTAGGTGCCCGAACCACCTCAACTGGCTCCTTTCGACGCGAAGGAGGAGCGGTTCAACTCCGAGTCCCTCCCGGATGACCGAACTTCTCACCTTATCCCTAAGGGAGACACCAGCCACCCTGCGGAGAAAACCCATCTCGGCCGCTTGTACCCGCGATCTCGTTCTTTCGGTCATGACCCATCCTTCATGACCATAGGTGAGGGTAGGAACGAAAATGGCCCGGTAGACAGAGAGCTTTGCCTTTTGGCTCAGCTCCCTTTTCGTCACAACGGTGCGGTAAAGAGACTGCAGTACCGCTCCCGCTGCTCCGATTCTCCGACCCATCTCACGCTCCATTGTTCCCTCACTCGAGAACAAGACCCCGAGATACTTGAACTCCTTCACTTGGGGTAAGGACTCATTCCCTACTTGGAGTGGACAGTCCATCGGTTTCCTGCTGAGAACCATGGCCTCAGATTTGGAGGTGCTGATCCTCATCCCAGCCGCTTCACACTCGGTTGCGAACCGATCCAGTGAGTGCTGAAGGTCGCAGACCGATGAAGCCATCAGAACCACATCATCTGCAAAAAGCAGTGGTGCAATCCTTAGTCCACCGAACTGCAGACCCCCTCCCCCACGACTACGCCTCGAAATCCGATCCATGTATATTACAAACAGGATTGGTGACAAAGCGCAGCCCTGGCGGAGGCCAACCCTCACCTGAAATGGGTCCGACTTACTGCCGAGGACCCGGACACAGCTCTCGCTTTGGGAGTACAGAGATTGGATGGCCCTGAGTAGAGACCCCCTCACCCCATACTCCCGCAGCACCTCCCACAGTGACTCCCTTGGAACCCGGTCATATGCCTTCTCCAAGTCTACAAAACACATGTAGACTGGATAAGCATACTCCCAGGCACCCTCCAGGATCCTTGCGAGAGTAAAAAGCTGATCCGTCGTTCCACGACCAGGACGGAATCCGCATTGTTCCTCCTCAATCTGAGGTTCGACAATCGGCCTGACCCTCCTTTCGAGTACCTTAGAGTAAACTTTCCCGGGGAGGCTGAGTAGTGTGATGCCTCGGTAATTGGCACACACCCTCTGATCCCCCTTTTTGAAAAGGGGAACCACCACTCCGGTCTGCCACTCCTTCGGTACTGTTTCCGACTTCCACGCAACGTTGATGAGACGTGTCAACCATGACAGTCCCTCAACACCCAGAGCCTTCAGCATTTCTGGGCGGATCTCATCCACCCCCGGGGCTTTGCCACTGTGAAGTTGTTTGACGACCTCAGTGACCTCCCCCCGGGAGATTGGTGTCGATCCCCCTTCATACTCCAGCTCTGCCTCTAACATAGAGGGCGGAGTTGTCGGGTTCAGGAGTTCCTCAAAGTGCTCCTTCCAACGCCCTAACACTCCATCAGTTGAGGTCAACAACGTCCCATCCTTACTGTACACAGCTTGGATGGTTCCCTGCTTCCCCCTCCTGAGGTGTCGGACAGTTTTCCAGAACAACTTTGGTGCCGCCCGAAAGTCTTTTTCCATGTCTTCTCCGAACTTCTCCCACACCCGCTGCTTTGCCTCGGCCACGGCTGAGGCTGCTGCCCTTCGGGCCTGTCGGTACCTTGCAACTGCCTCGGGAGTCCCCCGGGATAACAAATCCCTGAAGGCCTCCTTCTTCAGTCGGACGGCTTCCCTGACCACCGGTGTCCACCAGGAGGTTCGAGGGTTACCGCCCCTTGAGGCACCTAGGACCTTGAGACCACAGCTCCCCGCCGCGGCTTCGGCAATAGAGGCTTTGAACACCGACCACTCTGGTTCAATGTCCCCAACCTCCACAGGAATGCCCGAAAAGCTCCGCCGGAGGTGTGAGTTGAAGGCCTCCTGAACTTGGGCCTCCTCCAGACGTTCCCAGTTCACCCGAACTACACGTTTGGGCTTACCAGGTCTATCCAAAGGCTTCCCCCGCCACTCGACCCAACTCACCACCAGATGGTGATCAGTTGACAACTCCGCCCCTCTCTTTACCCGAGTGTCCAAAACATACGGCCTCAGGTCCGATGATACGATAACCAAATCGATCATGGACCTTCTGCCTAGGGTGCTCTGGTACCACGTACACTTATGAGCATCCTTATGTTCGAACATGGTGTTTGTTATGGCCAATCCATGACTAGCACAGAAGTCCAGTAACAAACCACCACTCCGGTTCAGATCAGGGGGGCCGTTCCTCCCAATCACTCCCCTCCAAGTGTCTCCATCATTGCCCACATGTGCGTTGAAGTCTCCCAGCAAGATTAAAGAGTCCCCTTCAGGAGCCCCATACAGGACTCTTTCCAGGGTCTCCAAGAAGGCCGTATACTCTGAACTGCTGTTGGGTGCATAAGCACACACAACAGTCAGAGTTTTCCCCCCCATAACCCGCAGGCGTAGGGAGGCAACTCTCTCGTCCACTGGGGTAGACTCCAACAACGAAGCACCCAACCGGGGACTTGTGAGTATCCCCACACCCGCCCGGCGCCTCACACCTTGAGCAACTCCGGAGAAGAATAGAGTCCAACCCCTATCCAGAAGTAAGGTTCCAGAGCCGACGCTGTGCGTAGAGGTGAGCCCAACCAGATCCAACTGGTAACGCTCCACCTCCCGCACAAGCTCCGACTCCTTCCCCCCCAGAGAGGTGACGTTCCACGTCCCCAAAGCCAGCTTCTGTCGCCCGGGTCTGGTCCGTCGAGACCCTCTGCCTTCACTGCCACCCTTCTGGCAGCGCACCCGACCCCATTGCTGTTTCCCGTAGGTGGTGGGCCCGCGGGACGGAGAAGCGGAGGTGTTGCCCACGTTGCCTTTTCGGGCTGTGCCCGGCCGGGCTCCGTGGCAAGCCCGGCCACCAGACGCTCGCCGACGAGTCCTCCTTCTGGGCCTGGCTCCAGAAGGGGACCCCGGGCTTCCTCCGGGCCGGGTATCCTCACTTCGTGTGTCGTCTTTCATGAGGTCTTTTGAACCAATCTTAGTCTGGCCCCTTGCCTGAGACCAATTTGCCATGGGAGACCCTACCAGGAACACAAGGTTCCAGACAACACAGCCCCCAGGTTCATCAGGGCACACAAACCTCTCTACCACGGTAAGGTGCTGGTTCTTCACAATACATACAAAACAAAATTGCTCAGGCCAGCTTCATAGTAGCCTACTTGTTGTGGGAGTAGTTTCACTACTATCCTACTGAGTCCAACAGGATCGATCTCACGAAGAACTATTGGCAGTCAAAATAATAACAAACTCGAGAGATGGCTGAGCTGACCGCAGTGCAGAATCGCTGTATAGTTGAAATCTCCAAACAATGTTGTCCATTTTAGACACAGGCCTATTATATTTAAAGCCCTTGATAACGTTCATTTTCTGCGCTCAATATGTGTCTTGGCTGTTTTCGTTGTGAAAACAAATGGACCGTAGATACACGGATTGACCATCCTCATCTGCGTTCTTATTTTGAAAGACAACTTCCGGTAGCAGAATATGAAAAAACGGGGTTTTTTTTGTTTCTGTTTTCTAGTGATTTTATTTTTTGTTTTGAGAAGTAGAACATGAAAATCATCCCGTTTTTGAAGTTTAGTAAATCCATTTTTGACCATGATAAAGAAAAACGCATTGTATTTAAATTTTGTTTTTTCAATTTGAAAACGAAAATCAAATATCCAGTCGTTTTTTGTTTTTGAATATCCATTTGTGAAAAGAAAATCCAATGACCAAAACATACACTGACCATTGGGTTATTGAAAAGAGAGTGCTGGAAAATGTGAAATTGGTTGGGTGTGCTTGTGTAATTATGGCAGGGGGTGATTATGTGGGATGGGGAACACTCAAAGATCTATATATATGCTCACGGCTGCATTTCCCCCTTTAGATATACGATTTCAGGATCGGGGTCTAATCGCCAAAGAATTAACATTTATCATAGACATGTGTCAATAAAAGATGAAAAAAATGAAGTTTGTCCTGATTGAAGATTGAAATGGAGAGGGCTGCGGCTGCGTGTTGAACTGCGCCCCCCGATGGACGCACGAGGGAAATACACCAACCAAAAATAACATGTTCTAAAATAAAAAGATATGGAAGAGAAATTAGAAGAAATTGATTTCCTACTTTCATCTCTTTGGCCCTAAAAGTCTTGCAACATTGTATATAGAATATATGTATGCAATATAAGAGATGAATAAATTAGTAACAATAAACGGTACAATACCTAACTACTACCACTAAAAGATTCTCAAAAAGTTCACAAATTGGGATGAATAAAGTATCTATCTGTCATAAATGGAAAGGGCTTGAATTAGTGTATATTTAGTTTTTGTAATATAAATAATATATTTGTGTTAGTTTAGTATGTCAATTGTGATTTACTTTAAGCAAAATGGCTTCCATATCACATAATTTAACCATGAATATCCTTTGCTGTCCTTCATGGCTGCAAACTCCACGTTCTCTGAAATAAATAGATTCAAGATTCTAGGCTTTATTGTCATGTGCACAGTTGCTACAGTGTAGATATGGCATGAAAAACTGAAGTCCCAGGCTCTTCCAACAATGCAACATGAATATAATATATAGGACATAAATCATATACAACCAATAATGCAGTGCAAGAAATAACAGAATGGAAATAAAATAGTGCAAGAGAATGTTGTAATATGTGCAAGTAAATACAAACAAAAATAGAAACAGTGCAAGGAGAGTCTCTATACACGTAAATGGAATATGAGATAAACACATTGCAAGATGCAAACAGCAGGTGAATGTGTATAGGCACTTTACAGGCCTCAGGTGTTAACAGTCTTATTGCCTGTGGGCTGTGGGATGAAACTGTCCCTGAGTCTGGTGGTTTTAGTCCGGACTCCGGATGCTGCGGTAGCGCCTGCCAGACGGCAGCAGCCAGAACAGTTTGTGGCTGGGGTGATGGGGGTCTTTTATAATCCTGAGGGCTTTCTTCCTGAGCCGCTGTGAGTAGAGGTCCTCCATGGATGGCAGCTCCGTCCTGGTGATGTTCAGTGCAGGTTTCACCACCCTCAGAGACTTACGATTGAGGGCGGTGCAGCTGCCGTACCAGGCCGTGATGCAGCCAGTCAACAAGTAAATCAATAAATAACTATATTTCCATCTGCCTCGACATCTATCTACTTAAGTAAAATAAAGTTGGAATACAATAGGGTGTATATACAATCTGAAGAGGCAGGGACCTCATAGAAAATGGAAAATAAAACAGGTGGAAAGAAATTAAATACATTCAGTTTAATATGATATAAAACACTGAGAAAAGCAGGAAGTCTTCATACTGGATGCAGCTGCAATGCATCATTTGATTTATTCCATCTCCAGCCATTTTTTTAAATCCAGGCATTGTATGATCAAGGTTCAGGTTTCAACCATCTATTTATAGGACACACATAATTGTAGCCCTCAAGAGTGTTTGTAACCACACTTTCAGAAATTGAACCAAGGACAACAACATTTGATTCTTTGGAAAAAATATCTTGGTAGAAACTTCTGAGCCGATCTCTATGGTTTAAGTTTTATTAAGAATGTCGTTATAATATCCTATACACATGAATGTTTTAGTCAATTTGTTGTTTTAATCAATAAGAGTACAGTATACACTGGGATAGCTTATAAGGAAGTTGTCTACTTAATGTCTGTCTTTCCATGATACGTTCTGTTAAAATAGAAGGAAACAAAGTTATTTCTTGTTGCAAGGTAAACAACTGAAGGAGTATGACCTCTTTGCAGTATAATGCAAACACAATGTGCTTGCAAACAAATCTCATAATGTTCTGTTGATACTGGCAATAGATGATTCAACAGTAATTTGGGATCTTTTTGTTTGTGCCATTATTGGGGTTTAGTTATAGACGGAACACATGAAATACTCCCTGTCTTGAGTCGTCGCTGACTGTGCTGCTGCATTGCGTGTGGCTGGAGTTCAGATGATCTTTGTGCACCCTTCTGTTTACAGATGGCTTCAAAACTGGTCAGTGCTACATAGGGAATTAATGTGTAACATGTTTGCAGTGATTTCATTTATCAACTTTAACATACAATTGGTTCTTAAGTGTATCTGAATACATGTGAAGAACAGAAGGTACTGCTTTCCTTATCCAAATGAATTTTGGTAAGCGCATAATTGTATAGAAATGTATATTTAAAAACCTTTTTGTGTTCAAATACACATTGGTTAGACAACTTAAAGCACCTTTAACTACAATATATACTTAACATAAAAAAGGAAACACACACCCAGCAATAAAACATTTGTGCAAAACTTTTATTTACAAAACAAAATGGCACTAATTGACGGCAGGGCAGCCATACACATGCACAGCTCAGACGGATGTTGTGCTAGCTTGCATTTACCTCATCACAGGTAAACTTCATACAGTCAGAAAGGACCCTGGAAAAGCACTGAACAGGCCCATGGACATTTTCTATGATAATACTCATTCGACTTATCTATATAGAAGTTATTTGTTTCCAAGTCTGAACACTTTGAATAACAATATTTGTTCCCAATTTCAAGAGCTGCTCCCAGTACCATTCTTTATGGTAGATTTAGCTCGCACAGCAAACAGGACCCAAAGACTGGTCTCTACCGACCGAAATGTAACTTTTAGGTCCCATAAACTAGTCTTCTAGCATGGTAGTTTCACAAGTAGGACAAGTTGTAAACAGAAACGTTGACTGTTATAATCTGAGGCTAAAATGGATGGCACATCACAAACACCGTGCACATTTTCACCATCGCAGTTCAAACTGAAGCAGTGTCTCCTCTACAAAGTTTCAAGATGTCTTTACTGCATCATTCACATGCCCCCCGGTGCTGCTGCACCTGAGCTTTTCTTGTCCGAGTTCAGTGCACCTTAATGAATACAAAATGGAGGTCAGTGAGTTTCGCCTTTGGGAGCCCTGCTTCACACATACAGTTCCATATAACACTCTGGCCTTCATCCTTTATTCGTCCGACAGAGGGGAAATGTACATTCCTCCCATGGCTCACAATCGATGTGTTTAAAAAAACTGAGCTTGGCCTCAAGGTTACTATTTTTCAGTAAATCAAAAGCCGATTGAAGGCGTAATTTAGAATAAGGACATACAGTGAATAATACAAATCGGATGTAAAATGTTCTTAACGGCCGACATCTTCCTCCGTGCCAAACAAAAGGAAATATATATATGTATATGTATATACACACACTTCCAAACGGAGGGGTCCTGACCACCATGCTAAAACTCTCAAACCAAAAAGGACACAACTTCCCCGACCCTCTCTTCAGCAGTAAACAACGTGGCATCATCATCAGAGGTGTCACACTCCACGTTTCACACTCACATTTAGATGTCCAGTTTTGCAGTGTTTCTTACGTTGAAGTAGAGAGGGAATAAAAAGAAACATGGAAAAGTAAGAAGACAATGATAGTCAGTTTAGAGGGTAAGCAAGGGGAAAACAACAAGGACAGGAGGCAGATTCAGGTGGGAAGGACATCAAAATAAATAGGATTTCAGCTAGCCAGTTCTGTTGGGTGCTGGGTTCCTGTTGGGTGGGCCGGGGGCAGGTACTGTGGGGGTTGGGAAAGGTAAATGTTACAGCTCTGACACTGGAGTGGAGAGGGTTAGGGGGGGGGCTGCAGGGGCTGTGTGGGCATCAGCCTGCCAGTTTACTAGCCACAAGAGAGGGTTTCCTCTGGGCCAGGTCCTGGGGGGTGGGGATGTGGTCGCCGGTGATCTCCGTCTTCTCTGGAGCCGCTGTCGGCAACTGCTTGTTCTTGATCTTGGCTTTAGCCATGTTGTAGTCGCCAGAGTCAAAGTACTTTTGCTGTAGAGACATAAGAATACAAATGTTACAGTTTGATCCAAGAAAGAGGAAGACAATAATCTTTGTGTATATATATATATATATATATATATATATATACATATATATATATATATATATATATATATATATATATATACATTTATATATAAAAATGTAATCCTCAGTGCGGAACATTTAACAGGCTGGGTGATTTTTATTGGCGGTAAAGAAAGCAAATGCCAAAAATTGCATCTACCTGTCGAGCTCAACAAATACATTTATATATATTTATACAGAGCTCTGTTTGCTCGGTTTTCACCTCGTTATATTTGCATTATGTTTTTGTGCTGCATCTGCCATTTAAGAAGATTTAGTTTTATTTGTGTGCTCAAAATCTGGCAGATTAGATTAGAATGTTAGACTATACAGGTCAACAGATATCATACATGAGATATATACCATTTCTCAAATGTTATATTATTGATGCAAATACTATCCTCTGGAACACACTAAAAAGGGAACCTTGAGTTCATAACAATTTGTCCAACAGCAGCATACATGTAGGTATGAGAAAACTGGCAACAATGTGCTAAATGCAATGCAACTAAGAAATGAATGACAGTATTCTTAGAGACTGTGCCTACAGTAACTGAACTTTGTATGTTTGCAGTGAAACACAAGAGATAACTCACCCCCTTCTGGAGGCGTTTACGAAGCAGGTCAGAGCCCCCGGGTTTATTTCCTAAATTTGGGTATCTGGACTTCAGTTTAGCCTCCTCTGACTTTTCAGGACTGATCACCTTGTCCTGGACATCCTGGAAACAAGCAGAAGCACTATGCATTACATTATGAGCTTTGCTATAAATATAAAGACACACATGAAGTACAACAAGAATACATTCATCGAGTACCTCCAGGCTCCCTCTGAACATGTGTCAGCTGATAGTACATACATAATCTCACCCTCCATGTTAGGACCTTTGAATACTAACGTATAAACATTCACTTCTACATATCGGGATAAAACCTATGCAATTAAAAAAAAAAAGTATAATACAGGCATGTGTATTCTCGCCAGCAGTATCACAAAGTAGCACTGGTGGAATGTAACTAAGTACAATGACTCAATTATTGTATTTAAGAAAAAAGTGGAGGTAGTTCCAACTTTCCTTAAGTATTTTTGCATTATGCTACTTACACCTTTACCCCAATACATTTTGTAGGCAAATATTGTACATTTTATTTCACTTAATTTACCTGACAGCTATAATTACTTTGCTGATTTGGTTATTATAGTAAAATATAAATAAACTAGCACATTATCATTTATTATAATTAAATGTTAAGCTGCTCAGTAAATAGTAAATAGAGTATATGAAATTAACCCCACCTTTAACTAAGTAATTAAATTAAGCACCTTTAGATTTGAGTAAATAATTTGGTACTTAAAGTATATTGTAATGTAATTGTAATGCAATTTTGAAAGCAGGACTTTTACTACAAAGATTTGTGTTACACTGTAATAATACTACTTTAACTTAAGTAACTCATCTGAATACTTCTTCCACCTCTGGTTACTGTAACTAGGCTTTATCTGTTTGCATTTCACATATTTATTTATTACCACAATAACCAGTATTTTATTCCGCTATTATACAGTATTTCATTGTGTTTTTAGCTCATCTTATAGTTTACTTTTTACACATTTACCTTCACATTGCCCACTTTCATAATTGTCTTGCTCTAACTTTTACGGTTTCATTGTTTATGTCTTATATATATTTATGTTGCATTTTTGAAGGAGCCTGGGACTTAGTGTCATTGCCATGACTACACTGTAGCTAGAGTGCGTTATGACAATAACACCCTAGAATATTGAAGACAGCAAACTGGGTTTGGCTAGGCTAACGTTAGCATCTGAGCTACCAACTGTCCCAGTTTGAATGTCATGACAGTTAGCTTGACGAATAGCCAGTTGCTAACATTAGCTAACGGTACCACTGACATTCACACTAACCATCCGAAACACCTGATATATCAGCAGCCGAAACTACAGGGTAACTAACCGGTATTTGAATGTTGTTTTGAGATTCGACAAATAAAATCAACTAGTCTACACAGGGATTAGTAGCTGGCGTTGAAATGTCAACAATAACGAGCGCGCAGGCAAAAAAAGCTAAAGCTGCAACAAAGTCAACTGTGCTAAAAGGCTAACAATTACCTTCTCTTCCATCGATGTCTCTTCGGCTTTCTGTGTTTCTTGGTTATCCCCCGACATGTCTGTGTTATCGTGATCTCAGACACACACACTAGTTGAACAAGTTATCCACAAATCCTCTGCTCTGACTTTCCATACAAGTCCTGCCCCTGCCCTGCCAAGCGCGCACTCCCTACGTCACACATGCGGAGACACCATGCGCGCCCACGTTCGGGCAATCCCGGCTCGCACGCCACAGGGCTGGGATGGGATTTACATTGCATAACACACACCGTCAGCTGTTTGACCCATGTGCTGTAACGCAAATCCAGATTTCAGTCTAATAATCCTCAGATCTGTAAATGAATGCTGCACACACAGTTTTGTATTGCATGTGATTCAATTTAGTGAATATTTTTTAAGCAACTTTTTAATTTTTAATTATGTTTTATGGACCGACAATTTTTTTTAATACACAGCCCAATATGTTAAACCAGGTTGTGGATTCGTACCCACGTTTCACAGAGATTGTTGAATGGACTGCCTGCTTAAACCACTGAGCTAAACAGCAGGCAGGATTGGTTTCTTTTTTGGTGGTGATTTATTAATGCAATACTTTGTTCATGTTATATATAAAAACGTTTTTAATTCTTATTTTCATCACTTAATTGTTTTAGTTTTGGTAAAACAGTTTTTTCATATTAAATATCTTTATATCTTTAGTTAGTTTTTATCATTGTATTACGTTATTATTGCTGATGTTAAATCTGGAGAAATTGTCCCCACCACTTTTTCGAAAAAAATGTATATGATACACTTCCAGGTCAACAAAAGACCCTCAGTTTGAGGCTGATCAGATGCATTTAAGTGCCAGGGCTTACTATAATAAATGACCACTACCTACTGTAATATGCAGCTTTGCCTACAGCTCACTTAGTATAGTCAGCTGTTACAGATTGCTCTCTTTGGTCTTATGAGTGCCTGAAGACATTTTGACCGCCCCTCCCCGAATAAAGACTCAGGGAATGTGTCAGAGATGTGCTACACTGAGGATATTAATTGCTCTGCATATTAATACAAATACTTTTGGGAATGCAGCGTTATCCTAGAGTGTTTTCTCCTCACATGTAGGTGTAATACCTTGGACAAACATGGCATTTATTATTTGAATCCTACGATTTTTCAACTATGTAAACTTAAAGGAAGGGGCTTTTTTGTAAAATAAAAAAGCTTTGACCAAGGATATGCCCTTCTAGAGATAAGTGGTAAGATGGGTTGCTTCAGTGTTGGTCCACCTACTGTGTTAATTTGAAATGCTTTCTTATTGAAAATCCCCTGTAGACAAACCAGTCCGTTTCTGTTTCTTGCTTTAGTTTAAATTTGGTTTCTTTTAGATTTCTAATTAAATGTACAAGTCTAAAGGTGGCAGCAAATCTAGTTGATGAAATCCCCTTTGAACAAATTGCTGTGTAAAAATAACTTTGTGTTAAGACATGTTGTCTTCGTTGAAAGTGAAGTTCCAAGTTATTCATTGTCATATTTGCAAATAGTATTTAATACCAAAAACACACAGCTGTGCCCCAGCTCTTATTATATTCACGATGTACCATATATGACCATATTTCATGTGAGCATCTAAAATCATGTGTGTTTTCCTCTTTTCATTGTCAGTGTGTGGAGATGTAGAAATGGCAGACACACATATTGGGGGAAATAACAACAAGAGACAGCTTTCAAGATATATAGATATATATTTTTCAGATTTGAATATTAATGTCAAAAATACATACTATGATAAACAGTTTCCACTACATCATCTTAGCATGACAGACGTCACAAGTAGTAACTGAAATATTAATTTAAATATTAAATAAAAAGATGGTAAGTAAACAGAGTGAATGTGTAAACACTAAACTAAGGTTACTCTTTCTATTGCAACACTTCCAATAAAGTGGTTCTGTAACAGTACAAAAGTATTAGAATATGACTATTTTCTGTTTTGACTTCCAGTTATAATCAGGAAAAAAAAAAATCCACAGTGCACTTTTAATGTTCAGCTGTGATGCTTTCAGTTGAATCTTGATGATTGCTTGTTCAACATATTCACTGGTCCATGGCGTTTTCTTTTTTTTTTTAGACGAGGGGAAGGCGTTGCACCACCACCTACTCCTCAATATTTACTCCCTCTGCTCAGGAATCACAGGGTCGAAGCAGAGTTAACTTTCAGTTCAATATAATCTTCAAGGATACAAAACTAAATATTAAAGGGCCTTGTATTGCATTTGGAACTAATTAATTAAGATTGAGCACTTAATTATCATGTCAGGTCCAATTAACATTTGGATTTGAGTAAACAGAGTGCAATAACTTAAGCGTCTTCTGTAGACGATCAGTGGCCTCTACTCTCCTGCCAGACGCTGGAGGGGATACACACAACAGCTGGGAAAAACATGACCTATCATAACTGGCAAGGCCTTCTTAAACAGGAAAACAGGATCTGAAACACACTCTATAACCGTAACCTTTGATCGAATGTCTCAACAATGTCTGACGAGTTTCCCAGGTTCTTAGCCCCTCCCCCCTTGTCAGTTCTGCGTGACAGAAGGGAGGTAACTTGAGATTTAGGGCACATGCCAGGTGAGTCTTGTTGAATGCAGTCCTGAAATTGCTTCTCGCTTAGAGCGTTTTGTCTAGCCATGGGCTGCGGAAGAGTCTATCGCTGGCATCGAGGTGTGATTGAAACATTTGGTGGTCGCCTCAGCAGCGGGGGGAGAAAGGTGGGTCCATCGGGGACTCGGTGGAGGACTGCAGCTCGTAGGCCGCTCCACTGTCCACCTCCATGGACTTCCTGGAAAACAGCAGACGGATGTCCCTATGGAGGTAGATCTTCCCAGACTTCGAACTGTGGAACCTGGTCGGGATTAGAGAGGAAAGACGGAGAGGATGATGAGGAAGGAGAAACATTATGGCTAATCATTATGTCCCAGTTATAGTATGGGCTACAGAGGAAATGACAAGGCTGTATAGTTAATCACATTTGTTCTTGAAAATTGCAATTTGGACAATATCCTCACGGAGAGATACCGCAGGTCTTTCTTTACTGCAGCGGTCAGACTATACAACCAGCACAGCCCCTAGTTGACCCCCCCCCACACACACCACAACACGGACTATATCACCCCTTGCTGCTAAATACCAACAAACTATGTGCAATATGTAAATGCCATTAATAGCTGTGTAATATATACCTGGCTGCTAAATCCTAAGAACTGTTACAGGATGTGTATTCTTTTTTTAATTATGTAACTTTTAATTTTTTTTTTATTATATTTTTTACTGAGTACTTTTTTTTAATGCATGACACATATTTAACATTATGTAACATTAAGCTGTCTGTGGCTCTTTTTCCTGCTGTAACTACGCGTAACTACGCACATTTCCCCTCCGTGGGACTAATAAAGGGATTCTGATATCCGAATTGCAAAAAGCACAATATCTGGTAAAGGCAAAACATCAGAATCGGGTTTATTGCCAAGTAGGGTTACACATATGAGGAATTTGCACAATTGTAAATGCTGCGTTCGTAAACACAGTAGGAATATTAATAAGTTGGAGTAAAAGGAGCAAATGTAATAATGTAAAAAGGAGCAAGAATAGTTCTATTTTAAAAAACGATTAAAAAACAGAAAATTAAGAGAAATATTTAAACAAAATATTGTTACCAAGTACAGTAAAAATATGACAAAATACTAGAATTGGAGAGCTGTGCAGATTTAATGAAACATATGGGAAAAGATCATCCTGAAATAAGCATTGTGGTGCTGAAGAGAAGTCCCAACATATTATCGGTATTCTACTGACCAAAAAAAACCTTCTCTAAATCCACTTTGAAAAAATATTAAAATAATGACATTATGATTTTTTTTTTATGAAAATGAGAATAATGTTTAAAAAAAATTGTTTATCCTTCCCTCTTATATTGAGTATCACATCGTAAATACAGTATCAGTCAAAATAATCAGGAGTAGTAATTTTTGTTCCAGATGGTGCGTCCCTGCAGCAGCTCACCTCAGGTGGACGAGGTAGCGCAGGGTGCGTCCGAGGGGCTTCCTGCTCTGATTGGTTGTGTCGCGGCGGACGGGAACAGAGAAGGTCCTCTGGCGCAGGAAGGTCTGGTGTCCCGCTGGCATGGCTCGGAGGTCGTACGTCACAACAAACATCTTCACCACTGTCTTGTTGGGATTGAATAAGGTCTGGAAGGGACAACACGAAAGAATGAGGCTTGAGACTCGTTGAAAGTGACATGCTGTGAAAGATACATAAAGCTAAAATCTAACTGTCGATACAAATATATATCTTTTAATAAGTATATATAGAACAACACCCCTTAAAGTCAGAAGTATAAGCACCATCATTTAATAAAAACATGCTCTTGTTAGATGATGAATATACCCTCCATAACCAGTAGGGGTCTCCCTGTTCTTTAGTTACTTTGTGTCATGTTCTCTTTGTTCTCAGCCATGTGTACACCATGATGCAGATATTTTCGAAACATACATTATGAACATTTTCCAACATTTTTGGTTTGACAAGGATTACATAACCTAAAAGTTGTCTCACCACTTGAATGGTTCCTGATGGAGGTACACGGTAGCCCCGTTTCCCCAGGGTCTCCAGGTTTATAACACCCTGTAAACACATGACAACTGTTGTCACAGCAGGTATACAAAGGAAGTACACACTGGAGCTCACACTCTAAGAACAGCTCTGAAAACGGCTTAGATTTATCATACAGTATTTACTCAACTAATTGATAGGTTGTGTTGACTTTCAAATACAGAAAAAATGCGTTTCAGCAAGGCCCAAAGCCTAAGATGGCGTCGTCAAATGTTTCTTTTGTCCTCAACGTAAACATATTGAGTTCAGATAACCAGAAAATATTTGCATTTACAAAGCTGGAATCAGGGAATTATAACTTTCTTTGCTTAAAGAAATACTCGAAACCTATTCATCAAAAATATTTGACAATTCATTTAAAAGTTGAAACTAACGTTGGATATTACAATTATTTTTATTATTGATTAATCTGGCTATTGTATTCTTGATTATTATTATTTTTTGTCTTTATTTCCCTGTTTTGATCCAAAGATACTCAGCTTAATATGATCTAGAACTCAGCAAATGAGAATCTCCATATTTTCTGAGATCTTTGCATTATAAATTGCTTTAAAGATGAATTAATTATCAAAGTATTTGAAGATTATTTTCGAGTGAATGGACTAATTGTTAAATTAGTCCATTGTAAGGACATCTGCAGCTAAAGCTTTCGGCTCAAGGCTTAGTCAGATAGTTTAGAATAAAACAGATATTGATAGATATCTCACCATATACGGTGAGGGAGCGTTGTCATCGGATACGCTGTAGAAGGACACCTCCACAGGTACGGTCAGGTGACTGGGGCAGAAAGACCCGCTGGCCCCCACCTCGGCTGTGAAACCCTCCACCAGCCCTAAAGCCTCCAGGCGGTAGTTCAGCACACACTCCTAGGGAAACACAGGTATTTACATTTTGTTAGATAATTGTAGTTAATGGGCTCGAGTGAGAGTGTTCTCCAAGATGAGGAATGGAAAAGAGTGCGAGTGTGTTTTTTAGTTTTACCTCAAAGTTTCCCAGCAGACTGAGACTGGCAGGTGGAGCGCTGGCACTGAACAGCTGCTGTGACTCATCGGTGTAACCCTCTCTCTTCGGACACACCCTGAGGGTTCAAACACACACACACACACACACACACTTGATTAGCTTCATATTTAAGGTGAGCTGTGTGAAAGAAAGAGCATCTTAAGATGTGTACGTGGCAAGCATCCCGGGTATATCTCAACAGACCTGCTTCAAAGGTAAGATAAAATGATTACATGCTATTTCATTCAAAATCAAAGAATCAGAGGCCAATTACTTATTTTCTTTATGAACCTGGCTACGAAACAGACTCTTTTTAAAGTATATATTTTCAAATATGAGTTCTTAATGCTGTTGGTCTTCTTGGTTTCCCTTCAAATGTCCATCTCAGCTTGACTCTGGTGGTTACACATCATTTTGTGGGTAACAATAAGCCATATCTGTCATTACAAAATGTTTGTTATTACTCTAACCAACAGGCAGATGTACGTTGTTTGGTCACACAAACAAATCTAACAAAAGCTACATTAATATATAGAATAGTGACAGCTTTAACGAGCCAAATTAACTTTACACCCTGAGAGCCATACATGATATTATATTAGAAGTAGCGTTGAGCAACCACCCACATCTGCAGTGTGTAGGCAGTGGCATGAGGCTCTGCGTATAGGCGTCGTGTCTGCCATTTTGAGCAGTGTGTGTGGTTCTAGATGCAGCCACAGTACAGCAGAGCTTCAGCAGGTGGCAGCGTGAGAGGAGAGTCAGCAGAACAGAGCTGACCTAACCTTCACACTCAGAACAACACTCTTATTGTCTCTTCTCCAAACACAGGACAATACTTCTAAAAACCTGTTGCTGATTCAAGCCCATGTCAGCGTGTTGGGGTTTGAATATGGCAGCTGACGCAATCCTCCTCTCTCATATAGATCCCTTATACTCTGATTTGATCATAAAAATGATAAATAAAATATATTCTGTATCATCAAGTAACACAATAAGGGGGATCAGTCTCCTTGTTGGAACTGACACACAGTAACAGCTGATGTGTTGCACAGTGACACAAACAAGTGTTTAAATGATGATGCGTAGCTTGATCCAGATGGTCTTTTAATAAACAGATGATGTGGGAGGTTACTGTCAAATAAAACACTCTTTGTGCTCTGACGGTTACTAAGAGTGCAGTAAACCCAGTGACAGTATGCTGACCTTATCCCTAAGACAAAGTGAGTGTGGTAACTGCAGTAACAGAGAGCTCAGGTGAGAACATGTGTACCTTTTCCCAGAGGCCCAAGGCAAACCCTTACAGCCGGCCAGAGAGGTGTCCAGGTCGAAGTAGCCTGTCTGATTCTTCCTCTGAGGAACCTGCCGGAAACACACAGCACATGATCAACACAGAGAAGCTGTCATAGTATCCCAGCTCAGAGTGGAGAGGACGAGATGCTTTGTATATATTTTCTTTTATTATTATTATGTTTTTCACCTAAACATTGTTTTTCTACATTTAACCCTTATGTTGTGTTCGGGTCTCCAGTGACCTGTTTCAAGTTAAAATTATATAATAACTACGCTCTAGTTTTTAAAATCGGAACGAGGCTTCATGATATCCTCCACAACAGATATATATAAACACTACAAAACTGATTTTGACAATTTTAGCCAAGTTTGAAGGTGTCTAAAAAAGAAAAGTGTATAATTTGGTGTTTTGGGTCACTCAAATTTAGCCCAATCAAGATTCATCTTTGACTTTAGACACCCCACCCCCTTCATCCACTGTAACAATACTTTTTTCGCAACATGCACCTGGTCTCCCCCTCCCTCTGCCTCCCTCCCCCCATGGGAACTCAACCTTTCTCAAAGAATATGTACACCAACACTTGAACCTGATCACACACATGCACGTGTGCAATATGTGGTGTGATGTGTTTTGGGGCCATAAAATAAAGTTACAACAGGATTGTACGGTTATGAATTGCATTATAAGTTAGTCATCATCATCATCATCATCATCTTTATTTAAAGGGACTCTTGGTCCATTATTACAAGACATACAACACTCAAATATAAATGATGATGTAGTTAAAACAATATTGGATGTTAGTCATTATTCTTGAGTGTTTTGGACTGAGATAAATCATGGCTCAAAATTGACCCGCGAACACCATGAACGGTAACAGCTTTCAAACACAACACAAGGGTTAAGACATGAACAAGGTATTTTTCTCAATTTAATACATTTATCAAAGTGCTAATACATTATGACAAATACAAGATTAAAATAAATAAATAAATATTGTACTCTTTAATGGACATTTGAAGATGACACGAGAGACTTTTCCAGGAAGAAATACAAATACATCTTTAATTAAAACGATATATTATTGAAATAATACAACACGTTTTAGATCAGGTAAAGATACAAAACGCAAAATAAAGAGAAAATGATGTCAAAATATTAACATATGTATATATTGTGTGCAATGTACTCCATGATGTGTATCATGAAGTACATTTGTGCGACTGTTGGAGTTCCCCTGAGTGTTTGTTTACAGTTGGATGTTTACATGCATGAGATGGATTAAAGACAGGAAACTGGCACAGATGAGTCACTTGCCCATGTGTGTGTGTGTGTGTGTGTGTGTGTGTGTGTGTGTGTGTGTGTGTGTGTGTGTGTGTGTGTGTGTGTGTGTGTGTGTGTGTGTGTGTGTGTGTGTGTGTGTGTGTGTGTACAGTACATTAACCTTGTCTGAGCAGCAGCAATAAAAACAGCTGCCAGATACTGTATTTCAAAGTCTCTTTCGGACAAACATTTGTGGTCTCACTTCTTCCGAAAGTACTGTGAGTAATGCTTCAGAGGGCTTGAAGTGAAGGGTAGTGAGTGTGGTGTTATGGCAAACAAACGGCACGGATACTGACGGAGTCTGAGTCAGGAAGTGTGTGTGACTGTGAGCCTGCATACACAAAGTGTCCACTCGAGACACTTCAACTGCATCGGGGAATCATTTGAACTAATGCTAACCATTTAACTAACCCAGTTGATTATTTGCATTGGGACAATTATATGTTTTGAATTGCAAATTTTCGCAATTGTTTTTAAATATATATAAATGCTACTGTGCATTTACTGCAAGATCAAAACTCCTGATTTTTGTTTCATTTTGTTGACATACAATATTAAAATCCAACATTTTACAGAGGGATATCTCTTCGTGTCAATCCACACATCTGAAATGACTGTCAACAGCCATATAAAAGAAAGTTTTAGGAATAAAGTGACATACAAATCAGATTATATGAAAAACCCCGTGTAAAAAACATAAGAGTATGAGAAAAACAAATGTTGATACATATCTGTAAAATATATGTATACAATTGTGAAAGATATAAAGTTGAATAGGGGATTTGTTAAACAGATATTACTGCGGAACCTCCCCAATGAATAATGTAAAGACAATATTATTTTATTATTCCTTCTATTAAGTATTTTTTTTAATGTTTTGTTAAATTGTGAAAATATGGCATTATCTAATGCCAACACTTTTTGAATTGTATAAGAAATCTAGAGACTTAAAAGTAAGAAAGTATAAAGAAATAACCACCTACATGTGTATTTAGATGCCTTCTTCTTCTTCAATATTGAGAGTGACCTGAGGCACCCACTTGCCTCTTACTTTGAACTGTTTCCACCCGGCGGAGATATCGTGCCCTTCTGTTCAAAAAGAACAAATCTAGGCTGTCTATCGTCCCACCAGCCATCAAACTCCTGAACCAATGATGGCTAGGACGCACTGTTTACCCAGCTGGTCTGGCACTGTCCCTGCCCCACCCCCCCCCCCCCCCCCTTTTTTTTGCAAATTAGATTGTTATGTCTGCCGATATCTGTTGTTTTTTATGTCTGTGTCTATGTTGTTATCAGTGACGTATGTATTATCTTTTTAAATGCCTTTGTGATGTGCTGCAACCCATTTTCCCCTCGGGGACGAATAAACGAATACTATACTACTACTTCTCTACCTCGATTTAAAAGAAGACATTTAACGGAGAGGATATTTCACGGAAGCTAAATAGGCCAAATAAATGAAGCAGAAAAAGACTATGGTGAGTCTCCGTGTGAAGACGTGTGTTACTTACAGGGCTGGAGAGCAGAGGCAGGCCTGTGCAGGGGTGGAAGGCCTTGGTCGCTGTGGCGTCTAACGAGTGGCGGTTGTGTTTCTTCCACGTGTTGCAGGGGCGCAGCGGGGAGGGGCTTTGAGACCGCTGGAGCACAGAGATGGAGACAGAGATTAACACAGTGCAAGTTATTTGCTTAAATATATGACGTTCATCAACGCCATCATTCAGAAGTATATGGAAGAGAATGAGGAGTCCCTCACCAGGACAGTAGAAGGGGGAGTCATGTCTGGACTGGAGGTGTTGGAGCATCCGGACTGCGATGGTGCCTGGTTCTCGTCGGGGAACGAGGCCTGGGCCTGAGCACAGACCTGCACCTGCGACTGGAGCTGAGGCTTGCTGTGGTTGTGGCTCATGTCACAGTTCATGACGGGGCTCGCATCCTTGCAAGTTCCACTAAGAATCTGGGCATTCCTGCTCTCTAGGACGGGGGAGGCAGAGAGGGTTTCATGGCTGCTGGGTGTCCTCGCTCTGAGCTTTTCGCACGGGGGAGTTCGTAAACATCGACCAGCCTGAGCGTAGGAGCGGTCTTTGAATAAAGGTTCTTCAAGTGTAAGGTGAGCACCATTTTGGGCCCGGGGAGAATGGCGTTCGGTCCCCGGATCCTCGGGCGTGTCTGTGCAAAAGGGCGCGTGTGTGCGACTGCTGCCTGTGTGAGGTTCATGGCTGGGTGTGTGTCCGTTAGTGGAGCCGTTGGTGGCAGTGTGTGGGGGGTGTGAGTATGTGCGGACCGTGTGTGTGACTGTTGTTGTGTGTGTGTGGTGCAGGTGGCTGCCGCCGTGCCTCGGGGACAGCGAGGGGACGGAAAGCCTCTCCTGGATGAGTCTCGTTATGTCTTGTACTGCCTGGGCGATCAGAGAGCTCTCTTTCTCTTTCTCCCTCTCTCCCTTCCTCTCCTCCCCCCCCTCTCTTGTCTCGGCCATTCTCAGCTTCCTGCATGCTGCAGGTTTAGAGGAGGAGCTCTCTCGTTTGCTGAAGGAAGCAGGGTCAGTGGTGGGTGTGTTGAAGGGACTGGGCCACACACGTCCCACAAACTCGCAGGGGGGTACCTCAGGCTCTTTGGTCTTACTGGCAGTTAAGTCGTCGTGGTTACTGCCCCACATGGCTTTGGGAGGGTTGTCGGAGGCGAAAAGGCCGGGGGGGAGTGGCGGTGCTGTGGGGTCGCAGAAATTGAGCCTCTGTGCGATGCGGGCGATAACTTCCTGTCTCTCCTGCAGCAGGGAGCCAATTAAGGGATTTGTCTCGTTTGAGGGCCTGGGCGAGGAGCTTCGGGGAGGCTCGGCCAATGAGAAGTTCTTAAAAGCTCTCAGAGGCTCAGGCATGGGCTTCTTTGTCCTAACACTGCTGTTGGGGACCGACCCGAAGTCCCCTACTTCTTTCGGGTCGGATGAACCGTTGAGCGCCGCGTACAGCCACTTCCCTGCTTTACTAGTGGGAAGTGGAGAGGGGGAGTGAGAGCGGGGCGGCGTGGGGGAGTGAGTGGACCTGTGGAATAGCGGGGAGCCCTGACGCTGGGGGATGTTGACCTGCGGGAGCTCTCCATTCTGATACATGTGGTCCTCACCGGGCTCCTTCTTGCTGTAAGGAGGGGGGGCAGCCGTGTGGGGGAGGCTGTTGATGGGGATGTTGTTGATGGGGAGATTAGGAATGGCTAATCCATTGAGGAGAAGGCCAGACATGGAGTTAGAGCTCTTGCTGTACATGTTAGGGTTGGGAAGGAGGTTTTCTTTGCCGAGGTCCTGCTGGCTATTTCTGTGGGTGGGCGTTCCACCATGGCTGTTGAAGTTGGGGTTGAGGCTGGGGGTCTTGCTGTAGAGCGGAGGCAGGCCGGTGTGGATGCTGCAGGCCAGGGTGGGGTAGGTGGGCTGGCGGGGGAGCGACTGGACACGAACCTGCAGTGCAACACTTTGGGATACATTGGGGACGGGGAAAATGTGTTCTGACGGCGGCTGGGAAAACTTCCATACCAGCTCCTCATCAGCAGCACTGATCCTGTTGGAAAGAGACAGGGAAATGAAATCAACATTCTTACATCCTAAAAGATGGACGAATTGCAAGAGCCTATAGCTGGTATACCGTTTTACTTCCTCTGATTCAATTTCCAAAACAGCATACCAGGTTTACACCGATATGCTTTAGATTGAAATGCTGCTACACATTTTTAGCCATGGATGAATACTTATTTGTAATTTACTAATGTGTGCTTTTTGCTATAGTTAACATTTTGGCATACTCTTTATTACCTGTTATGTCACTTTTGCTGTAACACTGTACATTTCCCCACTGCAGGACTAGACTGTTAAACACCTGGGGTCGTATTCACAAAGCATTTTATCTTACCGCTAGGAGTGCTCCTAACTCGCGCTAAAACATTTTACGTAGGAGTTTTTTCTTAAAAGTTATTCACAAAGCCGCTGAGACCTACTCATACTAAGGATAAATCACTAAGAGTGGACTAAGAGTGACGCGCCGTTGCTATGGATGACGTCGATTCTCGTGCATGAGTTTAGAAGCGGTCAGTACGGTGATTGGTTGTTCAGAGCAGGCGGTCTCGGTGAAACTCATCCGCAACATCCCACAAACGAGCCCACTAAATCACCGAAAAACAAGGAAATAGCCTAGGCTAGAAATGTATTCCTATCAAATAGTTATGGACAGTGCAGTTAGCAGAATACACGCATGATGACAAGTTTGTGCAGACCACGATAATGACGTTGTATATGCACGTTAAAGAGAGAGAGCAAACAATACAAATACGTAAATTGCATTAAATCAAGGAGGCAATTAAAAGCACCCCGCAAACTATTATCCAATGAGCATATTTCCAGCACTTAAACACTTTCAATAACAGCCCATACCGCCGTTCAAGTCCCCCTATCATGATGAATGAAAACAATCTGCGTGTTGATGGAATGTACTTTCTTTCTATTGACGAACACGTCCTCATCTTTTGAGGGCGCAATTATTTTTATGTGCGTCCCGTCAATAGCACCGACCGCACCGGGCATACCTGCATTGCCATGAAGTTGGCTTTGATCCTGTGTAGTTGTTGATTGTCCAAAGGAAACCGGATAAACTGTTGGATGATATGTGGTCTAGAGAGCGCGTTGATGGTTTGGTTTATGGCACGGCTGACTGATGGTTGCGACATTCCTAAATCGTCGGCATTGCAAAGTTGCATTTTCCCTGTTGCTAAATATCGTAGTGTTGCCAAACATTTTATTTCCTGACTAATCGGGTTATTCCTGTTAGTCGGGCATGTTATTGCATCCTGTACTAATTCCACAACAAGTTTGATACCCTCACGATTTAGCCTATATCTCTTGATCAATTCACAGTCTTCCATTGTCTCCAAAACATTTCGTCTCGCAGCCGTTTTCAGATTCTTTGTGAATAGGTCTTACTGAGTTAGGAGTCCTCTCGAGGACTTTTAAGCTCTCCCAAACTTAGGTGCTACTTTTAGGCCTAAAATACTTTGTGAATTGCTCTTAGCGAATACAATTAGGAGTCCTACATTTAAGACTGACACGCCCATTATGTTTAGGAGTTTCTCCTAAATTCGCCAGTTAGGAGCTACTTTTAGCCCTAAGATCCTTTGTGAATACGGCCCCTGAACTGTTGAAGCAACATCCATAATATTCATCTGGCTTCTACTCAGAAATTATTTATCTATTTATATAATATATCATATTCCAATAACTTGCATATAGACTCTTATTGCACTATTTCACTTTTTGTATTAATATTTACTTGCACTATATTTTTCTGTTTATCTGTTTATTTGTGTTGCACTGTTGGATGAGCCTGTGACCTAAGATGTTCATCGTCATAACTACACTGTAGCTATGTTCGTATGACAAATAAAGAAACCTTGAACCTTGAATAAAGGAATTCTGATTCTGATAAAATGTTGAAAATAACAACTTAGTGCTCCTGTAGCTTTGATCATCTAACCTCAGTTAAAAGCTTAAGGCCCACCAGAGTGAAAGTCTTCAGCGGGGGTTTTGTCTGACCTGTACAGGATGTTTCTCGGGACAATGCCATGGGAGGCGCTGAGCCAGGCGCTGAGCTGGGAGAAGAAGACGTAGGAGCGAACAGCCAACAGCAGGGTCTTCTCCTCAATGGAACGATCGCCGCTTCTATTAAAAACACAGATAGAAAGAGGTGGAAATGTACCAGAAAACACTTCAAGTGAGTGAGTGAGTGAGTGAGTGAGTGAGTGAGTGAGTGAGTGAGTGAGTGAGTGTGTATGTATGACTGTATATGTGTGTTTGTTCTGTGTTTGTGTACATGTTTCCAGATGTGTTGAGGTGCACTTAAATGATATAAATGGCTATGTGCAGGCCATACGTATACCTTTATGAATAGTTCAGTGTGTGTTTGTGTGTGGGGTGTGTGTGTGGGGTGTGTGTGTGGGGTGTGTGTGTGTGTGTGTGTGTGTTTCTTTCAAACGCAGCGTTCCCTGTTCCTCCACATCAGTAGGAAAGTGGGCCAATTTGTAAGGCAAATTAACCCTCTGAGTGCCAGGCCAATTATCAGGTATTCGTATTGTAATTTATTCCATAATTTATTTGTATCCCCATTTGGCCTTCTCCTTTGCATGTTACCAAATTCAGTGGAAGATGAAACTAGTTCATGTCTGATTTAAAAGGACACAAAGAAACTATCAAACCTGCACTGAATCTGTTATGAATGAATTACATTTGCAAAAAAATGGGGATTTCACAGCTCTTCTGATAAATAAGCTTTTTAGTTTAGGTTCAATGTGTCATTAAGACAGAAGTGTGAGACTGTAGGAAATAATTTGCCATCAGCTTACATGGTGTATAAACACCAATAGGTGAACAATAGACTAGTTATTCATCAACTATTGTTTGACACTAATTATCGTATTATTATTATTATTTCATAATTCAGGTATTTTCTACCTCATTCTTTCTTTCTTTTGCTCTGTATCTATTTTAAATCATGTCAAGGAAAGCAGAGTATTTGAGCATTAGTTGTGTAAACAGTAATGACAAACTAAAGAGATCAATGGATGAGGGGAGGAGGCAGCAAACTTGGAAACACAACGTGGCGTATTTAAGTCTAAAATGCCGAATTGAAACTAAATGGTGGTGCGTATAGTCGTGTGTGTGTGTGTGTGTGTGTGTGTGTGTGTGTGTGTGTGTGTGTGTGTGTGTGTGTGTGTGTGTCTTACAGTCTAGGAACTGGCTGCAGGGTCCATCTCTCCAGCAGCAGAGCATCTTGTCTGATGACCGGGTCGCTGATGGGGTCACTCGGAGGGCACTCGTCACCATAGCAACAGTCTGGCAGGAGCATGACCTCGATCATGATGGGGATGCTGTTCCTCCACAGAAGGATCACCTCTGAGCGGGTTCGCCTCGCCTGCCGACACTGGACACACACACAGACAAAGGTGGAGGGTGAGTGTTCATTAGAGAGAGTCAACACCAGACCCAGAGGTTTAGGGGCAGATGGGACCCAAAGAGCTTCTGGGTCCCTTCAAAGGCGCTATAAAAATGTAATCTATTATATTTATTATTATTATTATTATTATTAGAGCTCAATTTCCGAGTGATTTTTATTTAGTGTTAATCACATTTCAATTAAAAATCTTTCCATTATGGAAGTTTACTTCAAAGATTCAATGAATCTCTTAAGTCCCACGCTCCTCCAACAATGCAACATAAATATATATAACTTAAGACAGCAACAAATAAAAGAAATTTAAAAAACAATAAAAATAGAGCAAATAGAAACGGAGTAGAATACACAAGTGCAAGATTATCTTCCAGACCGATGTGATGTTCTGCTGTTTTGTATAACTGTTGCAGGAATACAGATTGAAACAACAATACAACTAATGCAGTCGAATACAAATTCCCACAATGTATGATGTACATTTTGTTTAATTTTGTTTAACCCTTAGATGCATAAGTGGTTATTTTTTGACCCGGTGAGGTGCTTTTCTTGAAGTATTTTTGTAATTACATTTTTTTATCATTTCATATTCCAGCTATTCCTCAAAAAACATGTTTTGGATATCATGCCATTCAAATTTTTAATTTACATTTTAAGAAATTGTAGTTTTTGTATTTCTACCCCAAGCTTCCATAAGTGGGTCAAAAATGACCCGCATGCATTTTCTATGGAATCTCGTATTTTTTTCAAAATGTGATTTATTTTTCTAAGATTATAAAAATAGTGAAAAATTAAATATAATTTTTTCTAGTGTGAACCAAAATATAATACAAGTGATTTTTCTTAACCAAAATGACAAAAATGGCATAAAAACACATATTATTCTAATACGGGTCCTTTTTGACCCACTTATGTTAGAGTGTAGGGTCCAGTCACTCGGGCATCTAAGGGTTAACACAGTTTTAAAGAGGTATTAAATCAAAGTCTACTTATTTCAGAGGCTGCCGTTTGTGTTGCTGTTGAACGTGATACATTTTTATCTCTAACATTGGATGCCTGTTCCAGCTGTGTTGGTAAAATGACAGTAAATACACGATCAACAATAACAAACATGTAGGTCAAATGTAATATCCATTTCCAAGTGGCCCCCAATTAACGCTCATAACTTGAAAGACACGAATGATCAACAACATTTAAAAGAGAAGAGGCTGCCATCTGTTCACACTTCAGGATAAGTCATGAGAGGTGTTTGTGGATGTGTGTGTGGATGTGTATGTGGATGTGTGTGTGCTACCTGGGGCACTTTGTCGCTGCACTCGTGCTTGTGAAGAGGCGGCATGGCCGACTGGGCTGGAGGACAGTGCAGCCCCTCGGTTCTGCCCTTCACAGAATACTCTGGTGTCCTTCCCTCGGTGATGAGCAGCGTCAGGAACACCAGGAACTCCTCCGCATCGTACTCGAAAAACTCCTCCGTTGCATCTGGGCCGAGAAAAAGAGAGGAGGGTGAGCTTCTGTCGAAATAACATCCACCAATGGTAGCGGAGCAGCGGGTTGATTACTAACTTGCTTCTGGTTACCTGTTAGTTTTCCTATTGATTTCTATTAGCTATAGCAGGGGTCGGCAACCTTTTTGATATGGAGTGCCATTCAAAAAAATATATTTTATCGGCGTGTGGGGGGGGGGCGTGTGGGGGGGGGGGGGGGGGTGAAGAGCTGGACGCTTGTTGTGAACTGTCAACAGGAGGGCGGGGGAGCCTCGCTGCGGGGAAGCAGTGTGTGGACCTGTCAGCGCAACTTACATGATGCTGAATTTAACAAACAAATTTAAATAATTGGTTTAAACGGCATAATAATAAGGACGACCGTCCGTTCTGTGATTCTCCAGAACACAGATGGCCAGTCCGACCCCGTGTAGCATATTATTTAGATAAGAGATGAGCAGATCGCCACTGGGCTTTCCACTAAAGACACAACCACGCAAAAACTGCGGAATTTGTACAGCTCCTTTTGGGTACTGCAATTAGTGAAGTGCTTTCCTCCGTGGTGAAACGATCAGCACTGCACCACGGAGGAAAGCGGCAGAAAGTCACCTGGAGATAAAGAGAGCGGGGCTGCGTTGCGTGCATGGCTTCCTTCTGCAGGTGACGGGGAGACGAGCTCTGGCGGCGGTCTCGTTCAGGATCCGAAAATAAAATGTAAATATTTTGCCCACTTATTCCTAGTGTGGTTATGGTGCCGCGTGCCAGGGGTTGCCGACCCCTGAGCTATAGTATAAGGCACTACACGGCTGTGCATTGGACTACTTTTCAGAAATTCAAAAGTGTGTGATCCTCTGGTACTTTTCTTAAAATAAAAATGCTCCTTTCAGCCATTACGCTCCAAGTCGCTGAAACAGCCTTCCAGAGGATCTGAGAAGGGCAGAAAATATATATATATTTGTTAAACCAGTCTTTTTAGGCTGTCTTTTATGTAGTGTTGTATAATTCTATGGTTTTACGATTTATACTAATCAATTGATGATCTTTATAATTCATCATACTGTGATTAATCAACATATTTGCATTTATAATTATCATAAAGATAGAATAATAATCATTGTTCTACTTTATTTTGTGAACATTTTACTACTTTTAACATTCTTATTTTAGTGAAATGCTTATACGTAAAGTACTTCGAAGCGCATTTCACTTGTCTGGAAGATGTTGCATAAGTAAAAAAACGATTGATTTATTGATACGCTGTGACAGTTGCTAGGGGCGACAAAATGCATCATAATGAATGGCTGAACAGATATGGCTATTTAAAGCTGGCTGGAAAGACTTGTTTGGAGAAGGGGCGTGGGGGCAGGCAGAGGATGACACAACTTTTCCAGTTTGGCCGCTTCAGAGGAATATATTTTGACTTCCCATGTCAGCTGAGCAGAGGGTTGTTGCTACGTATACAGTACACACATACACACATGCATACAACAAGTATAGACAATGCAGTCAGTGACGTCACTGGCAAAACACTTGCAAGCAGAAACTCATGAGGAGAGTTAAGAACGGAAAAGCAGAGTCATGCTGCTCCACCAATTCTTCCAGGGTGGTGTCGGGTGGGGCTGAAACGGTGACCAGGACAGAGAGCTGAATTCAACTGTAACCATTCAGGAACAAGCGTTTCCCCTCTGAATAACAGCAAGGCCAACTGATCTATTATGTGGAGGCAGAAAGACGACCAACATGGAAACCCCAGCTGGCTGCCATGTTCAAACCATAGCTCACGCTGCGCCACTCCGCTGTGTGCTATTATTCACAAAAACCCATTATGATGACTGATTTGTGTCAGTCTTTACAAGGGGAACAATAAGGGCTGTTGTGTATCAGGTCAACAGCAAAATGCTCCTAAATTGTAGCTGTGGTTTGCCTCCTGCCACAAAACGTAAAACAAAATCCTGCTCTGTTTGTGTTGTAATTGAAGCTTAGATTTAAAGTAGGGATATTTTTAGCGGAAGGTTGAAGAGCCCGTCTTAGCGCTCTGTCTCCTGTGCTCCTCCAGAGAAAACTCCCAGAATCCCACAGGAGGTCAGCTGATACACAGCAGCTCATAGAATAACAGCTTTCTTTCTTTACAGCGCTGAGATACAGCAGCCGCCTGCCTTACAATATCAAACCCTCCTCTTGGCTTTATTTAAATTGGAGTCAAAGCAATATTAGGTCACACTTACGGGGATATTTATACATTTGTAATTATCTTGAGAATACCATGTCCTCATAAAGCTGGAAGTACCAACACTTTACACACACACTCCCTGTCCTCCTCCCACCAGAGTCCCTCTCAGCTGGCTCTGCAGAAGTGTGAGCTGCGTGTGTGTGTGTGTGTGTGTGTGTGTGCGTGTGTGTGCGTGTGCGTGTGTGTGTGTGTATATATCGTAGTCAGCCAGCAAGTCACGCACATTCCTCTCAGGGAACTCCTCCTACATGCCTTTGGGCTGCTGCTGCACGTGGAGGGAAGCAGAGTCCAACACAAAACATGAGAAGGCGAGGGGATGTGAGGGGGGGGGGGGGGGGGGGGGGGGGGGGGGGGGGGGGGTCTGTTAGCCAGCTGTAGGCTGAATAAGCGCAGGGTGAAAGAGATGGAAGCTATATTCAGGACCTTATTCTTTACGGGCTGCAATCGGAAAAGGCTCGAACAAAGGAGACCAAGACAGGAAAATATGACAAAGGTCGAGATTTAAGGGTCACAGAGTTTACATGATGTTTGACTTCGAAAAGTGAATTGTGTTATTCCTGTTTTCTTCATTCCTGCGTTGGTTTTAATTGTCGCTTTTAACCACACAGCTCCTGTATGTGTTACTAGCTGGGAAGATAGTACTGTTTTTCTTTGTTGTAAATGGTGTTTGGTTTGAGAAGTACTTTGAGTAACCTTTGTGTAGGAAAAGTGACATTTAAATAAAGTTTGATTTGATTTAGGGATATCCTCGTGCCCCCGTCCTATCAGGGGATTGGAGCTCGAGGCAAGGAGCAGAAGAGAAAAGGAAGCATGGCTAGATGAAGGGAAGGACGTGAAGGATTGTTTGAGGAAGCAGCTGAATAACAGCCTCTGAGAAATGGTGAGCTGCATGGGCTACCCCCACTGAACACACACATACACGTATAAACACAGAGCCCCAATGATGCATGCACAGTGGGTGTCAGATTGCAGCTTTATAGGAAAAGGCAAACCCAGAAACACACAGACCCCTCCTAAAGCACATACAACAACAACAACAACAACAACACACACATGTCAGAGAGTCACACAACTCTGTGACCTTGAATCTCGACCTTTGTCATAGTTTTCTGTCTCTCATTCTCTTTTCCTCCTTCAATGTTGGTCTCCTTTGTTCGAGCCTTTTCCGATTGCAGCCCGTAAAGAATAAGGTGCTGAATATAGCTTCCATGTCTTTCATGGGAGACTGTGGCTGTGAGGGAGGGCGGTCGTCTTTCAACCAGAAGGTTGTGGGTTCAATCCCATCCCATGCAGTCAACATGTCGATGTATCCTTGGGCAAGATACTTAACCCTGAGTTGCTCCCGATGGCCGACGGTGTGTGGATGTTAGGTCCTAGAGTAAGGTACACTGCTCTGTATGAATGGGTGTGAATGGGTGAATGACATGTAGTATGTAAAGCGTTTGAGGGGTCTTAAAGACTGGATAAAGCGCTATATAAGTACAGTCCATTTACCATTTACATGAGGACACAGAGATAACGCAGTGAAAACATACAGATACACACACACACGTGCAGTGCAGGACAAAGTACTAGTGATGGCTTTGGTTAAGGGGCCCAGCCCATAGATGAGAGCTGTCATTCTTTAGGGCGTCGTGACTGAAGAGAACATTCCTATGAAGCCTAGACATTTACACACACATGCGCACACACACACATGTACACACATGTACACACACAGCCTAGATGGAAGCTGGGAGGTTGACACACAAAGGAAGAGAAGTGGCAACCCTTTGCTTGGAAATAAAAAGATACGGCTATCTTCAACAAACAGAAGCTGATTCTCCAAACAAAGGACTAGTTTCCTCCTTTATTAACAACTTGAACCGTTACACAATAAACAACTGTGTTATTTTTAGGAGGAGTTGTTGATTCATCTCAACACTTTAAAACTAAAATCACCTCCCTCTGTAATGTCTTAAATCCTGGTGCAAATAGTTTCAATATAATTTGGGAATTGATGTAACAATCCGGGTTGTTTACCAATCATTAAGCCTCACAAGCGGGGATCAATGTTCAATCCTGCTTTCAGCTTCCCCCCCTCCTCCTCTTCCTCCCTTTCCTACCCAACTGTGACCAATCCACTCCTGCCTCGACAGAATATTTGAACCGTTTGATTTTAAAGTGTCTGTGAGATGCATTTTGTTATCGAGCCTTCTCTGTCTGCACTGTGTGTCCATGACGTACAATTGTCTATTCTCTTCCTCCTATGTGTGTAAACTCCACTGGCCCCCTTGCATTTGGTTAGAGAAGTACCATAGCAACTATAGCACTGCTTGAGAAACAGGAACACATATTTGTAATCAGGAAAACATAATCAGGTTGGGATTTAAATAAGAGGCTTTGCTTATACATCCTGCACTTTACAAACCAAAGTAACGATAACACAATGGAAACTGATCTGTATGTGTTGCATGTGTGTATGACCTCTTCAACATCTCCTGATGATGTGTGATGTGAATTATGTAACAGGTTGGATTTGGAGTCAGGCGTCTTATTATTAGACCTGTGACCGCCTGACACCAAGTGCAGCTGGAGTCCCGCCTACAGATCAGCTGGTTGGGCCTGTATATACACACACACACACAAATAAACACACCTCAGCTGTCTATGTGTCTGCAGGCAAACAGATCAGTATAGAGTCATGTGGGATGGAAAAAGGCCTACAGGGCACGAGTAGGAGCGGTCAAACTCGGTAGCAAGCAGTGTTTAGAGTAAACACACCGTGGTACTGACACACACTTTGGAGTGATTCATCATTATCTAAGATTGAAGAGAGGCAAACGAACAAGTCGAACATGTCAGAGTCTGGTCGAAACCTGATTGAATCTTGTTGTTTGAATACATGTTGCTGGATTACATTTTAGTGTACGCACTGTGTGTTTCCGCAGAGAGACAGATAGGGAGACGGACAGGAAACAGACTCATTTCTATAAACAGACCCATTAATCTGTGCACTGCAGCCACTAGACATGAGACGGGAAGAATTCATGTCAGGATTATCCTAGCCATAACAATTGTGATCCAACATACTATGCTGATAATCATCAAAATATGCTTTAAACTGTGAAAATGGCATTAAATATATTGTAATTATTCATTTACCTTATGTTTTTGTTTTTTTGCACACTACAGGACACGACCTAGTGTTAAGCACAAAGATCTTAAATAAAATGAGTCCCTGTAAATGAAAACAATTTCTTTTTTGATCAGGCTGTCTTTCGTCTCGTGATAAGGAGCTCGACAGCTTTGTCCAGGTCATTCAGATGAAGATATTCATGACGATCTCCATCATGGAAACTCACCACATCAACATAATGTGAATATTGTTTTTCTATTATTCCCATCAAAGATACAAATCCTATACCGTTCCACCGCTAACGGCCACAAAATCACTTCATGGTCAGCCCTATTTCTTCTCTCTGCACACACACTCAGACATTCACACACACCACACACATATACTCACAGCTAATCTGAATTCTGTGTAAGTGCCCATATGGCAAACACCACTCCCATCCTCCTGTGTTCAGCCGCTGCTCTTCACTATGTATGTCATTTGTTTGTGACCATGTTTCATTCAAACGGAGCAGAGCACAGCGAGAGGCTCGTTGCTCGTTCCTCATTAGTGATGCGCCTGTGTTGCAGGACCTGAGACAAAAGCCAGTGCAGATGAGAGTAAAAGTGGGACCGCCGCACTGATGAGCTCACCTATGGCTGGACCGCTGGTTACCAAAGACTGAGACACAGACGATATGAGGTAATATACTGCAGGGCGGCAGCCAGGGAGAGACGAGACATATTTCAGAGGGAGAGACACAGAAGGTCTGCACAGATATTGGGCAAGACATATGAGTAGTCTAAAGGGCAAACAGAATACACATACTGCTAGTAGAAAAGGCAGACAGGAACTCCTATTAGCCGGTTACTGTCTGTCGAGCACATTTCATGCAACGCTTGAAACCTTGCAGAAAGAAATAAGCAAATTAGTTTGCATTTGCATCAACTAAATAGAACGTTTCTGATTTTCTGTGACAGCTTTTGAAGAAAAACAGAAAGTCTAACTTGGCAATACCAAGATTGTAGAGTACAAATATATTACAAACTGTCTAAAGCAACCTTTGAACTATTGTCCTACAAAACTGAACAAATCGTGACTTGGCTGTGGGTTTTTTTTCTTGGTAAACAAACATGTTAAAGGTTGACAATGGCACAGAGGAACAAATCCAGCAGAATGAGAGACACTAAGATCAATAAACAAAGTTTATAGGCATAGATTTCCAACTAGAGGGGTTTCAAAATCACGTACTTGTACTATAAAATAAACACTTTGAAGAATGTATAGTGAGAGAGGTAGACTTGTAACTGCTTTCTTCCAGTAAAATACTGAAGAAAGTAAATAAATAACGGTCCACAGTTACGGTTCAGGTTCCAATGAGCAAGACTCTAAAGACCCTGACTGCTCCAGTGGGGGTAAGGCCATTTTCTTAAGATTAATCAATACAAAAAAAACTAAGCCGAGATCAAAAGATCGTGATAAACAACACGGCAACAATGACACGAGGCGATTTTTAAGATTTAAGAAAAATAAATCCTCATTTTGGGTATTTTACATTACATTCGGGTCTTAAGTTAATATGATTTAAAGTGGACCTATCATGCTATATTTGAAACATATATTGTAGGGCCATACCTATATAAAACATGTCTGTCGGGGCGTAACGGTTCACAAACATTTCGGTTCTGTACGTACCTCGGTGTTTTGGTCACGGTTCGGTTCAGCAGAATTTTTTTTCACAAAACAAAAACATATTTTTTGTTTTGTTTTTTATTATTATTAAACTGTGAATAATGTATTCACTCAAATAAATACAAAATATAATAAAACAAACATTAAGGTGCAGCATTTCGATGAACTGAAATAATCTGTATTTGAACTTTACTGTTCTAATAGGCTACTCACAAAACATAAACTATTAGTTTTGGGGTTTTAATTATTATTAAACTCTGAATATTCACTCAAATAAATGCAACATATAATAAAATAAACATTAAGGTGCAGCATTTCGATGAACTGAAATAATCCGTACCGTACTAGTACCTAAGCGCCAGTTTGACATTATGACTTGCTTGTCATTGTATTTTCATGTTTTTTTAAAGAATAATGAACTTGTCCACATTGCTTTCCGAAAGGGCAGATCTGCTGGCACTAACAATGTCTCCTGCTGTGGAGAACACCCTCTCTAGGGACAGAGGTAGCAGATACAGCCAGGTAGCGCTTTGCTAACACGGCAACATAAGGATATTTGGTGTTTGTAATAGCTTTGGCTTGGTCTGAAGTTTTTGCGAGTGGTGGAGGCTTAAATGCTAGTGGGAGTTGGGTTTGCACTTCAGTCTAACTGTTCTTCTACGGACAACATTTTTATTATTATTCCGCCGGGTTATTTTGGCCCTCTTCTCCTTCCGCATTGAACATCGCAGAAACTCCGTTCAAACCTCAAAACGTTCAGCTCGGTCGGGAATCGATTGCTATTACTTTTCTTATTCATAACTTTCATAATTCCAGAGATACATCCCATAATACATCAAATTTTTAACATTGAAGTCAATGGAGGAAATCTTCAACTTCAACAAATCTTCATGCGACTTCAACTGCTAACTGTTCATTCATACTTTCACTCAAAAACCTCATTCCAACTTTAAAATGTTACACATCTTTCTGACATTATTCGTGTAAAACAACTTTTAAATATGATTCTTACTTTTAGAGATATTAAACATTGTTCAGACCTTGTTTTAGAGGTTTTCTTCACATTTTAACATTAACTAGAGTGCGTGATGTCACAGCTAGAGTGGAGGACAGCTTGAAATTCGCATTCTTTTTTTTTTTTAAACTGCCATAATTCCCAAACCCTACATTCCTGAGACATAATTTATCATGACAAACGTAGGAAAACATCTCGTAGCTTGAAAAATGACAAATAATTAAGCAAAAATAATTAAACAAAATGCTTTTTGAGGGCATGAAGTGACAAAAACGTTCAACATTCCTCTACTAAACTCCGTTGTAATTTCAGGCAAATATTTCCTCACGGTAGCAGCCGCACACCTTTAGTTAAACTGCCAAAAAGGCCACATTATTAACCCGAAACTACACAAAAATTACACTTCAGATACTCAACTTCCTTGACATCCTTCACGTTTTGAAATTTCATTGATATCTGTTACGGTTCTTCCACAAAACGTTCACATGTAAGAGGTTCATCTCTCATTCAGAACAATGAAGCCTTTGAAGTCTAGGCACCTCGTTAGCTCAACTATAAACACCTGTGCAATGGAACACGATGATGTCATCACTCCAACTGACATGCTCAGAGCAGCAGACTTCAGATAGCAGTGTGCAAACAGTCCAGTCATGAAGACATCTACAGGACAGTTTTGAGATTTCTTCAAATGCCGTTGCCATGGCAACACAACGCTTGCCTTGAAACACGGTTTTCTCATAACTGCAGTGAAAATACTCCAAACAGCCCAAAACTTCACAGGTTTGGTAACGATGCAGCCATCAACGCATCTAAGCGTAGTATGGGGTGTCATCAAATGCCGTTGCCATGGCGACAGCCCGCTCGCCATGAAACACGATGTCCCTTTAACTCCTATGAAAATTGTCAAAAAGTGCTATAACTTCACATGTGTGCTAACAGTCCAGCCGTGAAGACATCTACGGGACCGTTTTCAGATTTCTTCAAATGCCGTTGCCATGGCGACAGACCACTCGCCATGAAAAACGATGTCGCTGTAAGTCCAATCGACAGGGTCCAATCGTCCCCCAATCTTCACTTCAACAGCTCTACGCCAAATCTGAGATCTCACCATATGCCGTTTCCATGGAAACGCATCCCTCGCCATAAAACATGATGTCGCTATAATTCCTATGAAAATGTTCAAAAAGTTCTCAAACTTCACGTGTACTAACAGTCCAGCCGTGAAGACATCTACGGGACAGTTTTGAGATGCTCGCCTTGAAACATGGTTTTCAAAAAACTTCAGTGAAAATACTCCAAACAGCCCAAAATTTCACAGGTTTGGTAACGATGCAGCCGTCAACGCATCTAAGCGTATTATGGGGTGTCGTCAAATGCCGTTGCCATGGCGACAGATCATTCGCCATCAAGTTAGTTCAGAAGTTGGCAGTTCAAATATTCTGCTGCTTTTCCAAGCCTTTTTACTTTCTTTTCTTCTCTCATCACACATTCAAGCCCCCTGTGTTCATGTATAATTTCAAAAAATTCTAAATTCTTCACTTTCTTCTTACACATTACATTTCAGCATAGCAGTTCATCGTCAGCTTTTCAGCATAAAGCATTCCCACTAGCAATTTCTTCAGGAATTGCATTCTCTAGTTTCTTTTGGTACCGGTGATATTCACGTTCGGGTGATGCCTTTTCAAATGAGTGTGCAAGTTTGATGTATTGCCAGCCGCGTAACCAATTTTAGTTGAACAATGCCGACAAACAGCATTGGTTCGGTCCAACTGTCTTTGTCCGTCATCCTTGTACGTAACTGCGAAACCAAAATGTTCCCAAATCGGAGACTTCAATGATGCTGGAGGATTTTCGGGCTCAACTTTATCTGCGTTCGCCATTTTGACAGTTCCTCAAATTACTCACTAAATTTGAACGCATCCCTCTGACCAGTTCTCATAGTTTGCCTCTTGTCCAATTAAATGACTTGCTCGCTCTATGACGTGTTGAACCCAATGTGGTTAAATTACTCTGAATGTTGCGACGCAGCACCTGAGATTACTTCCAAAAAGTTGTTCACGTTCTCAATTTTTTACGTTTAACGTTATATTCGTTCGGTACACACGTGTACCGAACCGAAGGGCCCCTACCGAATCATTTCGGTACGGGTACGTGTACCGTTACACCCCTACATGTCTGTGAAGTATTTTTTTCAAAATACCAAACTAGTGTTGCACGGTGTACCAATACTTGAAAGGTACCGCGTTAAAAACGGCACAATTCCTCCGTTTCATTAGTATCGGTACTTTAAGAATGACGGGGAAAAGTACTCCGGTGAGAAAGCGCCGTTTTAATAAGAACCGTGTGTGTTCAGCGCTCTGCTTCCACTCCCTGCACTGCAGCCGTGCCTGCAGTCATGCCCCTCTCAAGCACGTTTAAAGCACAATAAATTACATTTAAGACTGTTTCCCTTTTTTTAAGAAAAGTATCGAAAAAGAATCGGAATCGCAATTCTTGACTTGGTATTGGTATCGAAACCAAAATGTTGGTATCGTGACAACACTATACCAAACAGATCATGCATTTTAGCCATGCCTCATTTCGCTCTATTTGCTCTTTTACAGCCCTGTTTTTCAAGGGCTGATTCTGCTTTTGTGGCAGACCACAGCGCCACTTACAGGCCTGGCATATGTACTACAGTGTCTCCAGCGCTTTCGAGCGGTCTCTCATTCCCCTGATAGGTGGAGAGTTGCCCATATAGGCGGAGCACCCCTTTTCTGACGTCAGAAAAATTCAAATAACAATCAGCTCCGTTAAAGCCCCGTTTTTTTTTGAGATTTGGGTAAAGAGGAAAAGAGAGGGTTGTGTTTTCTGACACTTGGTGAGTTCCCTGACACACCGGGGACACATATTCATGTATAACAGACGTACAAAAGTGCATTTTGCATGATAGGTCCCCTTTAAGAAATTGGAATGTTTTTGGAGCTGGACACTATCTTTTGAATGCTCCTAAACAGTGAAGGTTAAACATAGCAGCAGCAGCCTTGATGGAAAATGGCTCAGAGCAAATGTTTTCTCTGCAAACCCACATTGTGAAATCATGATGTTGTGATGACCTGACCTTGAATCCTGCATGGAAATACATATGCAAATAGCCCTGAGTGCATGTGTGGTACAACAGGGCTGCATGATATTCAAACAGCAATTTCAATTTATTTAAAACCCTTAATCTAGTCGGCATGTTTTGCTTCAGCTGCAATCTGCAACAAGCAAAGCACTTCTAATGTCTCCCTAAGCTGCTCAACAGATGACAAGATGGTGTCACTTCTCTTGAACTGTGCACAGGGAGCACAAACAGAAACAAATCTATATTTAACACCAGCTCTTTTTTTTACTCTGTTATGTGGGACTGTTGGATGAAAAAGCAAGAAGTAAGCTGATTGCCATAATTGGTGTGCCTCATGGGAAGTAATCAGATAAGTAAGTAACTAGAAACACCATATGATGAAGCTGATAGAGCCGCATCACAACGTGCCATCATACTCGAAACAGCTCAGGACGATTATAGAGGCAATATTAGTATTTTCAAAGTGTTGCCCTAAGAACAGAGGGACACTCAATTCACTGGGAGACATTTCAGATCATCATCAAGGACTGTGCCACTCCAACACACACATGTACCGACACACAGCTGCACCTCTGTAATGAAAACGGAGGCAGAATAGGAGATTACACAGACAGTTCTTCCATGCTAAATCACTGCAGCCCCCAGTGAGATAAATATAGACACAACTTGGTAGCTCCCATTTTCAGTTTTTCTCCCTCTCTATCTGTGATTTCAAAGGCTCTTACAACATGTATTTGATGAGGTGGTGTCTGCCAGCACCGCCCATGTTAAAAGGGGCTAATGCCTCAAGTCATAAACTATGTAAGATTAAAGTAATTGCAAGATAGTGAGAAAAGTTACTTGCTGACACACATGCCAAACTTTGCTCCTTTGATTTCTTCGCACTAAAGTTAGAAGTCTAAGTTAACCCTTTGAGTACCATCCTCTTCCCACAATAGCTCATGGATTATTTAAAAATCACAAAGGAGCTCCCCTGAAACCCACCTGCCTGGGCTTTTGAAGGCTGCTTGATTTCAACTGTGCAGCTATCCCGAGAATATGGAAGCACACATCCAGTGAAAAGTATTCAAAAGTATTTCGCCCGGGTAGCAAAGCAGGTCGCAGATTTGGAAGTGTCAGCAGCTCTGGCCAGTGCTTTTCTCCACCAGGGGAATTCTTTGCAATGCCGTCTTTTTTCTGTTCCACAGCCAGTTCTGCAGTCTGACCATATTTGGAAAACCAGCAAATCTGCAAGACCAACGAATCTGCAATTCCTTTCCGCCAGTATATCTGAAGAAAAACATCCGATTGCTTATATTCTTCTTAAGAGTATGCGTTCTTAACCAACTCTCCAAACAACGAGAGGCCTGCTACCATAATACGTTAATGATTTATCGTATGATATATGCGCATGACCCTAGATACTTTTTGATGACCTCAATATGTGTGCTTCCATGTGTGTTTGTTTACATAAGAATGTCACAAGCATTTTATCCAACATGATGCCAAAATAAACAGAAGGGTTTCCCCTTACCTTAAATGACTTGGTCCATAGAGCGCCACCGTGACCTGACGTGTCCTAAAACCTGGAAGTAAACTCCCTCCGGTTCCTTCGACAAAAACGCAATGCAATTTTCTCCATAGGATTTTGGAAAATAGCTGGAAATAAGGTCTGTGGTTGAGACACATTTAAAAAGACGGATCACGTTTTGTTCAGCCGGATAATATCCACGTGTCTACCCTACTTTTATAATTTTGAATTATAAATCTAGTCGCCAGAAGCAAAATGCTAACGTTATGCTATAAACGAACTACAGCAGGGTCGCTGCTTCAAAGTCACGCCAACTTAAGATCCATATTCAAAACTACAGATTCAAAATTGTACAAGTTGAAGCGTTTTTTTTAACAGTTTGCAGGAGGCAGGTACTTGCTTTCAAGCAGAACAAGGCAAACAAACTTAGCGAGGGTGTTTATGTGTTCGGTGTAATGACATACAACGTCCTCCACAACTTCTGTAGTCCTATTCGTTTTTCAGACACGTAAACTCTTTAGAAATCACCATTGGGGTCACTGCTGATGTATTTAATGTCGTAGCACAAAACGTGATCCGTCTCTTAAATGTGTCTCAACCACAGACCTTATTTCGAGCTATTTTCCAAAATCCTATGGAGAAATTGCGTTTTTTGTCGAGGGAACCGGAAGTGTTAAAAGGCTATCTTACTTCCGGGTTTTAGGACGCGTCACTGCACCACTCTCTGCACAGATATTGCATATTTCTTTTAAAGCCTTGGAGAAAATTATACTTATTGTTTTCGTCATGTGTTTCTTTGTTTTATTTATATCGAACATTTTTCTTCACATTTCTATTCCAACATCTAAATGTTTTCAAGAGAAGTTCATGGCCCTTTGCAAGGTTGTTCTTGGCATAAATGGTCTTAAAGTGACAATTATATATTTTATTGGAGTTGTTTCAGTACAACAACAGCATATCGTCCAACAAAATGTATTATTGTGCCTAGTTCCAGACACGCTGCATGTTCTGAAATATGCAAGACAGAAGAGAGGAACATCTGAGCACTCAGTATGTACTGTAAGCATCCATGCACTCTGTGTACATGGACTTTTGAATCTAAGAAGTCCCCTGTTGAACAATCTGGTACATACAGGGCAGCCAACTCTCTAAGTTCCAAGATATTCATCTGCTATTCAGGAAATGTGGTGCTTAGCTTAGCTGGCACATTTTTAAAGAATATGTCTTTAATTGTCATAACAATGTGAGTTTCTACTTTCTTAAAAAAGACCTTTAGTATTTTGGATCCTGTTGTATTCTTGACTTTCTATTTTAATTATCCAGAATATTTTATATTGTTTTGTTTATATTTGATGTAATATATATATATTTTTTGTATTGTTAATTCTCTTTTCTATTTTAAAGGTGGAGTAGGTAAGTTTGAGAAACCGGCTCGAGATACACTTTTTGTTATATTCCATGGAATGCTCTTAACATCCCGATAGCAATGAATATCTGAAGTGCTTTGGCAAAAAATCCATAACAACATTTCTTCTGTGGAACCCGTGGTACTGTAAAGAGCACGACCAATCATCTGAGCCGGCCCGGCTAAAATAACTGGATGGCCTACCTGCCTGTCAGCCTTCCATCTGTGCACAAACTTATCTCTTGCCCTCATTGGCGCGTTCGTGTGTGTTGGAGGAGGGGCTCTGTGAGGAAGTGGCAGATTTTTTCCGGCTGTGTATTTTCAAATTCTAGCGCACTCGAGCTGGTTTCTCCAAAATTACCTATCCCACCTTTAAGTATTTTAAGTATTGTATTATAAAGTCTGAACACACTTCTGCTTCTGATCCATAAAGTATCTATCTATCTATCTATCTATCTATCTATCTATCTACACTTGATGCACCCTGAGCTGAAATCAAGTCAGGTGGTTGCTACAGATTCATACATGAAAGGAGTATTATTTTAGGTAAAGCATAGTGTTTGTACTTTCAGATTTCATGCTAACATCTTGTACCCTCCCAGCCAATCCTTCAAACTAATATGGTGTTTACCTAAGTTCAGATTCTTATAGTTCTGACGTCATGTACCTCATAATGGTTTTAAAATAAATCAGTCACCATTTTTGACATCAAACCAGGGAGAAGTCTTGCAGTGTCTATTTATGTCAGGGGTCTCCAACCTTTTTCTAACCGGGAGCTACTTTTGAAAAAAGAAAGTGGCCAAGAGCTACTCATGTTATTTTATATAGATTTCAGTGCATATATCACATTCGTGACTCAAGAGCAGAAACATTAACATTAACATGAATAAACTTGACTTTCTCATGAAGAGAAAAAAAGACAAATAATCACCATGCAATACTGAGTTCTGCTTTAACATCAATAACTACAGTAAACAGTTTTACAGATAAGAGTGCAAAGTTCCTAATTGTAATAATAACATTTCTAGCTCTATAATTTAAATTATTTCAAGCATTTCACAAATTTGTTTCACATGTAAAAGGGGAATATGGCTTGTGCTTTTCTCAACTTGCATCAAGCAAACATATGTCTTCAAACATTCAGTCTGTCACTGCATTGTTGTCTTTCTCCTGACTCAGCTAATGTGACACCTGGCACTGCATAGCATCCACCAGAGCACTGTACTGGGGTGTGTATCCTGACAAATTCACTCTGATTGAGTCATTGAGGTGTTCATCAGTAAGTCTTGTCCTGAATTTGGATTTGATAAAGTTCATATCAGAGAATGCTGATTCACAGCGATATGTTGACCCAAATAAGCAGGACAGTTTCAGTGCAGCAGTTTGAATGTTTTTGAATTTCTCTGGGTCCAATAGCTTCCAGAAATCTTTGTCCATCTGATGTGCTTTCAGCTGAATGTCATTCTGGAGATTGATTATCTCCAGCTCCAACTCTGAAGCACTGAGACTGAAAAGGCTGGCCAGTTGCTCAGACATGTCAGTAACATCCACGATGTTGAAAAGTCAAGCTGTTTAAAGTCAAGAAACCTGTCCTCAAATTCCTGCCCAAGCTTAGTTAAGCAGTCACAGTACTTTGATAAGTCAAGAAAGCCAGCAGCAGCTTTATTCTCCTGCAGTACTTTTTGAACAGAGGGGAAATGATGCAATTTATTTCCCTTTACTTGCTGGAGATATAGACACAGATTTGCTTTAAAGGCCTTTACAGCACTAATCATGTCACATACTGTTTTGCCATTGCCTTGTAGCTGGAGGTTAAGCTGGTTTAATTTTCCTGTCAGATCAGTCAAAAAGGCCAGGTCAAGTACCCAACCAGCATCAGATAAGATGGAGGTGTCCTCCCCCCTCTCTTCCATGAAGAGCTTTACCTCATTCAGCAAGGAGAGGAAGCGCTGTAGGATTTTCCCTCTACTCAACCACCTCACCTCAGCATGGAGAAGGAGATCTCCATATTCAGCTGACAGTTCCTCAAGAAAAACTTTGAAGCTCCTGTGTTGCTTTGCCTTCGCTCGGATAGAGTTTATTATTTGTATCACAGGTTTCATGACGTGATTGAAGTCCATAACTTTGGCACAAAGTGCTTCTTGGTGAATGATGCAATGGTAACTCAGGAAACGTGGGAAATATGGATCTGACTTACAATTTGCGATAAAACCGTTGTGGCGACCTCTCATAGCCGGGGCTCCATCAGTTGTTATGGATACAAGGTTCTCCATTTGCACGCCTTTATTTATGAAATAATTCTTAATAGAATTATACACGTCCACACCTCTTGTTGTTGTTTTGAGTGGAAGCAGTGTCAGAAATTCCTCTTTCGCCGTAAAATCCTCAAACACCATCCGGATGAACACAGACAGTTGAGCTGTGTCGCTCGCATCCACCGACTCGTCGCACTGTATGGAGAACCACTTGCACCTGACCATGTCCCGCTCCAACTGTCCCATGGCATCCACTGACAGCGCCGACACTCTCCTCGCCACAGTGTTGTTTCCCAGTTGCACATCGTCAATGGCAGACATTATCTCCGACTTGCTCTTGTGGTCTCTGAACAAAGTCTCTGCCATAACAGCCATCGCTCCCTTAAGAACACCGCCATCAGTGAAAGCTTTTTTGTTCTTTGCCAAATACTGAGCGACTCGGAACGATGCTTCTGTAGCTAGGCTAGCTTTCTTGGCAGGCTTCGTGAACAATGACTGCTGCCTTTGTAGCGTAGCTTTTAATTGTTGTACCTTCTCAACGCGAAGGCAACTGCCGGCGGGATACTCCTTTGAAAAGTTTTCGTGAAGTTTTGTGAAGTGCCGCTCGACATTTCCCTTCTTCCCCACCGCAACACTCGAGCCACAAATTAAACACACACACTTGTCTTTGATGCTCGTAAATAAAAATTCATGTTCCCACTCGTCATGAAAGTAGTATATTTTAGATTTCTTCTTTGACGGACCTTCCTCAGTTGTCATGACTGCATCTTACATCTCTTTTTCTCTATCTTTCTTACTCTCAAAATATACTACATAAATAAATATGTCTCAACATGTCAACTGCACTTTAGCGCCCTCTGGTGAGCTACTCGGAAAACCTCCGCGAGCTACTGGTAGCTCGCGATCGACGTGTTGGCAACCCCTGATTTATGTACTCTGCTGTCTAGCAATGGTGTTGTCATGACTTAAAACATATGTTCAACTTCCCATTTTAACACTTGCAGAAATGCGAGAGAGGTTTTGGACACCTGCATAAATGTTAATAAGATATATCTGTTATATTTTAAGCCGTCAGATGGTCACCAGCTAAAAATAAGAAGATTAATATTACACTTGATTATTCTGGTTATTTTCAGTGACAAAAAACTGATTTTAGATTCTTTAAATAAACAATGTGAGTCTTTGCTAAGTTTGTCTGAGGAGATACGTAATAACCCCCTGAAGCTACTAAAAGAGAAAAGCTTTTCTTTCTTTTTTTGAATCCTGACATAAAAACAGGTGTTGCCATAAAAACAAAGGATATAAATGACCTCATTGGTCATTCCTCTCCTGGCACACTTACCTGGGACTTCAGGAGAACGGTGATCCACGATCACAACTGTTGACCAGGGAATATATGGTGGTGGTGAGGAGGGGGGTGTTACCAAGGCAACAGGGACATTGTGTTAAACATTCCCGTCACGGTGATTGAAGAGTGTCTCTGTGTAGGAATGAGCTGCGGCAATATGCTCCTTTGAATGTGACAGTGTGCTGCAGCTTGACAAGAAAGTGTTTGAAGACAATTAATGCTCCTGTTGTGCTCCGAGTGTGTGTACTTGGTATGAAAAGCACATGGTTTGTCTGTCTTCCAGTCTGTGTAAGTGTGTATTTTTCTTAAGTGTGTTTATGTCCCTTCTTTTGTTGTGGAAAAGCAGCAGAAGATTGCTGCTATATTACAATAGTAATTAAAGGCTCAGCTGTTTTTCCATGGCATTTTAAAACATTATTCCCCCGTCACTGCCAGCTCACCTTTCCTGTTATTGTCTGCCTTGTGTTATAACATTAAAAAACAATGGAAGTGTTGGCTTGGACTGCCAAGAAATGGGTATGTTTTTGCCAGAAACACTTGAAAGAACGGTAAGGAAGAACTGATTCAGATTGAATCGCTAAATTTAGCAATACTGGTTTTACTTCTGCTTATAGACTTGGTTTTAAATTGTACTTAAATTAGAACACCTCCCTTTGGATTTTGTCTGTTTTACTTGTTACTAGAAAGTGTTCGTATACTCATAGCTTCCAATATTAACTTGTATTCAGCCTTTCTCTAAACTTTTCCAGTTTCCTCCCACTTGAGTAACGTTTCTTTGAATCCACGGACTTTGGATCTATGGTTCGTGTGTGTCCCTCTTCCACTCTGCAACACAAAGGGGCAGATTCACAGCATACGTAGCAACAGGCTGTGATTGGCTGAGAGGCGTTATTAGCCTACAGTTCCAGCTGAGGAGAACCCTTCTTCTGTTTTGTGAACTCAGCTGCTGTTATTCTCCCAGTGCCAGCAAACAAACGCACACTCGACCCAGACTCACACACCACCTTGCCCTCTCTCTCACACCCTTCATTGTCAGCCATGAAGAGAGCTGTTGTTTAGAAGTTGAGTAAACTAGTGAGGTCACATGGTAAACAAGCTCTGAGAAAAGAAAAGTCATCCTGAGGCATAAAAACTTAAACTCATCTCGGCTGATGTGGAAAACAGTTATTTTAAAACTGTCTGACTGGCTATCAGACCTGATTGAAGAGAGTAGTTATGTGATGTCTATGAACAACAACTTCTTTCACTTGGTTGTTAACATATCCTCTTTATTTTCTAAGACGGTTTCATATGTTGTATTTGTCTATCATGATTGCCGTAAAGTTTGTTGAGTTCATGCTCACAAATCCCCCTTAAATCACTTGTAATGTTCTTACAGTGTTAGGTCACTTCTGTGTGATGAAAGGATCGGTAACAATGGTAGCCTATCACGGTTAGGTAACCATGGTTGAAGGAGTGCCAGCAAAGATTTCAATGCAACCACACACAATATGCCGGCTGGTTTCGGTGAGATGCACACCTTTAACCACGGTCTTTAAAGGGGACATATTAGGCTTATGTTCAGGTTTTTTATTCTGTGCCTCGACTGTGACAGCTTTACATGCTTTAATGTTCAAGAAGCTCTTTATTTTTCTCATACAGCCTGTGCTGCAGCCCCTCTTTTCACCCTCTGTCTGAAACCAGAGCCCAGTCTGCTCTGATTGGTTAGCTAGCCGGCTCTGCTATGATTGGTAGGGATGCTCCGATCGCCAATTTTGGGGGCGATCGCCGGAATCAGTATCGGCCGATACCGATCGAGTGGGCGAGGCCTATGGGGATCTTCCATTTAAAGTGATGTTTAAAACTCAGTTAATGGGGCTCATTCACTGGAGCTTCCACAAACAACAACCAACAGAATGATTACATTCAAATGATGTACATTATTCAAGTTTACATTAACTTTGGATAATAACACGGGAGGAATGAGCAGAAGCGCTCTCTTTTCCTCTCTCCCCCTCTCTCTCTCTCTCTCCCTCTCCTGACAGCCTGTCACAGTATCATCTCATGCAGCTCACTGATCCAGTAATGAGTGACCCGACAGTGAAGAATAAATATATATTTATAACTAGTTGTTTGTTTGTTTGTAGCCTTTATTTAACCAGAGGTGAAAATCCCATTGAGATCAACGATCTCTTTTTCAAGGGAGACCTGCAAGTGTAGCTTGTTCCGGAGGTAGATCAAACAGCTAAGTGTGTTAGGTCTAACTCTTAGTGTGTGTTGCTCCGCTCACCGGTCCGTCACAACGGGCGGAGCTGCAGGATTTCTGCTTCACACACGCTGCATAACGCTATGTTATTGTCATTTTCGGACACCTTAAAATACTGCCAGACCGGTGAGCTTGTTTTGCTGCGCACAGAGAAAAGTGTCATTTATTTTACGTCATGCGATCGGCTCTCGCGATCGGCATTTTTAGAGAGCACCGATCGATCGGTAGAGAGTGAGTATCGGCCGATATCGATCGGAGCATCCCTAATGATTGGTCAAACGCTTAGAGATTTCGTGCCCCTTAGGCTATCACCTACAATTTGTTAAGAGTGCTAGCCAATAGAAGCGCAAGTGTTACATAGTGATGTCATTATGTTACACATCGGGGAGGGCTGAAAAAAAGTCAACTTTGGGATTTTAGCCTTTGCACTTACATGCACACAAACCTTTATAACACACTACAGGAAAGGGAAATCCCTAAAAAGCATAATATCTTTGAAGTTAGGTAACATTAGCTAGAATAGCGTTTGAAGCAGATGACCACATGTATACTCTCTGCAGTCTACCAGACCTAGGTTCAGAATGAGATACAATATTCTGTCTTCATCTTCAAAAACCATCGTGTGCTGAAGTCCTTGAGTGAGGTACTTAAAGCCTGTATTATTCAGATGAGTTGCTTGATGGCTAAAAGAGGAGGACTGGGTGCACTGGGCAGCTTCAAGGTGTGAATACATTAAGCTGAGTAAATATCAAGAACAGTGAAGCTGAAAGAAAGGATATGTGCTGTAAACTTTCAGGATGTTAAAAATAACCATGAATACTCAATGGGGTAGGCATTGTTTAAGCTAAAGAGGACTGAAGTGTATGTGGGACAGGTACCCGTTCATAACAATTCATCACAACTCTTCCTCCTTATCTGCCTACTAATTTACCTAAAATTCCATAAAAATTGTCATCAGATGCAGTTATTTACGTTTTTGTTGTGCCCTTTTGGACCCTATTTGCACATACTGTAGCTAGGCCCCCTATTCAGACAGAAGTGGTCCTTTGCAAACTCATCGTCTAACTAGCACCTGTTATGTAACGTTGAGTGGAATGAGTGTAGTCAAGCCAAGGTGGGCAAAGTGGGAATTATTAAAACCCCAGTAGAGCCAGTCTGTAGAACCCAAACAAGCTGAATCTAGCCTTAATAATGTTAATTGCAGGTACTTCACAAAATAGTGAATGCAGATGCCTACATTATTTACAGTGAAAGCTCACATAAGTAGGCAAAACTGTTATAAATGATCATTTCAACTGCCAATATAAAGTCAAAAAGGACTATTTTACACGAAGGCAAACTCAATTGTGCATGGGGTTATCTCCTTAGCTAATCCCCATCTCCTTTTCTGGCAACATCTGACAATCAATCCTGTGTACTGTTTAGCAGTATACATGTTCAGCAAGCTAACTGCTAGGGCAGTAGGACAAGCCGTCCTGTCCAACATGAATCCACAGCCATTTGACCTCCTCCGTGCTGCCGGTGCCAGTTTCTGGAAAGGGAGTCCAAATTGAGGAACCCGAGCACTGGAGCTCCGAGGGCCAAATGAAAAGTGTGTCAGTTGTGACACAGGCAGATGGAGGTGTTTGGTAACTGGAATAAACGTAATTCACAAGGCCAAAGTCTCAGCTTATTCTTGTTTTGAATGATTCATCTGCCGCAATGGCCATCAAACAGCTCTTGTTCACATTCTCTTCCTTTGTGCTTCTCACCTCCCATTAATATTGCACCTCATGCATACATCATTCAGTCTTCTTTTTGTCAGGACTTGTAAAACTTGCAGTTGCAACTCGTTGATCCCGAACTTCAGCATTCATTAACAGCATGTTTCCACATCAAAACCCGAAACCTAACTTCTAAAAAAAATCAGCTGAGTGAAAGAGATTTTAAAAAAGAATATTCGCCTAGTTTAGAAAGTAGGATTCATATCAGCTTGTTTGTTGTGAGGGTGAAGAAATAGTTGGGAAGATAGCACTTCAATCAATATTGAGGCAGGTTGTTTGCCTGAAAGCGATGAGATAAAGGAGAAAAGGAAAGGGGATAGTTGTGATGAGTCTCAAATTAGCTTCACCTCACACTCTTGTTAATAAACAATGCGCTTAACGCCTCCACAATGAGCCCCTGAGGTACTTTCCATAAGCACAGACCGGGAGTTTCTGTATAAGTAATCATTATTCTATTACTTTTAAGGGGTAATTCAAAATCACATTAGAGGTAATATCTCTCCATGGATATTAACTGGTTGACAATCTCTTGATTAGCATAATCAGTAATAAACCCAATATGTGTGAAGGCACAGTTTAGGACTACAAGTCATCCCGATATCTTTTTTTGTTTGTTTTTTGCGTCATGCTGTTTACAGAAATGTATTAGGAATAGTTAGCTTGAGACCATATTACATTGTCAGCAAGGGAGCACAAAGCAGTGAAGTGTGTGTGTGTTGAGTGTCTTCCTGGTGTATGAACCTGATTGAAGTGCTGGCTTGCATAACACTCTTTGCAACCAAAGATGTGTGTGTGTCTGGTAACCTGCCTTAATAGCTGAAAAGGAGTAAAAGCCTGTTCAAAGTCAATCTAGACCGTCTGTCAATATCAACGTTTACCAGTTGTAGGAAATCAGCGACTGACGTTCCTTCATTTCCTCATGAATTTTTAACGAATTCTGTTGCTCTTGTGTTTTATGAACACTGCTGGGAGCTAATGTTGTGATTTAGCAAACAGCGATCAATACTGATAAATCTTTCAGGTCCTACCATTACCCCATTTCAACCTTGTGTTTTAGATTTAGATTCAACTAAGCGCTATTTCTGTCAATATGCTTTTTGTCAAGGTATTATCAGCAGATAGTGGTGGTGGAGGTGTTAAGTGCTGAGGTGTTACAGTCTATGCAACATGACTCAGAGGACAGGGGAGGAAGAGGGAGGAGGGGTGAGGAAGATGGGAAGAGTAAAAGAAGGCCAGTGGAGCGAGAAATAGGGAGGCTGATTCAATACAAGGTCAGAGAGAAACCAAATTGGCTGTGCAAGGTCTTCCCTGCGTTCAAATCTTGCTGAATGACAATAATCACGTAAATTCAAAGCTGAAAGTGACATGAAGTTTTCTTCTTGGTTTCTCAGTTATAAGACATGGTGGAAGCATCATGATAAATACATATTCAACGTGTTTTTAGTGTATTGTTTCCCACAGAAAATGCACTACTTCTGTCACATCAGGGATTGATACTGATAAGGATTCAGTATTGAGGACAACGGAAAATGTTAGTCCATGGAGAATAAGTCCCTATACTACACTTTAGAACTAAAACACATTTTACATACTTTATCTTAGACCCAAGAAAAAGAACGCATACCCAATGACTAACTGAATATGAGAGAAATAAGAAAAATAGGCTCCATTATGACTTGTTTTAAGCCACATTCAAACCGTTGATACTCCGATTCAAACTCCACTGGAAGCTGAGCATATTTCTTTCTTTCATTACATGTCCATTTAAAAGAATAACATTCTGTAGAGCCAAAAAAAGGAAAGATAAAAAGATTAGACAATGTCCCCACCACAACACCACCCCTACCAGGAGAAACCACCAGGTCCAGATGGCTCTTCCTGTTCCTGCAGTGCTGGCTGCTGGTTGGCTGTGGAGGAGCCATGGGGGCAGGAGGATGTGACGAACACACCAGCAATGACATCAATGGCTCAGCAGATATATACGACCCATGCTGATACTCTTTGCGTTAGTCATTTCATTTCTAAGTCTGTGTACTTTTGTGTGCCTGTACAGCCTGTTAACACTGAGCCTTAACATGGAGCGGCTGCACTAAATATGTACACTTGCTTCTACGTATGTGTGTGGATAAAGATTACCATCACTTTAATGGCATTAAGCGTGTATCCATAGAGGGCAACAGTGGACTTGTGTACATGACCCGATGTAGGCTTGGTGTTCCAGCATGATGTAAGAGCATTGCTGGACTGGGAGTACTGGGCACTCAATCCCATATAGTGGCTAGGCTACTTACAGTGAAACCTGTCACAACAGCATTGATTTAGGCTGATTACTCCGGGGGCCAGGACAGTAATTCACAGCTGAATGCCTGCCCACTATTGGTATTCATTGCGAAAGGCCGCTCTGTATCTCGCGGTACAATGGGGAGTCCAATATCCATGTTCGGTGAAGCTGGGTCAGCAAAAGGCAGTGGTGTTGTAATGCATATGGGGAAACACTTAAGTGGACTTAAACTTGTTGATGAAATGAATGCCTAATGTAAGATTATGTTTGCGTAAACAGGATTTCTTTTTAGGTGAGAAAACAAACCAAAAACAAAGTAATGGTTGTCAATGCATCTGTTGCGTTTACTTTCCAATTGTCAGACATGTTATAACTTACAAGTGATGACAAATTATGAATCAAAAAGAGGCATCAGTCCCAACCAGTGCTTATTTTTATGTTATTTAAAGACCTTAATTTTACAGCTGGACCCCAACTGTGTGCAGAGCACCTATCATGGCCGCCTCCTGAAGGTAAATCAGCAGTATACAGGAGGCAAAGGCAACATGGAGTTTACAGGTGGTGCACAGGGCAGCCGTGTATGTTGCTCAGTTATCTTGGTCTCTCGTGAGTGAGAGGCTGTACTGGTTTATGGCACGTGGCAGGGATTGGGTTGCAAAGCGTTGTAGACTATCCTTTACATTGCAGTAGCATTTGCAAGGGAAAGTTAAGCTCAGGAAGTTTAGCACAAGTGTACAGGACTGTCTCAGAAAATTAGAATATTGTGATAAAGTTCTTTATTTTCTGTAATGCAATTAAAAAAACAAAAATGTCATACATTCTGGATTCATTACAAATCAACTGAAATATTGCAAGCCTTTTATTATTTTAATATTGCTGATTATGGCATACAGCTTAAGAAAACTCAAATATCCTATCTCTAAATATTAGAATATCATGAAAAAGTATACTAGTAGGGTGTTCAACGAATCACTTGAATCGTCTAATTAACTCGAAACACCTGCAAGGGTTTCCTGAGCCTTGAAAAACACTCAGCTTGGTTCAGTAAACTAAATCACAAGTATGGGGAAGACTGCTGATCTGACTGCTGTCCAGAGGACCGTCATTGACACCCTCCATCAGGAGGGTAAGACACAAAAATAAATTTCTCAAAGAGCAAGCTGTTCACAGAGTGCAGTTTCAAAGCACATCCACAAAAAGTCTGTTGGAAGGGGGAAATGTGGCAGGAAACGCTGCACAACCAAGAGAGATGACCGCAGCCTTAACAGCATTGTGAAGAAGAGTCGCTTCCAGAATTTGGGGGAGCTTCAAAGACAGTGGACTGAAGCTGGAGTCCAGGTATCAAAAGTCACTGTTCACAGACGTGTCCGGGAAATGGGCTACAATAGCCGTATTCCCATGGTCAAGCCACTTCTGAACTCAAGACAACGGAAGAGGCGTCTGACTTGGGCTAAGGAAAAGAAGCACTGGACAGTTGCACAGTGGTCCAAAGTCCTCTTTTCAGACGAAAGCAAGTTTTGTATTTCATTTGGAAGTCAAGGCGCCAGAGTCTGGAGAAAGGCTGGAGAGGAGCAAAATCCAAGTTGCTTGAAATCCAGTGTGAAGTTCCCACAGTCAGCGATGGTTTGGGGAGCCATGTCAGCTGCTGGTGTTGGTCCACTGTGTTTCATCAAGCCCAGAGTAAATGCAACTGTGTACCAAGAGATTTTAGAGCACTACATGCTTCCGTCTGCTGAAAAGCTCTATGGAGATGAGGAATTCATTTTCCAGCATGATCTGGCACCTGCCCACAGTGCCAAAACCACCAGTAACTGGTGTACTGACCATGGCATTACTGTCCTCGATTGGCCTGCAAATTCCCCTGACCTGAACCCCATAGAGAATATGTGGGGTATTGTGAAGAAGAAGCTGAAAGACACCAGACCCAACAATGCTAATGAGCTAAAGGCCGCTATTGAAGCATCCTGGGCATCCATAACACCTCAGCAATGCCACAGGCTGATTGCCTCCATGCCACGCTGCATTGATGCAGTAATCCGTGCAAAAGGATTCCCAACCAAGTACTGAGTGCATTAATGGACATTTTCAAATGTTTGATTGTGTTTTGCTGTTATAAATCTTTTTTTTTTACTTGGTCTGAGGAACTATTCTAATTTTTTGAGATAGGATTTTTGAGTTTTCTTAAGCTGTATGCCATAATCAGCAATATTAAAATAATAAAAGGCTTGCAATATTTCAGTTGATTTGTAATGAATCCAGAATGTATGACATTTTTGTTTTTTTTAAATTGCATTACAGAAAATAAAGAACTTTATCACAATATTCTAATTTTCTGAGACAGTCCTGTATTTGTGTTTAGAGGGGAATAAACAAAAAAGATATATATGGTCTTAAGGCATGTTGTAGTTAAAATGATGCCCGTTTAATTAAATTGTAACCAGCAGCAGTGTTCCATCACATGTACAGATAATTTGCCAGTATCCCATTTAATAGGATTACAATGACAACCTCCTGCATGCACAGTGCATTTTCCATGTGCAGCCCACGCTAATGCCAACACTACAACACTGTCAGAGCCAAAGCACAACATTATTTCATGTACGTTTTAAATTACATTTTAATGATATTTCAGTGAACCAGCAGATAGCAGCCCAAAGCAAATTACAAAGTTTGACCTTTCTAATACCTTCGGCTCATTTCTGCTAGCTAGCTTTTACTACGGGGAATCTAGCTTGATTGAGGACGCTAATTGAGGAGTTTTCATCTATTTCGATTCATTCTTAAATTGTAAAACATTTATTTGATAAATTAGTTAATCACATAGAACCTACATTGTCGGCTCACATTTTAAAGACTACCTTCCCCATTGGTTTAATAAAAACTAAATACAACTAACTTGGCACATTTCACAATGTATATATTTGACAAATGAATAGATGCATTTTGATTTATATATGCTTATGGTTTGGTGAAAGGTTTGTTTCTTTTTGAAATTCACAAAATCAACTCACCCCCAGTAGATAACCCCTATATGTTCATTGTATACCTGTTAATTCCCATAATTAACTCTTAAATCCTACGGGAAGTTTCCTCCTTCCTGGAATTTTGCAAAGTTAGGCTGGGACATTTGAGGGCAGCTGTAATCTGGCTGAGTGTACGGCAGTTGGGTGGTGGGGGTGGAGGACATGTTTTCAACTCTTCCTTAAAGGCCTAATGACTCCAAACAGGAAACACCACCATACAAACACACAGAAATGCTTTACAAAGAGCAGGATCACAGCGCCGAGGCCTGCCAGCCGACTGCGTTTCTCCAACATTACTAGCTCTGAGTTCATCCCTCTGTATATTGTATAATGTGCTTCTGAAAGAGAAGGGGGGATGTGGTTGAGGAGGCACTCAGTCACCATTCTTTGTTCATACATTTCACCCGATGACATCATATTGTCATCAAAGTGTTTTTTATGTGAAATGTTCAGTTATTTGCATGTGATACACAAACAAACAAAATGATGTCTTAAAGAATCTTTACCCCACTTCAGCTGAAAACAGTTTGAAACCTGATATGACGAGCCATGTTTCCCCCGACTGGTAAACAGGTCCCGAGTTTTCCGTAGTTGCTCATTATGGGACCTGTAAAAGGTCAGTTGAGCCACATGGTTCAACGGTGCATCTCTTATTAGGTTCAATAGCAGTGTTTGGGAACTCTCTGCTACACTCACTCTCTAGTCACACCCGCACACACACAAACTATCCTGACTCACAGCTCGACTCACAAAAATACAAGGAGGTCAGATGACTCCGTTTAGGCCCGTGAGCAGGACACAAGTGCTCCTATTCTCCTTTTTTAACAAAAAGGCATTGCTCACAAAGAGATGCTGCAACTGTATTTGTTTCCATCAGGAGTGGAGGTCTTGGAAAACATAATCCGATACCACTTCTCCTTTGGATACCAATTGTCATAAAGGGTTTCCAACTAATGAAACATTGAAAAAGCCTAACTGGAAAGACGGCAAAATGTACAGACTTCTGTAAGTAAACGCCAAGGACAAAATGTTTAGAAACATTTGAGGAATGGCAACAGACTAGATTGCTTATGATCACATTTAAACCACCTATGTCACCGCTGTGTTTTTACATTGTGTCTTACAGAACCTCCTGTAAGCTCTTCCCACCAATCTTACTTGACATGGTATATCAAGTGATAAAGCACACTGAATCTCTTGTTGTGTGCTACAGGTGTGAAAGGGAAACTGTACATAATGTTCAGACCTGATTCTCCAGAAATTATCAGGCGTTTATTTGAGAAAACACTTTAAAAATAACTTTGATTTGAACTGGTCAAATCAAAATTCCATATGTATGATTTGAGCATTACCAGTTCCCCAACAAACAAAGCCTTGACTGTCCACACCCACCTGATCAGGGGGTCACAGCCTGGGATGCTTGCTGCAGGTCTTTAATGTACATGTCTGGACTTGTTCAGCTCTCCCTTTCAGACAAATATAGCTAGACTCTAGTAGGAACCCTCAATCCAGCATCAGAGCAGAGAAACTGCTGGCTATGTGCTCAACTCGACTTTTCTGTGGCAAAGGCTACCAAGGCTACTAAGTAAACAGCCTCTCTCAACACTGCAGTCCCTTTCTCTGATTGCAGGGAGGGGAGATAGGCAAAAGGAGGAAGGATTGTGCGCTATAAGCAGGTATCTGCACCAATGGAACAGTACAGTATGTGCCAAATAACAATAGCCCTGTCGTGCCTGCCAGTCAAACAGGGAGAAGGCCCAAGCTTTCATAATTAGAACACGAAAGTGAGTGAGCCAACTTGACATGCTGAAAATCCATGAGGGGTGAAAAACAGACTTGCTGTAGAAATGTGCCTTAGAACAACAGATCTCAGTCTTTTTGGCTGATTATTCAGTTGTAATTCATCCCAATGTCACCCAATTTGAGTCATTATCCCAACCAGTACTACGACACACAACATGAGTGTTGATGCTCACAGCTGACCCAGCATGCTGTGGGATATTATTAGGCTATAATTACACTGTACAGTGTCAGTCAGTCAGTCAGTCAGTGTGGCCTTTACTCGGGTCACATCACACTGGGTCAGTGCTTCTATATAAGGGCCCACAGGCCAACAGTCAAAGCAAGGTTAGGGTTAAAAGTGTGGGGCCATTTAGGGCACATGTTCACTGTGTGTAGTGGAGTCCCATTACAAGCATATTGTGCTCTGAGGAAGACAACACTCACAGCAGTTTCATAACCTATCCAAAAAAAGAGACCATGCATGATTGACTGCAGCTAATCTGAGAACAGTGTCCCTTTAATGCTTCCAAGTATGGCGCTCTTGTGTTGTTGACATCAAGTCAACAGTTACCCTGGATCACAAACAACCAATCAATAACAAAGTGAATGACTTAGCTTATACAACAAGGTACACCTAATGTTAAATTATGTCTGGGCACAAATTAAGGTAGGTAATACCCTTTACAAATTAATGTCATAATAACATTAGCATAATCACATCGAAACAAACAAGGGTGTCCCCTTCTGTCCCTGTTTTACCTCTTGCTGCAGATACAGTGACATGTAAACAGGTTGCAGAGCATACGGCAGGAGCCAGATTTCCATAACAGGGTGGATGTCAAGAACATTTTGCAGCAGCCTAGTGCTGTCAAAACAATAACTAGTAGAAAGGGGAACAGCATTTTGCATGGGTGGATCGTACAGATTATATATTGGTGCAGATGAAATTGGGGAAATAAACAGCTGACATTTGTGTCAAAAACTAGCACAGTTTGTTATATGGACATGTCCTCGTTGACTAGAGTCAGGCTTTGTCACATAACCAGTGCCCAGGATGACCAGCTGTTACATAATTCCCTGGCCTGGTTCTCCTTTCAGGGGTACGGGTACTGTCAGGACACTAAAGCTGGGAATTCATAGTTTGCCCACACACTGACCATCAAGTCCTCCCTACATTTGTGTGTGCTGCTTACCTCTCTCAGACTTCATGTTGTCCAGTGTCATCAGGTTGCCTTCAGGGTCTCTTGCAGTTGTCTTCTCTTCGTTTATGTTCACACACACACAACGGTGTCTGGACCCCCCCAAACCCCTCGAGTCTTAGCTAAGCAATATTCTTGCTTTGATGCCTGTGTGTTGGTGCCAGCTGCCCCCTATCCAACAACAAAGCATTGCTTTGTTAGCATGCTACTGTACGCTTCCATCGAGTCGCACTGTGTTGTCCACACAAAGACAGCTGATAGCCTGTTAGCGTTAGAGGGTATGGGGTTGTCAATCTGCTTGCTAGCGAGTAACCAATCTGACGACTAGTGATTTAACTAGCGAGCTGGCTACTCTTACAGCTCGTCTCAAATTCCTCCACCTGAACCATAGTTCCGTCGCGGTGCATTTCTGTGTCCCATCTCAACGACACCAAAACAGGGATGGGGGGTGCTCACTCAGCAGCGTACTAACTTAACGTTTTGGTTAAGCCACTAATGGTGACGACGACCTCCCAAAACATCCCAACCCCCAATAATAACGCAGGTAGCTCAGCTGCAAACACCGATGAAGGACTCTCTCAGTTTTTTCGTTTTTTTTTGCTACAATAATCAGCGCATCCTTCTTCACGCAAATATGTTAAATATCCACTTTATATCTATCCACAGTATTCGTAAAGTCGCCATCTATTTAACGCTAGTAACGCCACCTGTGTTGACTTCCTTTTGCGACCTTCATTAAAACTTTTCAAAGCAACAACAGAGTCTCCAACGCTTCGAAACAAACGGCAACGTTTCCCACTGGCGTTTAACCACAACTAAACCCTATTTAAACGATGACAGGCCTACTAAAACTAGAACTCTATTGTCGATAATACTCAGACGATATGCAGATGAAAGGAACAGAGAGTCCTCCTATAGTCGTGATGCTTACAGTCTGCCTCCCTTTCTCCTCGCTTCCCTCCCCACTGCTTGTCAAAACAGATCAGTGCAGCTCAGTCACGTGTCCCAACAACAGCCCCAGTCGTCACTTCCCTCGCGGACACAGCCTCACATGAACTCGCAGCCATAGCAACGGCAAAGTTAGCAAAAGTGGTACCAAAACTTGTATCTTATGTTCAATAAATTAAACTCCGGTATAAGTGTATTTCTTTACACTTCTAGTACTATTTCTGACGCACGGAAGAAACAGGAGAGGGGCTCGTCAGCTGATTGGTCAGTGGATTTCGGTGCGCGTTCACGTGCGCACGTGAGGGTTCGTTTTTTCCCGTCGTGAACATTTTGTGCTGGCTCGTGAGTGAGTACGGAGCCACAGATCGTGTGTTAAAGTAATGCTGGGGGTGTAGGACAAAGTCTTCTCTGACTGAGGGACTTTAAACGCCAGGAAAAGTTACTGGCAACAACAGCTGTCCAGTTATTTCACTTAAGTAAAAGTCCTGCACTCAGCGTAAAATGTAAATCGCCCTACCAAAAGTAAAAGTGCTCATTATGCAGAAAGGCACATTTCAGAATATGTATAACCTATTATATTGGATTATTATCAGTGCTTCTATGTTATACATTTGAATGATACAGCTGTTAAAGGTTGAGTTAAATAATAACTTTATATTTTGCCATGTGTCTTAATATAAAACTTCTTTGTATGTTTTATATTTTGCACTGATAAGGTCAACATTACAAAGAATGAAAAGTTTAAGAGTAACTAATGCTGTCAGAACAAATGTAGTGCAGTAAAAATAAATAATGCTTAAGTAAACCTCAGGTAGCGCAAACTTGTATTTAAGCCGGGTACAGAAAACACTTTGTTGCATGCTACCACTGTTGTCAAATTAATAAGTCATTAACTTTAGTTTTTTTTTGCACCAATAAATATGTTTGCTTGTGTAAACTGACAGGAATAAACTGTCCTTTATTAGTCCTTTGTTATGTTGTTAAACAAAAGAGAGCTTTATATAATGTGTTTTCAGGAATATTAGTGATATTTAACAGTAGAAGCTGGGTTGTAACCTGCCACACGTAGCCTACAAAATCAAACTATGACAGGTTAATGTTGGGCCAACCAGAAATGTATACATGAGACTAAAATACTGAGGACGCCCTGTTCATACCAGTGCTTCTCTCCTGTAACCCACTCACTCGTAGTCACTCCAAACACCTGATGGCAAGCTTTCTTTTAAATCTTTATTTTGGCCAAAGTTGATGTTATGACTAAAGCAATGCTAGATACACAGTTCAACATCAAGCAAGAATGAAACCATAAATATTCACAAACCAGCATCCAACACAGGCTAGTTGGTGTAATGAGGAGTGCCCAAAAACTCTCCAAACATATATATATATATATATATAAAATAGTATTCTTATGCTCTCTGTTAAACTTTCTGTTAAACATTTCTGTTAAATGCAGAATGTGGTCCATTGTCATTGTGTCACGGACAATGGAGAGGGGGACCTCTGCTGTAATCTTTTCTCTGCTTAACCTCTTGAAACAAAGGCAAAAGGCCAACATGAGGACACTAGAATCTGCTCCGTACATCTGCCAAATCTGGCAGCTGCAGTTGTACTCCGTGTGTTATTTGTGTTTGCTACACACACAGATAGATTTGGGGTGGTCTTTATCCGAGACATTTCTAGTATTATTAAAACATTTTCAAAAAACGATCCTAAACCAAGCATTATTTCATTTTTTTAATCAGGACCTTTCAGACTCTTTGATGAGAGTTGATTGGATTAGCTATCCTGTGTTTCAGATACCAGAGTAAAGTGACCCAGATAATGTAGGGTCATGAGGTTCACAACAACAATGCAAACATCTACCAGTTGATGGAGGGCATTTATCTGGTAAACGAGCAAAGTTTACAGTTACCCTTATGTCACTGATTTACACACAGAATTGAAACACCTGTTGTTTACCATTGTAGTTCATACAGTGTGTGATCAGTGATGAGTCAAATAAAGCCTTATTCACCAGTTTGTCATCCTGCACAACTCACCAAAAAAAACCAAGACATTTCATTACAAGGTTTTAGCAGCTGGGCGAGGAAGCTGTTTGGGGGTTGATTAGGCAACAATTGCAAGGTTGTTTGTGGTAGCATGGGTTAAAGAAACTGTGTGAAAGCCATTCTACTGTTTCTAAATAGACTAAACATTTCCAGTTTACAACAAAATGACAACAGACTAACATGACATGCCAGGTATTTAGCTACATGGTTAAACCTATTTATCATTAAAGCAACATGCGCACCACTTGCTTTTGTCCTTTGTGATACAGGGAATCAATTCCTTAGAAGATACATTGCAGAGAAAAGGAAAAAAAGTCCCTTACACACTATCATCTCTGCATTGATCTATTAAAAGGAGTCAATGTTACAGTCAAAAGGAAAGGCCCTGATAAAGGTATTTTCTACTGACGTCAATGCTTTGGAAGATATCATTGCAGAAGTTAGTGATACGTGTGTAGTGGAGCTGAGAAAATGTGTAATGTCCTTTTTGTGAAAATCAAATCTCATTTGCACATATGATTAATTATCTCCTAAATATAAAAAGTAGAGCAACATTGTGCAATGAAAGCAAACCTCTGTGGTTATGCTTTGCAAACCTTGTGGTAGTAAGTATCTGTGATAACAAAAAATAGCATGCTTGGTGTTTAACAGCTTTGTGAAGATCAGTCACTTTTAGTTTACACTGGTGCACAAACTGTAATTGTGTTCAATGTAATTGTAGTAGTTCGGCAACTATCCAATCACAGCTGTGCCAGAAACAAAGAGGTGTGTTATTTTAGTGTGTGAAAAGAAAGCTGGCATTTAAAGTTGTGGTTTGCAAGGAGCTGCAAAGGCCTGCATTGCAACACTGCTAATATGATGACGTCATTAAGTGATACATCCTGAAGCACTGTAGCAGAATCCAGAAAGCTACAAACAACAACCATGCAGATTTTAAAAATATATGTGGAAATATTTTATGATTTGCAGGTGTACAATCTGCATTTATGTAACCTAATTTCTACTTCTAGTACACAATGTCCAATGAACCTAACATTTAAAATATATAGGTTAAAATGTGCAGAGACAGTTTTCTGTGTTTGTAGATATTGACTATACTGTTCAAAAGTGTTAGAATATAAGCTTGAATAATCTTTTTGGGTGGTACTTTTAGTTTCAATGTATGTAAATGCAAACAAAGAAGTTCTTGTTTTGAAAATCCATGTCCTGGCCCCACCTGGTGGCAGCATACTAGTAATGCAGCACATAAAGAAAAACACTAATTATATTTCTAAAAATATCTATTGATTATCTATCCTAAATAGATACGATGACAAAATGAGAAGAGGGAAAGAGGAGCAAAGGGGAAGGGCAAGTCCAACAACTCCAGGGAGTGAAAGACAGAGGTTGTAGAAACAAGATTTCACCTGAAGTGAAAGAGGTCAGTCATGTTGCAGAGTGGTGGGACTCCCTTTGGTCACTGTCCTGGGACTCTTCAATCTTCATTCAAGTCACATTCTTGAATAAGAGAGCATCATTCATCACGTGGCACACAGCTTTATCCAGTACTCTGTTACCTATTTAAAGAGCTGTAAAATACTCACACACAGCTCACAAATACATGCAGAGTAATTGATTGATTTGGAGCAGATAACAAAAGTGCCAGCATTACGCTTGCAATTCTGGTGGATGACTGAAATTAAATTATATCCTTTTATGTTCACAAAGGCAGTTAAACTTTTCGTTATCATCTGGGTAAGAGCCATTGTAATGAATGTTTGGGTTTAAGCTGACAAAATGGTGTGTTATTTATGTTGTGTTCCATAGGGTGTCGCTGTCCAATTACCTAGGGCACAGGTATTTTAGGGTGTGTCTTGTCACGTGATTGGGTGTGTCTGACAACCGGAAGACTGTGGTTTTTTTTATCGCCGTGGCGCGAGTGTTTGTACCACAGTGATTGTTTGTTCGTGCAATGAATTACATTGTGATGGATATGAAATGTACTGTAACGATGCACACCAATACACAATAAATGGGTTGTATTATGCTGCAACTGGAAACGAGCCTACCGGTGCTTTATTCAAGCGACATCACAAACTCTTATCTTATTCATCATTCCCGGGAATTAAAACACCACAGAGTAGCTTTAGTATAATGTCAAAGCTCCTTTAGTCAAAAACCAGCCAGTTGGGACTTGACTTTCGGAGTGTTTGGCACTTTGGGTTTGACATGGAGAGCCATACTGCTTGCTGGCTACGTAACGACCGGGAAGCTGCCAGGATTTCGGATGCGTTGTGGCCGTCTGCAGGCTACAGGAGGACGAGGAAAGCCACCGGTCTCCAGCTGCAGTCATCCACTGGACCCGTCAGGAGCTACGGTGTTCAAGCTAAAAACACTGGCAGTGGTGCATCGCCGTGCATCACCGCACGGCGCCGTAAGGATAATTAATTCAGGTAGGAAGCGCTACACTTTCTAATGGCTATTTAAATTGTGTGCAAAGACTATGGAATGCCATTCAAGCCAACATTAAATACATAAATAATTAAATAAATACATATATATATATATATAGATATATGAAATAAATAAATGAGGCAATAAATATGTATACATGTATATTTAAATACACATTTATTTATTTAATGGGACTTTTATTTCATAATGACACGTTTATTTATTTCAAGAGACTTTTATTTCATAATGACACATTTATTTATTTCAAGAGACTTGTATTTTATAATGACATATTTATTTATTTCAGGGGACTTGTATTTCATAATGACACATTTATTTATTTCAGGGGACTTGTATTTCATAATGACACATTTATTTATTTCAGGGGACTTGTATTTCATAATGCCACATTTCCATTCCTTATATGCAAATGAACGGGGCGTGGTTAGCTCACAGATCCAGACCAAAGCAACAGCACCACCAGTCTGCTGGTATGCCAGCAGAAAAGCATATGTTGTTTTTTGGTCACCAGCATGATCCACCAGCATGGACCAGCAGCATGGACCAGCATGGACCAGCATGGACCAAAACACAACATATGCTGGTCCATGCTGGTACATGCTGGTCAACACCATGCTGGTCCATGCTGGTTTTTTCAGCAGGAACGCAACCACACACTTATAAAAAAATAACACACTTTATAAAGTCAGGCAACACTAACCAGGCTTTGTGTGATTCTTTTTATTTGTACCTTACTTTGACCATCCATTCACTGTCATTGATCATTGTGGAGAGCAGGCAGAAGTGTTGTTTTGTATTATAGCAGCTATCAGATGGAATCAATACATGGGCTGCACAGGTTGTGCTGTCGGACTATCACAAGTAGAATCATAATGAAAAGTTAAAATGTGCCTGTAGAAAACTGCTTATGCCACAATAGGATAGCAACAAGTAGTCAAGATAGTCGGTTTAGTTTCGGTTGCTGTTGCATAACTGCGGTCAACTCAGCCGTCTCTCGCGTTCGCTTGGTCAAATCAGCAGCTATAATAAGCTAGAAATCCAATTTGAACTAGTTCAAAATCGTTTTTTGATATCAGGAATTCAATTTGAACTAGTTATAATTAAATGTTTATTTATAACTAGTTACAATTGTATTTCTGATATCAACAATTGGCATTTCAACTACTTCAAAATGAATTCTTGATATCAGAAATGTGTATTTTGACTAGTTCAAATGTAATTGTAACTAGTAACAATTGAATTACTGATATCAGCAATTGGCATTTGAACTAGTTCAAATTCCAACTCCCATTCTAATGAATGAAAAAAACTATGCAAATCTTACTAGTTACAATTGAATTTCTGATATCAAGAATTTGCATTCTAACAATTGATATCAGAAATAAACATTATTACTAGTAAGAATAGATTTTTTGATATCCTCCAGAAATGAATAAAAGCTAAATCGGCTTGCCATAGTGGTGTGACGCTGCGTCTGGCAAAGTGGCGTTGGAAGTGTTTTTGCGAGCTGTCAGTAAACCCAGTGGTGTAACTAGTGTTGTTGAAACAGAAACTTTATCAAATAGATATGTTGCAAAATGAAAGAAAAAACAAGCTTTATAAAGCAAGCACCCTACGAAAATCAATGCATCAATGCTCTTGGGAAATTGATTGAGGGGTGTGATGAGGCAACATGTTTGCATTCATCTTGAATGTGTTTACTGCCATGTGAAGAAACAGAAAAACACAAAATATCATTTAAAGCAAAAACACATTGGGAAAGCAATGATGAGTGAATCACTGAAACAAAATGATGGTTTGTCAAATGTTGTCAGTAAATACTCAAGCTGAAGGAGTAAAAGTAGAAGACCAAGCACCACATCCTCATCTCTGGTAAAGGCAGCGGCAGAAGAGCGGCAGAGGAGCGGCACTTGTTGCTCGTGCTGCAGTTTTTAAGGAAAGTCATGCTTTGGAGGAGCACCAACAGCTAAAGAGGAAAAGAGAGCAGTTTGCTTTAGATGCTGAAATAGCTGCAACCACTGCAACGTTGGCGGTAATACAGGCCATGTATTAATGCTGTGTGGCGTTTTAAAAGCAGAAGAGACCAAGTTTCTCAAATGCTGTCGGACTATGACACAACATTTCGACGGAGCATATGTAGAGGTGATATCAACTATGATGTGATAACATTGATTTAAGATTCACACAGAAACATACAGCATGTGCATATATCTTTGATGGTGGAGAATTCTTAACACTGCTGACAACTTACAGGACATACACTATTGCCAGATCTATCTGAAGCTTTGTTTAATTAGTATTTACTATACGTTTCAAATGTTGACACAACGTTTTGTGACAACGTGAAATCTGTTGTTCCAACTTTAGAAAATGGTTTGCATGGAGTTAAACATTTTAGGTTAAACTAAACATTTACATTCAATCAAAAATTAAGATCTCTTGTTCACTTTAGGATAACTTTATATATTTTTTTTACTTCTTAATAAAATACTTTGCACAGAATATAAATATATGGGTTATTCAACGTTTTGTTTTTGTCATGGAGGTTCAAAACAGACTCATGCAGGCTGGTCTTGTTCTTCTACTTCTTTGTCTGATTTGATGTTTTATTGATTCAATTTGCCTATCTGAGCAATAGAAAAGACAAATCAAAACACAACAGTATAAATGAATAATAATAATAACAAGAGCCAGGATTCAGAAGCTGGAAATACCAACATTTTATTTTCTACTTTTTGTGACTACAGAAATGTTGAAACATTTTGAACACTGAAAAAAGCTGGATGACATCATCACTTGCTTCTCAATTTTCTTTCTTTTTTTTTCATTTGCTTAGCAATCACAACAGATGATATTGCACGGCACTGAGAAAGCAGTAGCAAAGCCTGGGAAACAGCAATGACAAATCAGGTCATGAGACATGGAGTTATACATCTGAGAGTAACACTGACAGTATTGCCTCTCTGGCACACTCACACACACAGGCACTCACGCACCCAAACACACACTCAGACACACACACGCACAAAACCACACGCACTGAAAACTGAAGAAGCTTTGTGAGTTGAGAAGATAAAAAGAAAGAGAACAAGGTTGACAAGAGCACAAGGCCGACGAGAGCAATGAGATTTCATTTGGAAATGCAAGTGCAGGATGAACTACTACTGTAATCTATTATGTCTATGACAACAAATATGCTTGTTTATCAAAACCCTTTCAAGCATCTTTGTATGTGAATAGCTGGAGGACACCCCTCTGCGGGTGATAAACTAGTTCCCCAGCGTTAAGAGATCCAGATGATTGTCTTAGGCGCCGCAGTATTGTTATGAGACTTGTAGCCAAGCCACCCATCACATGGGAACTCCTTATGGACGAAATAAATAACAGAAAATGTGGTAATGGGGGAAAATAGATTCACACTGCATCATTCATATCCTCATGCAGTTATACTTGTTCTGTAAGCACCTGTACTTAGCTGGAAAACGTTCTCCGTGCTGTGACATGCTGATACTGTGCTGTTTGTATGACAGAGAGGAAGCAGTACTAACAGTAAGGCCTCTGACAACCAGAGGGAGTCAAACTCACTGTTGGTGTATGCACCAATCAGACACACACATGCATACACACCAGCAGTACGTACAGATTTCAAAAATAGAAGAACACACAGTAAAGAAACGCATGCAAATAAACACACACATACACACTTGCATACCTCAGCAGCACTTGACATGTGAGTTGCACACACTCATCCACAGACAGAAAAAAAACAAGCAGGTGATCGTCCCCATACACTCACACACTGATTCCTTGGTTAGTTCTTTGCAGTTTTATTAGACTTTGCTCATAGTCATTACACGAGTACGTACCAAAAGAACAGATACTAGATGGAGCGAGGCGGCAGTGCCACGGCAATAAAAACAGACCCAGCTCCGCGGCACAGCCCCTGGCAGACCGGCTGCCCAGCCTCAACTCCACCTCACTCTGTGCATGAGACAGCAAAGTGAGCGGGACTTGCAGCCCTCGTTTCAAATGCTTCAGATTGTACATTGAACAGGAGATTCCCCACATGGTAGAGTAAGCTTGTCTACATAGCCCTACGCCTTCTACATTCTATACCCGTGCGAATGGCAAATCAAAACTCAACAAGTCTACCTCACAAATGCCAGTGCTTTTCAACATTATACATATTTTTTTCCAATTTTTGGTTTGTTTTAAAAATCTTTGGATGTGCAGTTAATACCCATAAAATAACCGTTTTTCTTTTAAAAAGTCAAAAGAATAGAAAAAACACACACATGTACACACTGCTTTTTGCCAGCTGTTCAACAAAGTAGCTCCTGTATCACTTTGTCTGCGTTGGCAAATCAACTGTCTGGGTTTCTGGCAGTGTTTAAAACACACATTGAAATGCCGGCTAGGATTTAGCTGAAGAAGAATACAAACTACTCCTTTTATATCTAAGCGTGGGAAATAAGGCTGTAACATAAAACTTTCTTTTTTGTTTGTTTTTTTTCTTCGAAAACCTACTATATACAAATCTAGAGTTTCTACAAATGCATAAATTAAAGCAGTGGTTAACCATTACAAAAATGCAATTAAATTAAAATCACAACACAGAAGTAGAGAAAAAGGCAAAATATAAACACAATATCACAGCAGTTGGTTTTACCCTGTAAAAGCAATAGTCTACCATCATAATATTGGCATAACCCAATGTCTGATAAAAATACGCTTCTCCCTCCATCCCTTAAGTTTCTTACATCAACCCTGAAACTTGTCGTCCGTGACTTGAAACAGAGCACATCTGCCAAAAAAACAACAACTTCAAAATAGATAATCATACAGCTTTTTGAAGTAACAACAACAGTTACCACACGAGTGGAGTTCTGCCTTACTCACAGATAGACGTCTCAATGCAGAACTCAAAGGAATTATTACTATGAGGTATTCAGAGACATTGGTAAAGACATGCACGGCCAGAGTGCTGAACCTTCTTACACACAGCAGAGAGACGAGGAAGGTTTGGGGAAGGAGGGATGAAGGGGTGAGAGAGAGGAGAAACAAAGACCTTTGGTTTAATCTGTAGAAGTGGACAAGAGAAATTCCTTTGGTATGTTTTCATTGCATGGTTGCGCTGGCGAAAGCACCACGGTGTGATAAAAAAAAAAAAAAAAAACCTTTCCTTGTCTCTTCAGTAGCGGCCCTTCTACAGGCTGAGGTATTCACAGAGTCAAAGGTGAGAGGTCAACAGCGGTATAACACTTTGGTTCAAGCAAGGCACTCGTCCTGGGAGTTTTAGAAAGATTGCAACACGTCTGCTTCTACTTTCAGGAACATGTCTGCCTATAGTTGAGTCAACATTTCTGCCCATGGCTATGTCGGCTTGTCTGCCTATTATCATGTCAAGAAGTCTGACCTATATGGTGGATCAATATTATCAACCTATAGATACACACTAAGAGGCTGGAGTAGAAATAAAGCTGCAAAAATAGACACAGCGGGATATGAAGGCGAATCATGCACCCAACTAAAACTTAATTTGATTATACAACCACAATTTTAGCTTTTTTTAAAATGTTGTAGTGAAATAAATACTTTGGTACTGCTACAAAGTTGATAAATCAGATTGCTAGTGAGTTGTCTGTACCCCTGCATGGCCGCCTGTGTGTATCTATGGCTAGATCAGCATATCCGCCTATAGCTGCATCAGCATGACTATCTATGGAGCTGTAATCAGAGCACAGATGAAGCAAGAGCACGCATAGCAGGGGTGCATGGGTGGAGAGCAGGTGGGAGGGGGAGAAGAAAGGAAGAGAGATAGAGGAGCCGGGGGGGGGGGGGGGAGGGGAGACATACAACATCTTTAAAACACCACTCATAGAGGCCGTGCAATGAGAAAAAATCTTTGGTTATCTTTGGTATCATCAAAGTGATAGAAATCACGTATGGAACTTGAGTGAGGTAGCATCTTTGGTACACACTATAAAACATCAGCAGGTCTTGACACATTTTTAGTTTCTTGTCATCTTTTTGGTTATTTCTTTCGGAGGTGAAGAAGCAGCTCCCTCTCTCCTCTCCGTCAGCGCTTGTTCTGATGGATGTAGAGCTGCTAACCCTGGCCATAAGGATGATGGCGGCAAGGGGGGGGGGGGGCGGCTCGATATATTTAATGATACGCTGCCCTGGGCCAGCCCTGTGTAGTGCTTTCCTCCTAGTGCTGAAATGCATAGCTTACGGAGGCAGGATGAGGGGGGGGGGGGGGTGTTTGCAACAGGCAGAGTGGGTTGCTTTCGTATTCAGGTGACGAGGTGACATTGATGTGTAAGCGCCTGAAAGTGATTTGATCATTGATATCATCCCCTCCACCGAACATCTTTGATGAGGAGATAAAATCAAATGCACAGGGACGCCGATGCTTATTATTAGAGTGGTGACACAAAAAAACCCATCAGAGGCCGTCTGTCTCCCTCACTGTGTCACATATACTCAGCATGAGAGGCAACATCTTTGGTTTCACCTTTGCAGCGATAACACAGAACTGAATGGATTAGTCTTTGTTCTTTGGCTGCTGGTATTTCAAAAATAAAGTTTAGCTAAATCTGCGGGATAGACTCAGAGGAAAAGATGTATCTGTCATGATTAATCTTCACATTTAAAGTAACATTCAGAGCTTGTGAAGATATCACTGTAATATTTGGTTTGATTAGAAAAGGCATCCATAAGGCAAATATCAATAGTCAATTCTCAGAGTTGTGTCATATAATATTTCTATTCGCGGGGAACTTATGGTGCCAAATGTGGTATGGACCATAAGCGGTGACATTATCTTCGTTGTGGCGACTAACAGTCTCAAGAGGTAAGATACAAAATAGACTCTTTGGTTCGATTACTTCATAGCAGAATCTGAAGTGGTTTGATTTCTAAGATGCATGAGAGGCTTCAGGTTGTAGAAGGCTTTGGTTTCTCTTGTTTAAATTATTCAACGCTTCAGCATGTTGGAAGAAAGCACTACCATGGGTGTTGAGGTTAGGTTTTTTTTTTGGTATTGTTCAGGATTTTTTGGTTTTGGGTTAGCAGTCTACACATGGGCATTTCCCTGTCTGTCTGGAATGCTTTATAGAAAGACAGACAGCTGGACAGACAGACAGACAGATAGACAGACAGTCCACCGCCACCGATCCAAACAAGGTTGCACAACAATCCGGTCGCTCCTGTAGGATTTTGTGTCTTTAAAGTTGATTGGCCAATCCCACCGGAGCTCCACATTCTGGCTGTTCTTCAAGGGTGTGGACAGCTGCAGATCAGACTGCCAATAGGGTGATTAAACCTCCATTTAGGGACCCATCATTAAAACCAACCAATCAGATTAAAGATAAGGATGGTGAATGATAGATTGATACTGAGTGGGGAGGTGTTGGGGGGTAAAGCTAGAGACCAGTGACAGTGAGTGTGTATGAAGGGGGGTAAAACTATAGTCTTTTTGCAGTATGTTACACGTAAATGTGTTGCTGAAACAAACATTTCAAAGCAGGTCAAACAAGAAGTCTTTGGTTTGTTTTTTCATCTTTGGATACTATAAATATCAATATAGTACAGGTTTAAGGGCAAAACGTTGCTTCAAGGTCTTTTTAAGTTTCTCTTTGTTTCTCATAAGTTTTAAAGCTTTTCCACCGAGGTTGAGTCAGTCCATGAGTTGGTCATTTCAGTCCGTCTTCAGGCTTTGGTGCAGGAGTTGGGGCCAGGGTGACCGGAGCCGTCGTCCACCCACTTATCGAGGCTCCGGCGGCGTGCGTTCATGAAGAAGTTGCTGACTGTGGTCAGCTCCAGGCCCAGCTGCTGGGCGATGGTGATCTGCAGCTCTTTGGATGGACGCTTGTTCTCTTTGAAGATGGCATGGAGCGTCCGCCGCTGCACATCTGTGAACACCAGCCGGGGCTTCTTGGACATGCTCCCCCGCTCGCTTCTGCCGTGGTCCTGTTCCTTACGCTTACATGCTGTGGATTCAGAGGACAGACAGAAAGAGAGAATATGTTTGTGAGAAAGAGCAGAATATGTACACTACTAAATACCAGATACTGTTAATATGTACATTAATTATGTGACCATCTATGTTTCCTGTAGTTATTGCATTGCTCTTTTTACTGCACTGTTAGTGTACAGTTTTATTATTATTGTGCTGCTGTGTTTATTGTATTTGTGTAACTCTGGCACAACAATTTCCTTCGTGATGAATAAAGTCCTATCTTATCTTATATACTTTGTATAAATACAACAATCTGGACCGGCATGACAATCTTCCCTCAATCACACCTTGACCTTGGATTAAAAAAAGGGTTAAATAAATATATTGACTGACTGACCTATGTATTATCTCATTGGTTCACCTCAATACTAGCTCCAGGTAGAAGTATGATTTCATTCAGGACAAACTGGGATGATTATTTAAAGCCAATACCAAAATCAGATATTTTCCATTCCATTTTCAGTCAAATATAGATTATTTGGTGCACAAATGCAGGACCAAAACTGGTTAAGATTTTCATAGATACTTATATCAAGATAGCCTTGACATATAATAATTGTATTGAGTAATTGTATCCTAAGAGCCAACATGATAATTCCACAATCATCCAATATCACCAGTGAAAGTATTATCTAACGTATACCAGCATTGCTGGTATAAAAACGTCCATAATTTTTGGGGAAAAAAGCATTTTCAACTATGTAATGTCTGGAGAATCTCATTCTCAGATCTAACTGCTGATCTGAATGATACACACTCTGTATCTCTCTCTCTCTCTCTCTCTCTCTCGCTCTCTCTCTCTCTGTATCTCTCTCTCTCTCTCTGTAGCTGCTGCAGCTTGTATATAATCAAACCAAGAACAAAAGAGTATACACACTGGATTAACTGAACATTTAGTGATGTTGTTGTAATGGGAGCGTGTCAAAGTGTTTATTTATCTCTGATCCTTACATGACTACAATCGTTTTAACACTATTCCCAAGGCAACCCTTTTAGATGTTATCTGTTGGTTGTAACTTTGTACAGACACATGCAACAGCCTGCAGGTTGGAATCGCTTTTCCACCTTTGTTCGAAACACTAAAACTCTTTCAGTGTGCACACCGATGGGGTGCATGGGGAATAACAGAGGAATTAAACTCTAGTGCATTTGTTCAGAGAGCCCCATGTTGGGGAGGCGGGCTGACAGACAGAAAGCCTGTCCGCCGGGAAACAATGAGCGCTTTCCGCGGTGCTGAAAACAAAAGGTGCACCGCAATATACTTGAGTTTTAGAACAATAAACAACAGATCATCTAACGTTGGAAAGAACAATTTGGGATTCTGTGTGACAGCAAATCAAACATCACTACAACTGATCTCATTGCTGTTTCATTTTCTTCTTATTAAGCCCGAGGACAACCATCTAAAATTGAGGTTCATCTGAGGCCAGGAGGGGGCAGAAGTGGGCTGCTGGAGCGAGGCCCAACATGGACTCACCGGGGAAACGGCATTTGCCAACCCCAAAACAACTCCCACACCAGTGGCGATTAATTTTGCAAAGTGTACCGAGTAAATGTATTAAATGTAGCAAATCAATGTATTATAGAAAATCCCTAAACCCTGTAATTAACAAAGGCAGTATGATACATAAATGCACAAGTGCAGCAGAACAACACATTGGGAAAAAATGCCTCTTAGCTATATTACATATAGAAAGGGGTTCATTTAGTCCTATATTTTTGGATATTAGTTTTGCATAAATGCCATTGCCTTTTAAAATCCACATACAGAAACAGTAACTCATTAGGGAGAGCAAATATATTGAAATAATGATTATTTATATAAATTAGTTGAGTTGGAGCTGATTTTGCCGATCCCACCTTGTAACCTCACTTCTGCACACACTACACGCTGTTGTAAAGTACAGTGCGGCGACCTAGCCTGCATGACCATAAACTGGAGTATTATTGTGAGTTTAAGCAGCCCGGTGTCTCCAGTGCTGGTAATTATTAACAGAGAGCCGGTGCTGCTATAAATCAGCAGCAGTGAAGGCCACTCCGACAGCAGCAGCCTCCACACAGCGGCCCGACCGGACCTGAGGCCCGGCCAGAGAGCCATCTTTCCCAGGACAGGGGGGCACAACAGCGGCCTCGTTATCACGCTAATCACACACCCACACACACATATACACACACACTGCTGCTGCACCCGGCTAATCATTACAAACAGAGATAACTCCACTCACTCAAAAAACAGACTGCACACACTGGGTCTTCAGACACGGTTAGTCCTGCATTTCATAATCTCACAGAGAACAACAAACAGACCTCTGTGCTGCAAATCCTGCAAATATTCGACCCTCTGTTTTAGAGTATGTGTATTCTCCTTTACTGTGCTAGTAATACCCTCAATTGCCTAAAACACCTGAAAACAATATTTTTTCGGAAAGTTGTCAATGCGATTACAGCTGATTTACGGAGTTTAAATAGATTCCTCAGTTCTGAATGTATTAAATATGAATTGTTCCCACTATCAAATATGGCTACTTCAAAAAAGTTTAAATCTATTTTCTGTATTTCATTCTATTCTATATTTTATTCTATCCAATTCAAGCAAATGCAGATGGGTAATTGAATACGTGGGAAAGGGAGAAAAGGCCCGAGATTAATTTCAGAATCCTAGATCAATAAGTATATCACACCTACTTCAGCACACGTTCACATATCTAGTTCACCAAGGAACGAAATTATCAATAAAATGGCGATCAGCCCATTCCCTCCAAATTAATTTAGTTTTTAACTGTAAAATAATTCCCTCTCCTATCCTTTTTTTGTATGTCATATATATTTTCCTTGTGGCGTTTCTCCACTAAAAAACACACATTTCTGTATTGCAGGTTCTGGTTCAAGAAAAGGAAAACAAAACATATTTGTTCTTGTAAAAAAAAAAAGGTTTTCTTTTGAAAAGTTAGAGATTAATGGGAACATACTAAAACAGGCATGATCATTTTTGTTCGAGGTATGAATGATTCATTTCTCTTGCATTTAAAAAAAAGAATCACCTCATATTAATATTAATATAGGCTGATGACTGAAAACTAAACCAGCTTTCAAAGGCTCCATTAATTATTTTCATAAATCCTTAGCAAAAGTCAGTGATAACATCTACCCCCCCCCCCCCCACACACACACACACAAATACGCCAGCAGCAGCAGCAGATGGGAAAACTGAAAAGTAATCAATTGCGATTACACTCACATGCACACGCACTCACATGCACGTACGCACACACACGTAAGCAAAATCACGCACTTTCCATGTGGCTGCAGCCTCACTTTTCAAGAAGCCAAAAAGCCCATTTCTAGGTCATTGATTAGGCCTATAAACGTTAAAAAAATCCATTGGGTGTCTGTGAACGCGCACATGTGATTTGGGCCTCAATACGCGCCCTAATTGACTCGTGCGTACCTCAGGGACAAATTAATCCAGAGGTCTATCAGTTCATTAGAGAAACCTCAAGTCAGGGTTAGTTTACGACCAAAACATAAACACATGCTGTCTTTCCCACTCCACTGTATTCTAGTTTGTATAGAATTGTGTTTAACAGTGTTGAAGACAAAGCTATATATTTACTGACTAAATCATGCATTTCTTCACCAGTACTAGACATTTAAATGTACTTTATCACAAAATGTCAATAACTTTTTCATGCTGTTTCTTTTTACACCAAGGGCAACACTGAAAAGGCTGATCGGTTGCATCCACACCAAAATAAACACATTCCTAACGATTTCTGGGCGAAGGATCAGTTTACGCACGGTCCAGTGGTCGATATTTTGAGGTAAAATGACATGAGCACTTGTTTCACACAACCCCCAAATCAGTGTAGAGACAGAAAAGGAATGCGTATTGATAATAGTCCACTCATGTTGGTGCACGAAAATTAGCTTGGTAAACTTCACATATTGTTTACACTCTTCATGTTGGATTTCACCATCAAACATACCTCCCCTCCAAGGCATAAAGCTTAAATGTGGGGTCCTTATCTAAAGAAACCACACTCCCAAACCCCGAGGCATGGCCTGCTGCGCTTAATACCATTTCACATCCGGAATATTTTATCATCAAATAATAATTTGTGGAACCATGTTAGGAGAATAAAGTACAACCAGCCAAGAGGGATCATTTGCCCTGAATGCTACCCTGATGTGATTTAACACTCAGATTGCTGTTATATTTATAGTTTTTTTCTCTGTATTATAATAAAAAATAAGAGCTAACCCCATAGCCCACTTGACCCATTGATCAATATATGGTAGCATTCAGTGCTAATGATCCTATGTGCTGACACAACAGACGCTTCGGTTTCTCTCAGCAACACATTGAGAAGATGAAAACAAAAAGGGGGCTTTACCGAGGCTTCGCTCACCTGCGAGCCTGAGCGCACTCATGCGTTGGAACTCAGGCTCCTGCAACCACTTCCACATGCGGCGGAAAGTCTCCCTCCCGGACTTGAGCTTGGACCAGGGTTTGGGGTTTCTAAGCAGGTCGGACAGGGTCCCCTGGGACCTGCACAGGACCCGCTGGGCAAAGATGGCCTGAGGGATGCTGTAGCGCTTCAGCTCTGTGGTGATCCTCTGCGCCACCTCTTTGGTATTCACCTCCTCCATCTGGCCCCCAGAAACACCACCCCCTCCACCGCCACCCCCTTGCTGCCCGGGCCCGGAGGCCTGCTCCCGGCTGTTCCCCAGCCCCTGGCCGTGCCCCTGCGCGCCTAGGTGGGCGTGTGGGTGGTGGTGGAGGCCGTTGATTTGTACCATGCCCGCCGAGGAGCTCATGTGCTGCTCCGTGTGTCTGCCGAGCATGGAGGGGTGGTGAGCCTCAAACCCGCTGGGGGTGAGCATCTTCTCACCAGGCATGGCGGCACCGGGATGAGCGTAGGGAGGGATCCCGGCCTGGGACGTGTGTATGCTGGCCAGACCGGAACCAGACAGCGGGGAGAGGCTCTGGCCCATGCAGGGATCTTTGTGATGATATGCGGGGTACAGACTGTTCATAGGCGCCAGACTCCGGTCCTCTCGCATCAAAGTAAAGCTGCCACTGACATTTCCGGGGATCCTCTGGTGCGGATGATGGTGAGGATGATGGGGATTGGGATGGTGGTGGTGGTGGTGATGATGGGAAGGAAACTTGTCGGACACGGTGGAGATGGGGGGTAAGGGCTGCAGGGGTGTAAGGGTGGTGTAAGTGCTGCATGCACTCATGCCGGGGGGGACTTCACACATGCTGATGGCTGGGTGCAGGTGTCCGTGGTGTCCGGGGTGATAGTCCCCGCTGTCCAGGAGGGTTGCCATGCCCATAGCGCGGTGGCTGAGACCCCGGGAACGGGCATGCGGACTGTGGCCACTCAGCAGTTCTCCGTGACCGACCACGGACTCATGGCTCACTCCGTGCATGTCGCCAATATTTTCCATCGACAGATGTGCGTTCATGATCCGGGCAGCGCTGTGGACAAACCATCTATAATGATCTACCTGATGTCCAGAAGTCCTCACGTCCAGTAAAGTTCAATTTTCTTTTGTTGTTTTTTTCTTCTTTCCTTGCCTGCCAGCCTGCTTTTTGGTATTTCTCTCCTTATATTCGCATGTATTCTCCTATGCCTCTGACGCTGTTTTGCAGAATGGGAACTCCTTTTTCGTATCCTTTTTTTCTTGATACTTTTGTTGTTTAAAAAAAATCATTTTCTGATTCCCTTTATATTTTCAAGCCCCCCCACCGCCAACCAGCTGTCCTTGCGCTCCGGTCGGGTGCCGCGCCATCTCTCTAGTTGTGTGTCTCCAGCCCCTATTCCACCGCAGCACAGATCACTGTCTGCACATGCGCACTGTGAACACACATCTCCTCCCATACGCGCTCTCTCTCTCTCTCTCGCTCTCTCAAACACACACCGCCCCATTGCTCTGACGTCAGCTACCTTATTAAGGAAGGGAGGTATCAAACCACCTGCTAAAGCTATTCTCCCCCGTAACCCATATCCAGCCTTTACGGAAATGTAAAAAAAATGCAAATAGACGGATCTCTAATAAAATCCTCACTTCATCGACCCATGGAAATAGTGTGGAAGCACTGCCTAAGGTTTGATGGCCAATTGTTAAATAGAAAACGTTTCATTCATTAGAGCTATAATGAGGCTTTACATTCAGTCCTCCTTAAATTATTAGGTGCAAATTAAGTAAACTTCCGGGTTCATTTGGAGTTGATTTTTAACTAGTGAGGTCTGGGATTCAAAACATCAGAAGCTCCAATGAAAACACACTTAATCCTTCTCCAGAAAATAGCAAAAGAGGCTTCAGAAATGATGACAAGACATGATGATTTTAATTAGCAGCTAAAGGGCTGCCAATAAAGTTGTTTTCATGCACCATATAGATCCATTCTTTCTACCAGGCTACTTCAGCTGCACCACCCTACCCCCACACCCCTTACCAAAATATGTGGCGGTTTAAACACACGAAAAAGACTGTAGTAGGCTACCTTCTCTTTTGATAGAAAAAGATGAGCAGATGTGTCTATTGTTCAAACATTAGGCTTAACGAACCAAGCTCAGCAGTGTGTGTGTGTGTGTGTGTGTGTGTGTGTGTGTGTGTGTGTGTGTGTGTGTGTGTGTGTGTGTGTGTGTGTGTGTGTGTGTGTGTGTGTGTGTGTGTGTGTGTGTGTGTGTGTGTGTGTGTGGGGGGTGTGTGTGTGTGTGTGTGTGTGTGTGTGTTCGTGTGTGTGTGTGTGTGTGTGTGTGTGTGTGTGTGTGTGTGTGTGTGTGTGTGTGTGTGTGTGTGTGTCCTAATTGAATACATGCATATATACTCCTAAACTTTGATAATAACTTACTTGCCTACACACAATGACACTCCAAATAAAAGGCCAACATTTTATTTATTCAATAGGAAAATATTTATTTTTGTCAACGGAAACTTCCACATTATACAAATTCACACACAAAGAAACTCACAGCTTTATCCGTAAAAAAAGGAAATGACATGCTGACACATAATACGATTCGTATCCCCGTGTTGCATCATGTTGCATAAGTGTCAAACTCCCCAAACCTGCAGCCTGATGAAAGCCGGGCCCTGCTGACATGTCAGGGGCCGTTTATCCTAATAGAGCGGTATTGCAGGGCGTCCTCCGCCGGACGAGGTGACAGCTTGCAGCGGTCAGTGTCCTGCTGGACCCCCCGCTGAATGAGGGACATGTCAAAGGTGACGCTTCAAGACTCCCAAAGCCAACATCTGCGGGGGGACAGATTAACCTTTCAGACTTTTCCCTGTCCTGGACCTGCTAGGGGCCCCGCATCTGTCAGGGTCCCCACAATAGAACCAGCGCTCGGTTGAACGAGTTAAATAAAAGAAAAGAAGAAAAAAAAGAGACGAAGTTAAACTGTCTCTGATGTGAAGTCAATGTCAACGGCGTGTGTGTGACGTGTGTCGAGACAAAAGACACTAATTCCCCGAAGTGTGGCTGTCCAAGCGTGTAGTCCTGTGGACATAATAGACTGATGCAGGCAAATAGGGCTGTCAACAGGGTACCACAACAATGACTATGGTTACATGTTTATTTTAAATAATGTGTTACATGTTACTTATTATATTAGATACCCACACTTAAATGTGTTTTGAATATCATCCAATATTTTCATTTGAGGTTTTACCGTATTATATAACATTAAATAACTATATTTATGGTTATAGCCTATAGCTTACATTTTCCGATTTGTTTCTATCCAATAAATAGACAAGATATAGAAAGACTGAGGAATATCAAAGGACAAGGTTTGGCCTTATATGGCAGCAAACCTCATCTACACATTCTCATGCGGATCGATAAGCTCCTGCCATGTCTGCACGAGCTGAGCTCCATGTGTTTATGTGTGTTGGCTCTCTACGGCCATTGTGCCGATAAAGCCCTGGCCCTACGAGCCGGTGACATTTGCTTTGCAGAGAAAATGCGTACAAGGGACACGATTTTCTAAGTACTACGAAAAAGGGGATACATTTCAGGCGAGATTCAATTCAATTACACAGAAATACACCAAGAAGTAGTGCTTTGCTGAGCCGTGCATGTGCGGATGCGGAAATGCGGATAAAGCATATTTCTTATTTGACTTTTTTATAATAATCTAGCTATATATGAAAAAGAAAAGTGTGTGCCAGGCAATGGGGGACTTGAAGGCCCCGTGTCAATTACTTACAGGTTTCACACTGATTATTAATCTGGGGGAATATTCCCGTGAAGCCCAGAGCAGCATATATCCGAGCAGAAACAATAATGCCTTGCAGAGAGGACCGTGGATCAATATTTCGGCAGCTCTGCAAAGTGACACAGCGTTGCCAGCGTTATGGATGTTCAAAATGACAATTACAGCTTGTTTGAGAATAAGCCACTGCTAAATGGCATCTGGTGAAACTAAACTTTTATAAATGAGGCTACTTGAATTTGGCCTAAATGGTTATTTATGGTAGATGAACCCATGATATAAGGGCACATGCATTGGTAAACTGAATTAGCCTTTTGAAAAATAAATCATTGCTCTTTTTGGCCCCGTTTTCAACCTATTTATCGATTCACTTTTTAAATGTAAATATTGTTGTTCTGCAAATCTATTTGATTTCCTTTATTTCATTCAAATCCCCCCCAAAATGAAAAATCTTTGTGGAAAATATAAAAATGTTAAATGTTAAAATATTTGAGAAGATATGAAATGATGTCTCTCTTCCCTCTTTTCTAAAAAAAATGTGCATTGCAGTGTCTGGCTGGCCTTTACAGCACATTTGAAGTATAGGCCTTGAAAACACACCACAGCGCACCAATCAATACTGAATACAATTATAAATCCTGGAGGATCTCAGGCTAAGGCTTTTGATTTGTTAGAATAAACTAACCTAAAAATATACGTTTTTAAAACTGTTTTTCTGTGGCAATGTATGCGTCTATATATGCGTTGTAAAAATGTGTTTTATTAAAGTAAGGTCATTATTTAAATCAGCAACCTAGCTATATCTTAAATAACAATACATTGGTCGAAATTACATTAATATAAAAGCTGTACATATGAAATTGTTTAAATGTGTTTTACTTTATTCTAAGGCTGAAACGGTTGAGTAAATAAAATAAGAAACAAGATTGAATAAATAGATACATCCCCATTTCGACCTCACTAGTTAGCAGGCGAAAGAGATATCATCTTCTCTTTAAGCTGATTTAAATCCCTTGTGAGTATTTAGGACGAACTTCTCTAAGTTTTTGCCCAAACATGAGCATAAAAACCTCGGAGGCATACAAGCAATAAAAGCAATAATCATATGCTTCCCGTCTCCTTCATTAAGGAATTTCCTTTTTTCTTTAATGTTTCCCCAATTAATATAAATGCCATCATGGCAGAGCAGCAGATGCCGGACCTGCTGCCTTGCTCAGGGGTAAATCAACTGCCTCTTCCCTCGTGTTATTCCGCGTCACCTGCTCTGATTCGTGCATTCATGTGAAATGAATAAGGCATCACTTTACATTAAGGTGTCCATATGCCGCCCATTTACTCCCTGTAACTTTGGAGAGACTCCAATTATGACAACAATGTTAGCGATAGCCAAACCAGCCCCACCGTGATGCTCCAAATGTTCAAATCCAGATGACTTCTTACTCCAACAGACTGTGGCTTTAGGAGCACCAATAATTAGTCTGGAGTGAACTGAAAAGCGTCTTTCACATTTTCTGGCGAGATGCTGAAATGTGGTTTGATGCTTTTATTTTTGGCGCCCTACATTTTGTGGTTTTAGAAATAGTTATTGTAAAAATGATTTGTCATGATTTGTCAAGATAACTTAATTTTAATTGGCTTTTAAAAATATCAGAGATTTCGTGTTTTTACACGGTCGATTAGCCTGGCTGAATGTAGAGGCTACTCTAAACATGTTCTGCTATATGTTCTCTGAGATTTCTTTTAATACAAACACTAGAAATCCTAATACTTGTATGAATGAAACTGCACCTACTTGAATGAATATTGCTTAATTTAGACAAAACAATCCTCTGAGATGGTGGTCCTGAAAATTAGGGATTATAATGATGTTCTCCTTTTTTAGCATCGTGTCAAAATAAAAAAAATGTCATCTGATAACAACGTGAGGGTGGGGCTGGGTTTGAATAAGAGACTTGACAACATGTTTTCCACATAATCATTGTCTTTGAATCTTAAGTTAACACATGCTCATTTTTTAGGAGAAACTTGACTATGTCTGATAAATGAATTAACATTGAGAATATTTCACAAAACAGCTCAATCTATAGGACTTTAAATGTGTGCGTGTTTACATTTTCACAGCTTAATAATTTACCTCAACATAGTTTTATCAGCAATCGTTTTGTTGTGTTTTAGTATAAAAGTCAACTTTAAGAATATAACCCCCTATTTAAAATACTTCATCTTGACAGCCCTACAGAGATGCGTTTTGCAGAAAAATCAATAAGTAAATCCTGACTAATATTTACCACTGTGGGCTTGACACTGCATTATTATTAAAGCATTTTATGAAGCCAAATGTTCAATTAAGACCTCTCTCCTTCTGACAACCTGTTTGGCCGTGCACTGATGCCACTATGCAGATATTACAGGGTGTGTGTGTTGCAGGCAGCTGCTGTAAGTGTGTGTGCAGATCAGCGTGCACAGAAACTGTGCGTCTGACTTGAACGGTAATCTTTTGTCCACGTCTCTTCTCAACAGGGTGCACAATGTCTGCATTAAAACTCCTATTCTTCTGCACCCCACATATACACACACTCACGCACAGGCAAGGGAAAACGCACACACACATACACTCACACTCACACTGTAGTCCCCGGCTTTACCGCAGGCTCCCATTCTGCCATGCTTGCGTGACACTGACATGCAGCAGCACAGGGTGACAGAGCTTTAACACCAATACATAAAGTTGTTATCTCCAATATACGAGTTGCAAAAATCACAGTAATCGCTCGAATATGTGCGTCTTCTCCGTGCGTGTTTTCCCGGTCCCACCCTCTTCCTCCTCCGGTTCCTTTCCAGCTGTTTCTCCAGAGCTGCCAGTGTCCCAAATCCTGACCGATGTAAACATCCTTAGCCGCTGCACGTTTTTCCGTTTCCACAATAGCAAATTATCCGTCTCGCATAAAGCCTCCGTTTCCCTGCTCCGGAGCCGTATAGCTTCTCTCCGTGCTTTTCTCGATGCAGGCGCATTTGAATAGCTGGCCGGTGTTGTTATGGATCCGTGCGCACTGAAAGAGAATCAGTATGCAAATTGTTTCAGTTTCAATCGAAGGGTTCGATCCGCTGAGCGTCAGCCCCTTTGGCACGAGAGGCTCCTTTGCTGCATAAATGTTTATAATGATCCCATATATTAACACACGCACACACGCACACACACATAGAGAGAGGAGAGAAAATACTGGACTATTATTAAGATGTAGCTGAAATATTCTTACTTTTATAAATACAATGCAGATTAGATAAGGGAAGAAGGAGGATGGTGACTCAGACCTGAGACTGAGCTAAACACATTTTAATTTTTTAAATAAACCCAAGTATACAGGGTAGGCCTATAAGATGCACTAAACTATTTATATACTAAAATTAATATGTAATATGTCATGGATGTTATGTATCCACGGCTGTGTGCAAGTAAAGTTACCCCTTTTAATTTTTCTCAAAACAGAAGACTAAAATCATACTTTTCATGTTAACACTTCACATTTTTGCAGACACAAAAAAATAGTTAATTAAGTTATTGAATGTTGAGTATTTTAAAAGACCAAACATTTTTGACTAAGCATTGCTGTTATGTTGATTTTATTCACAGTCTGTCATATTTCCAAGCATGGTTTGACGTATCCGAAACTTGTATTAAATAACCAAATGTAGCCCAAACAGGAGTATAACAGTGATTATTAGCACACTACAGAAAACAAGCACCATGGGGAGGAAGGGTGGAAAGAGGAAAAAGAGTAAAGGTATTAAAAAAAGTGATGGGGTGAAATTACAGGAGAGGAGTGTAGCAGCAGAAATGTGGAAACACAGAAAGTGGAGCATAGGTGAGGACAGGAGTGGATCTGAGAGTTTAGGCAATCAAAAGCAAGACAGGGAAGAGGAGGGAAAAGAGAGGAAGGGCAACGAGAGGTGAACAGAAAGGCTGAGAGAAGGAGAGTGTGGTCAGGAGGAGATAAAGCATCGAGTCCGTTATCCATCTGTTCCAGGGTTAGAGTTTGGCCAGCTGAGGGGTCAGGGGTCGAGGGTCAGTGACCCCGGGGCCTGAGGGCTCGGTGGTCAGTGCGTCGGCAGGTACACACTGGGGACAGGATTCTGAGGTAAATAAATAAGATAGAAGCTCTCCTAGCTCACATAAAGATATACAAATAAATATACAAACATATATATATATATTATTGATTTTATTCAAAATAAAACGGAAATGGGTCTGAGTGCATTTTGTCTGTTTGGTTAAATCCCTCGAAAATGTTTTATTTTATGTTTTTGATGTAGGCATTGCTTAAATGGTCCAATGTTGTTGACAAACACCCTCTTCACACAGTTCATTAAGTGGCTTCTTGATTGACATGACCGTCCAATAACAGATTGAGTTTGCCCTGTTGTCATTTAACAGTAGATTTCTATTTTGAGCACCATTTCTTGTCCATAAGGTCTTGATTATATTTGTACATTAACAGTATATCTCAGATGACAGAAAAATAAGATTTTACAATTTTACAGGCTTTTATTTGGAATATGACATGAACTCTGTTTGTTTTGGTTCTTCACATTGACAGATTTAGTAGCAGATATGCATTTATATCAAACCCCTTGACATAGTCGGCCAGGGTAAAAAAGAAAACGTGCATTACTCTTCTAAATGCTGTAACATCTGGTTGACTGAACTAAATAATGATCCCTCCGATGTCTTCATCTGTATTATATCTTATACTTTAATGAATAGGTTTACACATTGCAGATACAAAGAGTAGGGAAATTTAATAATTTCCCCAAAAATATAGATCATATTACAGATTTTACAGCCAGGCCTGCATATACACCTGCACACTGATATTTAATGATTTTGCTCTATTAATCATATAACACTATACTTTTTATAGTTTGTTGTTTTGATTTGAGAAACTTCAGAGCCTAAATGCAATTCAACTAAATAATATTCATAACTTCCTCTCTTGTTCTAATGACTTCCGTCATGTTGGTGTCGATATGAGTTCATGTAGAAACGTAATAAACTATATATTTCCCTGTACGATAAACTGTAGTATTTGAAATATAGATTTAAACAACTTTTGAGTTTGCAGCTTTGGCTATATGCAATAGGGCTTAACCGTTATATTAAACATGTTTGGATTGGACCAGACAATGCCTAAAGAGATTGGAAGGAAAAGGAAATGAATCTTGACTTACAATAACTTAATCAACTTAATTAGCTCAAAGCTGTTGTGTGACAAGTTGACATACTCCAAAGGTATACTAAAAATCACTACCAGTTCACTCGTGTATCCCTGTATAATCTTTCTCTCTCTATATATACTGTATATATCTAATCTCACACTAATCAAATCTTTCCACGTCCAGGTATTACTAGTACAACAGTTGAGGGTCCCATGGAGCTGAAGTGTATATCCCTGTTTAAACTTTAATAATGCATTGATCAGGAGTGTCCCTCCTGATCAGTTAACATCCTCTCAGACACTTACACAATAGGAAGTGCCATATTTAATAACCCGTCTGTTAAAAGTGATGTGTGTGTTATTATCTCATTTGGATACATTAATAACAAGGCGCTCTGTGGTTAGTTCAAGGATTGTTGTCCTTTACTTTTCCCCGAAAATCTATATCGCAGAAAGGGGGAAGGATTATATATTTTATGTCAACAAGAGACGGTCCTCTCTTTGTGAGTGTGTGTGTTTGTGTGGCTGTGAGCGGCTTACCATTCTGCACTATGGGTCTCTGATGTGTGTGAAACTACGAGTGTTGGTTTGTATGTATGTGAGTCAAAAAGAAAGAGACGTGTGTGTTTGCTATAAGGTATGGGATGTTTCTGAACCTTCATACACACAGGTGAACTGCTTTATGAAGACTGTGTAGGTACTCTCAATTTATTCACATATTTAAAGCTGACATTTTCCTTTAATTTATTTTGTTACTACTCGGTCAACCGGTTTTAATACATGAATAGACCTCTTTCAAGCAAATGTATCATTGCAACATTTGGCAAGCAAACAAAAACGTTTTCTCAATCAAATAAATGATTGATTTATTAAATGAAGTGATTTCAACATCAGCCGATGGGAGGAGGTTCATTTGGTACCAATATATTTCACAATAATGACCAAGAGTCGTGACGGCAAGATAATCTGTCATCAGCCTGTAATAAACACATTGAGGTTTCAGTTAATAACGTTGATAAAAAAAGTTAAATTGCAAACATTTTTCAGCATGAACTTGGAGTGCAGCATTTCACCGATGGCATTTCTTATTCTATTGATTTTCACTTCTCCAAATGTCCACTTTATCATCTAGCGTCATCTATTGGTGTCTTTAATATTTACTAAGTATTTGGCCTAAATATGCCTGTGTGTCATCACTTTAATGTTCACTTTCTGAAGCAATATTGGATATTTCATTAGTTATCATTCAATCGGATCCCCGTCAAGTGGCTTGCAGGCATGAGACTGTAGTACACAGTATACGAGTACTAGTTTTGGGAACTTACATTTTCATTAATCATCATTTATCATGCACGGCATGGTGAGGACAGTACACACAGGTGTGTTTTCAGGCTGTGTGTTTGGTGGTGGGGGGGTGGGGCAGGTGGATGGATTAGTAGGGAAAGTGGTTGTCGTAAGGACAATGATGTCTGCATTGAAAAGAGGATTACACGGGTTCCCCCTGTCATCATGTACCTGTCATTATGGGATTACTGACACCACTTCCACCTTTTCCAGTCAGCAGTGCAGGGTAAAGCCTTCAAAGTACCTGCACACTCATACAGACTTAAATCCTCAACATGGGAGGGATGAGGGTGGTTTATGTCAACGGGAAGGGTGTGCATGTTGGAGTTTGGCAGGAACCCACTGTTTCAATCCAAGGTAAGATTGTATGCACTTTTTGTGTGTGGATAAAAATGATCTTTATACGAGATGTTTTGTGATTCTAACAGTGCATGTCTTGTAGGAGTAGTGCCGCAACAACCAGTCGGTAAGAAACCTAAAGAACCTAAAGCAAACACACAAACATACAACACAGTCTCCTATACATTTACACATACACACATACACACAAAACATGCAGATAAGGTCAATTAAAAGCCTCCCACACAACTAAAACCGTCTAATGTGTACACACACCGTCTATACTGACACACACACAGGCATGTTATGAGAGGAAGAAAATGAATGGAGCCATGATTACCCCCTCACACACATACACACCCTCTCGGTAACAGTGAATACTGATTTGGTACAGTCGCTCATGATATCTATTGTTCATTAGTCATTGTTATCCCGCTTTGATGTAGCTGTAATGGGCTTTAGATGTGTAGACGGGCTCCATAAAGACCCCTGTTTAGTAACGGCCACAGTTTAAATGCTCTTAATGTGCTGCCGAAGTGTGGGGAGGGGCCAGGGGCTGTAAATCACAGAGAAACGGGGTTTATAGAGGGGGGGATAGGAGGGGGAGATTGGAGGTGAAGAAAGGAGCGATTGGAGAGAAAAGGAGACGAGAGGGGAGAGAGGGAGGGGAGGAGGAGGTTCAGGGACGAGGGAATGGAATCTGTGTGTGTGCATTCTGACGAGGCAGAGAGCCTCCCTCCGAAACTGCAGGCATGTTTACACAGAGCAGGTTCACACAGTCCCTAGTACACACACACAAACACACACACACACACACACACACACACACACACACACACACACACACACACACACACACACACACACACACACACACACACACACACACACACACACACACACACACACACACACACACACACACACACACACACACACACACACACAGTTGGACCCTCTCTCTAGTTAAGGTGCTCCTGTGTCGTGTGCAATTTAGCATTGAGCTCTGCGACAAGGGATTAAACTAACGTAACCCTGTGTGTGTGTGTGTGTGTGTATCTACGTGTGTGTGCTTGTGTGTGTGTGTGATCTGCCTTGTTCCCGGTAGGGACAGAGCAAACAGACAGAGGCACCTATCAGCCTCTCCATTGTATTCACCTGATCACTAATCTTCAATGGTTAAATCATTATCCATCCAGCACCTCAGCAAAGGGCCAGGCAAACACTACTGGGCTGTCACCGAGCAGCACTGGTACCTAATATGTTACTGACACACACACACACACACACACACACACACACACACACACACACACACACACACACACACACACACACACACACACACAAGGGCTCACGGTTCGGCAGGATACTGGTATTGTCGCCAACCGTGATGCAAAAAAAAGTGATATTGATATCACATGTTCTGTTGGCAGTTCCTTAGTTTAGTCCATCAGTTGTAAATGGTAAATGGACTGTACTTATATAGCGCTTTATCCAGTCTTTAAGACCCCTCAAAGCGCTTTACATACTACATGTCATTCACCCATTCATACAGAGCAGTGTACCTTACTCTATAGGACCTAACATTCACACACATTCACACACCATCGGCCATCGGGAGCAACTCAGGGTTAAGTATCTTGCCCAAGGATACATCGACATGTTGACTGCATGGGCTGGGATCGAACCCACAACCTTCTGATTGAAAGACGACCGCACTCCCTCGCAGCCACAGTCGCCCGAGTTGTCATTTGTAATCGGTTCATCTGGTTGCCTTTTCCTCAATTGTTTATTTTGTAAACCTTGGCACAGTTAGTTACATTCAACATGTCTCTCCGCTATATATAATATACATATTTTCTAGATAATTTGACTATTTTTCTTTCATCCATAAAATATAGACTTTTAAAACGCGTTTAAATAGTGCAACTATCCAAAATCATGACGCCTTGCACTGAGATCAAAAGTGTCTGCCATCTTTTTAATTTCACCAACAGAATCCCGTGACATGGATGCCAACCATTAGAAATGGAGAGGGGGAAAAAATAGCCATCTCAAGATTTCAGAAACAGTATTATGAAACTATTGAGTCGTGACTGTGGACCAACGTCACTGTCACACATTTGGATGCGAGACTCTATGTAGCCTTCTTGGTTTTATATATTCTTTTTCAAGTTCTTCAAAACATATTTTGATAACATCTTTAATGTAACTTATTTTGGCCGTGATAATTGTGTTTTGAAAATCTGAAAATGTGACAGTCCCTACAACTCATAGACACAAACTCCATTATCTTACAGGAATGCATTCACTGACAAAAAAAACAAACAGGCGCTGTATACATCGAATACAATTTCAGAGGTGGTAAAGTTAAAACATTTAAACACACATTTTACATGATTGCCATCACAGACACAAGGAAATAAGAAAAAGTATTGTATGCACTTGTTAAAAATGCATGCACACACAAAGAGCCCGAGCTGTTGCCATCTACGAGTCTGAGGGGCCTCCATCACTCCCAGCAGGATACTCGGGCAAATCTAATTGCAGGTAAATGTACAGTGCTGCTCTCTGTGGCTCCTGTGTGGAGAAGATGGAAGGAGAGGCCCAGGCAGCGACATGGTTAGTATTGGTCGGGATGACTGATCGGCCTGGCGCTAACTACATTAGACTGTGGAGAAGTGGCTGGCTCCCTCTCCCTCCCCCACACACACCAGGGCTGCTCCGCTCCCTCCCTGCCTGCCCCTCCGCTCCTTTAAAGATGGCAGAGGTAGTCGGCGGGGCTTTGGTGGAGCTTCTAAGCTGAGGGCACTGGGCGTGACCCGTACCCGCTGCGGATCCCTGCGTATCAACCTCCAATAGAGAAGCTCATGGTTTATTGGAGCGTATTAGCACGCCGTTGGGCTGGAGGTAGTCCAGGCCCATGGAGAGCTCTGCCATCTGAGATCTGATCAGAGGTTATTAGCAGTAAAGAGCCACGGTGGATGAGGGGAGGAGAGCCATCATTTACAGGGTCAGAGCCTGGCCGCACAGAGCCGGCTGGGCAGTGCTCACACACACTGATAAAACACACACGAGGCTACAAGCACACACACTGGACAGTAAAGGGCGGCTCATTACTCAGTGAGAGCTCAGGTTTCCAGCGTAGACCTCTCCATTAGACCCCCAGTTAGGGAGAAATGAATGGCTGCAGCTTCTCCGCACTCATAAACCATCCAACCATCCACAGCAGGGGAAAATGAGATACAAGTAAAAGGTGGGAGGGGGATCTTCGAAGTAGTGTGTGTGTGTGTGCGTGAGCTAAGGGGTCCTCGGGGTCTTTGAGATGGAAATGTCCAGCTGGCAGGCCGTCTGCTGCCTGACCCCTGAGCTCAAGGTCAAAAGCCAGGGCCCCCAACCAACCGGCCACTGACCAAACACACACATACAGTACACACACACACACACACACACACACACACACACACACACACACACACACACACACACACACACACACACACACACACACACACACACACACACACACACACACACACACACACACACACACACACACACACACACACACACGCTTACCCCACTCTTGTTTGTATGTGTGTGTGTTTGTGTGTGCTTTCAGAGCGAGAGGGAGCATGCACTCTGCTTTGTGCGTGTAATTGATCATTTAATCTGGCTGACATCATAATCCCCGACGCGTGTTTAACTAACTGGCCGAGCGGCGGAGGAGCAGAAGGGCTGAGTAATTATCTCATTTGGATACATTAATAACGAAGCATCACTCACCGTTAACCACGGCTCCACCGGTCCTGAATCAATCACAGCATAGTGTGTGTAAGAGTGAGAAAGAGTGTGTGCATGAATTCTTGTGTGTTAACATGCATGTTCGATGAAGCTGCGTCGATGCGTTGCACCTCGAAGCAGAGTGTCGGCCATCACAGAGCCCAACCTGCAGCGAGCTAAAATGGAGACCGGTGCATCTGCAGTATCACATTGGTGTATGGATTTGTAGGAAAGCCAAAGCGCTCAAAGAATGAACCACAAATCAACAATATTGGAAGGGGAAACAATCACAGAATTTAATCGAAAGAGGAGAATATGAGGATATGCGGTGCACGTCAAGGAACGGGCATATTGTTTGGTTTCAAAGTGAAGTGCACATTCAAAGCCAATTGCTCAAAGGACGGAGATCCACACAAACAGCAATCAAATTAAATGGCAGTTGAAACAAAGAGAAGCGGACCTACGCTTGTGTCCTTCTGTGTGTGGTGTGTGTGTGTGTGTGTGTGTGTGTGTGTGTGTGCGCATCAGGGTCTTAGGAAAATTATTGCTATTGATTTAAGGCGGAGAAACGTGGAAATGTTACCAGATGGGACATTTAGCTGTGAGTGGCTTGGGATGAGATGAGCCATCCTCGAAAGGCCAGGGCAGAGAGATGCAGAGAATGCTCATCAAAACACCAACGCTTCCCTCAGGATGAAGCCGCAAGCCACCATCAAACTCTGAGGTATATTAATTCATGTGCATGGAGATCTTAGCTTGTATATTGGATTCGTCATGTGGATTTTTTGATGAAACGTCTTACTTAAAATGGAATTCTGTTTACATTTGTATTTTTTCAAGTACGTTTTTTTTGTTTAGATGTTTGTAAAATACACACGTACAGCAATTCATCTGATGCTCAAGTAGTTAGCTACCCAGACTGAAATGTTTGCCCCTTCTTGAATTCTTCTAAATACAGTCATTTACTTTTATTTTTTTGAAAGGGAACTGTTTGAAGTTTAAGACAAAAAGGTCAAACTTCACCTGAAATTTAAGTTTTATTCTACTTTTTACCGTTTATCGGTGTGTTTTTTATGAACTCCTGTTAGAAAACAAGGAGGATTTGGTAATGGTTTAAACACATAGAAATGTGAGGATGTGGTCCCTCAAACACTAATCTCATGCCAATGCCAAATTAGGCTCCAAACCTCCATAGACTGATTTAGCTTAGTCCGACAGCCCGTTATTTAATTAAAAAAAGTCCACAAAAGACAAAATACACACCTTTGCAGTTGGGGTTCAGTGACAGCCAATCGTATTACTTTACACCTTTGTTTACAAATTAATCAGTTTTCCTTTGAACTGAAGGCCCTGACACACCATAGCCTGACTGTCAGTGAGGGTCTGACGGCCTTGTGTCCCTCCCCATTAGCACTAGTCTGCCCTTGGTGAATAAAGCATGTTGAATGTGCAGGAGAGTCTCTTGGTAACGGGCTATTCAGCTAAAGCTAATTCTAAAAGAAAGAAGGAAGCGAGGACAGTAAGCAAACCACTAGAATCAGGAGTACATACAAAGTAGACTGTTCTGTATTCTCATCTTCATCTCATCATATGGCCACGATATGGCCATCTGGATGGAGCTGGTGAGCAAGAGTGGTTTTTAAACGGTTGGCAAAGTGGACCTTCCCGTTTCTTTGCTTGAATGACGAATCCAGACTACTGCCAACTGCTCATATGGAGAGTTACATTAATCACAACGTACATGCTAGTTGGCCATTGGCTTTAGTCTTTGGGTTGTGTTTTTTTTTTGTGACACAGTGAGTGCAACAGTTGCCGCTATTCTTCGGTTGGTTTGGTTTGTGTGTGGGGGCCTTAATCAAAATAAACAAAGGTGGGCTTTTGATTTCTTTTGGAAAGCAAGCTGTCAGATCATGGGTTTTCACTCTATTAGGATATTTATTAGGGTTTTGGAGTATTGTGTAGCCCAACCAACAGCATGGCACCCACAACAGCTCAAAGGCTGTTGTCCAAGAGGCAGACTGATGGTGGAGGCCCCCTCTTAGCGATAGTCTTACAGCTCCTGTAACCTCTGAGGGGTGAGTTATGTTTTTAGAGCAGATTGTCCCTTTAACTGTCCGCTCTCAGTGACCACTGACCGCCGGCCGTCTGTTCTGGTTCGGGTTAGGAGCCTCTCAGTAGAGCTGTTCAGATTACACCAACAGCTCAATAGAGACAAAGTCAGCATGCTGCAGCACACACACACACACACACACACACACACACACACACACACACACACACACACACACACACACACACACACACACACACACACACACACACACACACACACACACACACACACACACACACACACACACACACACACACACACACACACACACACACACACACACACACACACAGAACTATCCATAAAGGTATACGTATGGCCTGCACATAGCCATTTATATAATTTAAGTGCACCTAAACACATCTGGAAACATGTACACAAACACAGAACAAACACACATATACAGTCAAACACACACATACAGTCAAAAACACACACACACACACACACACACACACACACACACACACACACACACACACACACACACACACACACACACACACACACACACACACACACACACACACACACACACACACACAGAACTATTCATAAAGGTATACGTATGGCCTGCACATAGCCATTTATATAATTTAAGTGCACCTAAACACATCTGGAAACATGTACACAAACACAGAACAAACACACATATACAGTCAAACACACACATACAGTCAAAAACACACACACACACACACACACACACACACACACACACACACACACACACACACACACACACACACACACACACACACACACACACATTCATACGAAAAAGGGCAGTCTGGTGTTCTTCAAGTTAATTTGACACAGAATCGATGTGATCCCTCGTCATCTCAATAATGATAGAAAAGATGCTAAATGCAATAGAATCTCTGAAATCTAATATTTTGGGGTCAGATCGTTTAATGAAGAGCAATCTGACTCTGGACTCTCACTGCTCGTACTGCACGCTATCTATTAGGACGTTGTTTGTTCCAGATGCTCTGTTAGATTACGGGAAGCTTTACAACGATGCAGTAAACTGTGAAGGAACTGTAGCTAAACTGTTCTCGATAATTCAATCACATTCCAGGCTTATAGCTAACCAGGTTCTTACTCAGAGTGACTCCAATCAGTTTAGGAAGGTAACTAAGTACATTTACTAAATGTACTTAGAACTAAAACAAAGTACTTTGACTCACCATTTACCATTTTCTGCTATACTGTACATCTCACAGCAAATATTGTTGTATTAACTCCAGTAGATTTATCTGAATTCTGAAAGTTTGACTACTTTAAGCTGCTAGTTGTAACATAATTCAAGGTTATCAATGCAGGACTTTTACAAGTGGAGTATTTGCACAGTGTGGTATTAGTATTTAATACTCAAAATTCACAAAATAGGATTAGTTAATCTTATATATACAGATTTCTTTTTGTATATTTTAATAATAACATACAATAAAACTGTATTTAGCTTAATAAGTCAGTCACTTTGTTATTTATGTGATTAAATGCCAAATTAGATGGACAGATTTTGTGTTCACAGTGATGGGAGGACAAACTTTAACAGTACAGTAATAACAGTATAAATGACACTTTCTGCACTCGTTATCAACGGATACTCAAAAACCTCTTCATAAAACGTGTGTTTAATTATGTTATATAAACCTACGATAAGGACATTTCCTCTCATAAACAAGAGCTGTGCATAAACTGCTAGGTATGAGTATCTGTTGTTTTTGTGACGGAGTAAGAAATCACCGTCTGACTGACATGTATTCCTGCACAGGCTGATAATAGCTGTGATTGTGTGTCTGGGCTGCAGCTTAGTGAAAAGGGACCTTTGAGTTGTTTATTTTCACAATCACGTGCAACAATCATACTTTAACCTTATATGTGAGTGCTTTGTGGTTCCTTACATGGGTGTGCACGTGTATTTCTGTAAGTGTGTGTGTGCGTGTGTGTGTGATTGCCCATGCTGTTATCAGCGGCAAGCTGCTATTCACTCCGGCTGAAATAAAAGGTTTTCCTCTGTCACAAAGCAGTTTCTTTGTTTCCATGGCGCTATGATTCTGTCAAAATCCCAGAGAAAACCGAGGGGGGAGAAAAAAAATCAATGTCCCCCATCACCGTCAGCAGCCTCAGCCTCGCAGGCTTCCGCCATGCAAGTACACACGCCAGCACATGCATACACAGACAGTGGGAGACACACAAACAAGACAAACAGAGTAGCCCTTGTGGCTTAAATCTGTTTATTTGATTTTCTTTTTCTCACTGAAGCAACAGCACATGTTGGATATTTCTGATAATAACAGGAGAATGTTTGAAAAGGTAATGATCCTGGGAAGTTTTCTATGTTTTTCTAACAGTCAAATAACGAGTATTCAGGACATGTTGACACGTTATTTACAGAAGCTGTCTGCATTGAGTGAGAAGAGCAGGGAGTGTAATTTACTCGCACACTCTCAGCCTGTGTTTGCCATTTAAGGATGTGTGTGTTTGAAACAACAGCATATTCTGAAAAAACGTTCATAATCGATTGATTGATTGACCTTTGTTTGACTGTATTTGTCTGTTTAACTACAGTCTGTTTTAAGACAAGTTACAAACGGTGACAAAAGATCCACGAGTAAAACAAACCGTAATTAGCCTTTATAATAATGTGGAGAAATGTTGAAAGTGAACAGAACACGGCACAATAAAAAAGGAGCATGGATTCATATCGCAGAGAGCGAGGATTGTCTCAAGCTGAAGGGAGTCTTGCTTTTAATAACAGCGAAAGCGCAGTATAGGGAGAGGGCGGTCATGATAGGTAATTAAATCAGACTGGAGGTATTTCTGTTGCTGTAAAAGGCACATTTTAGTTAGTGTGCCGATGGATTTGTAGTCCTGGTATCTTGGAAAGGTAAGAAACGACCCTTTGTAAAGAGGATGGATGAAAATATACTCCTGATGTGTTAGTCAATCAGTCTCACAGCCTCTCAGCCAATCAAGCATGATTGATTATTCTCTGGGGGAGCGGGCTGTGCCGCAGGATGTCACAAAATGTATTTTTGTTTTTATATCTGAGCCAAGACTTCCACTACAATGTGAAACTCTTGCACAATCTCGACAGCATAATACCTCAAACCTTTTGTTACTCACTCCACTAAGATGATTCTCCTGAATTGCATTCTTCCCCGCTGATCTATTGTATTTGAACAGAAAAGAAGGAAGTATGCTGAAGCAGAGAAAAAACATCAATACAGTATTTTGTTTAAATATTCATTGAAAGTGTCCTTACTTTAGGTACTGAAGATTTTTGGCTTTTTCTGTTGCACTTTTTTCAACAGTAGCTTAGCACTATCTGAAGGCCTGGACACAGGGAAAGATGTTTGGAAATGAAATGAAGAGTAACGGTTCCTGTACTGTATGTGTAACCATTTAATTTAATTTGGACCTGATCTCTAACATCCAACATCCATAGATGAACACACATAGTTGTGGTATTCAACACAAACAGACGCATGGTCCGCTTAAAGGCAGAGGACACCATTTCAACATTTTTAACCTTACTTTAAAACACAGCTCAAAAAGGTGATTCTGTTTTAGAAAGTCTTTAGGGTCACAAAAATGTTTTCCCCCCTCCTGAAGACTACTAAGAAGAAAGGCCCCTGTGAAGTGTGTGTGTGTGTGTGTGAGAGTCTGTCTGTCTGTCTCTCCTGCAACTGACGGCTAATGTGAGGCCATTAGTGTGTGTGTTGTTTGTGTGTCCCTCTTACAACCCCTTTCATGCTTTTAAGACACTCCTCAAGATTCTTCAAGGCTGCGGATACGCACAATGGACAGTCTGGAACATGGGCAGAGTGAGTGTGTGTGTGTGTGTGTGTGTGTGTGTGTGTGTGTGTGTGTGTGTGTGTGTGTGTGTGTGTGTGTGTGTGTGTGTGTGTGTGTGTGTGTGTGTGTGTGTGTGTGTGTGTGTGTGTGTGTGTGTGTGTGTGTGACTGCTTGCAGTATTTGTATGTGTATATCTATGAAAGACCACTTGGTGGTCTTCAAGGAAGCTCTCCAAAGTTGGAGACAGGCAGCCAGGACATCAAACCTGGTCATTAAAGAGGCTTTCACAGAAATAAAAAGGCAGGTGATGAAGATGATGATGATGATGATGAGGAGTAATTAGGAGAAGATGAGAGGAAATGGATTCAATGCTTTTATCTCTTTGGCCCTTAAAGGCTTAAGTAAAGTTGTAAGAGTCTGGAGCAAGCCAATAAGAGAAAAAGATAAAAAACATAGGATATAGTACACAAAATAGATGGATATAATAATAATACTAATAATAATATAAAGACTATATATATATATATATATATATATATATACATATACGTACAGATATAAAGATATGGGATACCTGTCTCAAGCAGTCAGATCTTGCTCTTCCTTCCTCCTATATTACATCAAAGCTATAACTCTTGATTTCTCGCATTGATCACAAACAGGTTTGGCAAATACAATTTCAAATTTAAAAGCTAATGCACAAAAAAGCTTAAAGAAATCAATTTTTATTCCACTAAAGCATGCCCATATTGCGAGAAAGTAGACAAAATCAAAGCCGATATATACATTTTCCTGTGAAATCATTGCTTTCTGGCCTCGCGTAACGAAGTTCGGGAGAACATAAAGCGCATAGTTTTTGGGAGAAAAAGCAATGAGATGTAGTAGAAGTTTCGAACCATTAGATTTATTACCCAGGGGCCACAAGGAAAAAACGCATGATGGGAAAGTGAGGCATCCCATCTAAAACAGATTAGAGACGCTTGAGCACTCCTAGGTGGGTGAGGTCATGCCCAAAAAACATCACAGACACCAAACTACACATAATAGCCCTAAAAAACCCAGCCTCACACACACAGGAGAAAGAGAAAGAGAAAGAGAGAGAGAGAGAGAGAGAGAGAGAGAGAGAGAGAGAGATAGAGAGAGATAGAGAGAGAGAGAGAGAGAGAGAGAGAGAGAGAGAGAGAGAGAGAGAGAGAGAGAGAGAGAGAGAGAGAGAGTGAGAGTGAGTGTGTTAGTGATGCTGTTCACTTGGCCCATGTGGCAAAATGATGGGTAGTTTAAAAAAGAATAAAAATATGGACATGGACATAAATCTATCAAAAAAGGATCTTATATATTTTCAAAGGCAGCACATGCAACCTGACCTCTGAAGTGATGTCAAAACTCCTAAAAAGGTGTTTGACGAACAAATGTTGAAAATGAATATAATGACACACTCATTAGGACATAAGGCAAGCTGTCCTTCTATTATAATGTCAACTGTGTATCAAAGCTGTTCTCTTACGATGACGGTTAAAATAAAATGCTTACATGGTTGAAACATTTTTCTATTTTTCATACATTTTCTCTGTGCAACGGTTGATTTAATGACGATGCTGTTCTTATCCAAAATACTACGACTACTGGTCTTAAAAATTGTTAAAAGGTAGGGTAGATATTAGGTAAGAATGGAGAAACCAGCTCGAGTGCGCTGGAATTTGAAACTACGCAGCCGAAAAAAATCTGCCCCTTCCTTACAGAGCCCCTCCTCCAACACACACGAACGCGCACATGACCAATGAGGGCACGAGATAAGTTTGTGCACAGATGGAAGGCTGACAGGCAGGGAGGCCATCCAGTTACTTTAGCCGGGCCGGCTCAGATGATTGGTCGTGCTTTTTACAGCGCCAAGGCTTCCACAGATGACATTTTTTTATGTATTTATTGTCAAAGCATTTAATGTATTCATTGCTATCAGGATGTTGAGAGCATTCAATGGGATATAACAAAAAGTGTTTCTGAAGTGAATTACCTACCCCACCTTGTTAAGATCTCTGTTAAAACCCAAATGCAGACTGTAAAAAAGGTATATAAACAAAAAGCGAGCTTTATTCAAAAGCCATTGACAAAAAACATGACATGAACACAACGCTAACAAAAGGAAGAAACATACCCGAAAAACTGACCGTGACTGACATGGAGGAAGACAGGAAAAACAAACAATGAACCGACAGGGGAACACAGGGAAAGATAAGACTAAATAGAGAGGGGTAATCACGGGACAAGAAACAGCTGGGGAAAGGATTCAGAAACACAAGGGCAACAGGTGAACACAATGAGACACACCAGGGAAACTAACGACAGGAAGGCACACACAGGAAGTAGGACCAGGACACAAGGAGGAAGACATGAGACGGAGGCCGTTTCTCAATCTCGAGGATTCTGGCTTCCAAGCCAATATTTCAAGGATGCTGCGTCATCGAGTGCCGCCGAAGGACTGTTCCAATCTCCAACATGCTTGGAATTCCACCGAGGCCGCGTCCTTGGTTTGGGGGAAATGTCAAGGCTGCACATGGGTAGACATGGGCGTCCTCAAAATCCCCACAATGCTTTGCGCATGGACCAATTTCAAAAACCCTTGCGGAGAATGGCTGAACCGACGCAGCACACATTTAAATGTAAGTATGTAGTGGCGTAGAATATGTGTTGGTAAATATGTTACTTTGTTACATTTGTTTGTTATCAGAAAGTAAAGCAAGTTCATAATTAGATAGACATCGTGAGGTATTTATTTTCGCTACAGTTTATGTTGAAACCGTTAGAGAGAGTGGCACACTTGTTAGGCTGTTCCATTCTTCTTCGTTTTCCGAAGCCGTGGTTTGGAAGCATACTTGCTTCGTTTCTAAAGGATGTGACTTGGAAGTACGTGACCAAGCCAGCATCCTCGCCATTGAGAAACACCCAGGGAACACAGAACAGCAAAATAAACCCAAAACTTAACACATGAAACTCAAATCATTAAACACCTTTAAGAACTGTAAAAATGGACCCATATTCACGATTACTCAAAACCTAGCACTAAATAACCCTAATACACTACATTCATGTTACCTTTAAATTCATTCTGCACACCCAATAAGCCTTTTTTCGCCAACATGAATGAGTGATATTTCCAAAGATGTCTGATCAGGTCTCAGGTCTTTGTAAACTCTCATATTCCTTTTGTATTCACGTCCTCCTTTCATCCTTCAAAGCTCTTTTGAGGTAGATGGTATACTTGCTCAGATAAAACAGAAAGACACATTACACAAACTTACCTTAAAGACATGTAGATACGAGGAGTCCTACAATATGAAAGACACCTTGGACACACCATTACGACGTCTGTTATTCTTGCTAAGCACCTGAAAGGAGCAGCGCTGCATAGTGAGATCCCACAATACAAAGTGGTTTTTTCGGGCGCGCTGCGTGCCTTTGGGTTTCTGAATGGTGAGCATTACACGTTTATTACAGTTTGTTTATTTTAAAAGCTGTGCACATAGATCCTACAGTCAATAAAACACATTTGCATTGTGCAAGGTGCTTTGGCTCAGGTGGCAGAAGGGCTTGAGTTTATTACAAACACACACACACACACACACACACACACACACACACACACACACACACACACACACACACACACACACACACACACACACACACACACACACACACACACACACACACACACACACATACTTCTCTTTGTGTGTGCATGAAGGAGAAAGTGAGTGATGAAGGTTTAATGAGAGGGAGAGGAGGAGAAGGGCGGGTCATTTGGGGTGGGTTAGTAGGATTAGGGGGTGCAAGGAGGGGTTACTCTGCAGGGTGAGGGGTCAGTGGTCAGTGGAGAGCGGGTGTCTTTTTACCAATCTCCCCTTTTTTAACACGTTTTTTAAAATGACCCGACATACAGGACTATTGTTACTTTGTGATTATTAATAGCAGAAGTAGTATTGCCAAACAAAATGATTTATTGTCATTAATTTAAATTTGAACACCCATGTTAGCGTCTTCTTTTCAATCCTCAGCATAAGAGAGTTACCGTTGATCCGCAAAAGAGCACAGAGAATGTGTGTGTGTGTGTGTGTGTGTGTGTGTGTGTGTGTGTGTGTGTGTGTGTGTGTGTGTGTGTGCGTGTGTGTGTGTGTGTGTGTGTGTGTGTGTGTGTGTGTACAAAAACCCTCATTATATGACCACACACGGACACCAATACTGTAACGTACATTACATGAATACTGTTTCCATATCATCATTATATCATAAAAGTTATTTTCGTTTTAATTTTTTTATTTGAAATGACATGATTGTCAACGTGGTTGTTTTACAGTTAAACCACCCTGTGCTTCGGTACGATTGTCTCCAAGCTTTTTTAGAATTAGAGTTTGATAGGGAGAGCGCAAATACACAGGGAGAGATGGTAAAGGTTGAAATTGATAATGAAGAAAGAAAGTCAAAGAGAGATGCAGATGGAGGAAAAAGAGAGGAACAGAGAGAAGGCAGGAGGGGAGAAAGAGAGTCGGCGTATTGATCGATCAGACCTGTCGGCAGCCAGACAGCCAGGGAGACGTCTGTCCTTGTGCTGCCACTCTCTGGCCTGCAGACACCTAACCCCCCCCCCCCCCCCTCCCCCATTACTCCTACCGGGGTGGTGGCGTCAGACCGGGGGACCGTGCATGTGTGTGTGAAGCATGTGTGTGTGCTGATACGTGAGTTTCCACCATGGTGTGTACAGTGTAGGCTGCCCTGCAGACTGCCTGTCGGGCCCCGGCTCTTCCAGGGGCCTCAGGTGTGGAGTGTCTTCTCCTCGGTGGAATTAACTGGGTTCCAGTCAGGAAACTAATCTCACGCTCCCTGTCGCACACAGATGCATCTCAGGAGTATGGATTTTACCAATACAAAGAGCGCCGTGCACTGAGGCAATTCCAGCGCTGTAGTCTGTTCTGGAAGAGCTACTGTCAAACATCAACTACCACCCCGCTCCCCTCCTCCTCCTCCAGCCTCACATCCCCATTTGGGATTTTGTCCTCGTGAAGGATTCCTGTCCTGGACAAGAAACATCATTTCCAGTGAGTCCTATTTGGCAGCTGGAGGGATAAACTCTGGCAGCCGCAGCAGAGGTGGAAGAAGCATTCAGATCTCTTTCTTTAGCTATTGTTACAATACCTCATGAAGTAATACTCACTAGCAAACCTTTAGTATTACACTTAAAGTATCCAAGTATAAAGCAAAAATACCTTGTTTTACCTTGACATGCATTTCAATAGTAGGTTCACGTTACCTCTTAACGTTTTAACCCTAACCCTTATTTTTTCTTATATTTATCTGTTTTAAAAAACGGACATTTCCTGGTTTCTAATGTAGAACCTTTTGGTTTCATTTGCCTTAAACATTTGACAAAGATTAACTCTTTAACAGAAAATGACTCAAAGAAATAGTGCTAAGGTTTGAGGGAAATACAATAACAGGGACATTGACACTGCTGTTGAAATTAAAATGTCTAATTTCGATGATGGGATAACCACAGATGAAATCCCACTGTATTGATCTAAAGGAAGAAATCCCAGGTAAAAAAAAGATGTTTGCATGACAAGAAGAGTGTGAGTTAAATATATTTGTTGTTGGAATTTGAGTGAAAAGAGTATATATTTACCACAGCTGATCTACTGTGTCATTCCTGTGTGTGTGATCTGCTAAACAACGTCCAAATATTCCACACTTCATTACAGGGTCAATTTGATAGATTGTGGTTCCCTTTCTCTCTCTGCCTCTCCCCTTTCTCTCTGTCCTTCTGTCCGTCCATCCATTAAAGCTGATCCTATTGTTCCAAACCCGGAGAGCTGCGAGTTGACCCGAGAGGTCAGATAATCAGAAGCTCTCCTCTGTGACCTGCGGTTCAGGGGACAGTGTGCTATAAGACCAGTCCTCTCTGCAGCCTCAGAGACAAGCTCATGTAATACTGCGAGGCTGTGAGATTGATAATTGAAGTTAGAGCTTTTCTGGGATACAACACAACATGCTTGTGAAACTGCAGTAATGGGCATTAAACAAAGACGCAGTAAGACAACACCGGTATGTTGTTAAATAAATAAACACATATGGATGAAAAAGCCTGGCTCTGGGAATAAGAGAAATATACAAACTCCATATGGCTAAGTCAATATCACTTTGGAGGCTGCAACTGTCTTTAATTTAAGGAATAATTGGGTGTTTGGAATTGTATTTATTCTTTATCTGATCCCCTCCTGAACCTGAACACCTGCAGCAATTTATAAAGTAGATATTTAGCAGAGCTAGCATGTTGATATAGATTTTTTCGACAATCTGAAATAACTGAATTAAATGGAAACATTCCTAATTTTTATTTAAACATCTCGTCACGGAATTAACGCTCATCTCTTACAAACACACAGTGAAAATGCTTAATAAATGACGGTCTCACACACAGAAGAGACCCCAGAAAATGGAGGCAAAAGACAGGTATAAGTGAAGGAGAGCGAAGAAGAAACGAGCGCAGGAGAAGGTGAATCCGATTCCTCCCGGTAAATTGGACTCCCCTGCTTTCTCTAATTCATGTTTCAGAGCTGCTGCATCGATGGGGAGATGGAGAGGCTGAGGAGAGAGAGGGGGAGAAGAAAGGAGGGGAAAGGGAAAACAAATCCATGCAGGGGAGAAGCAGAGGGAGAGAGGGAGACTGCGGCCGCTCTCCCACAGGCAGACAGCAATCAATAAATCAATAGGAAACTGTGGTTGGCTGGAGAACGGCTGGGGCTGGGAGGATGGAGGATGGAAAAGAGAGAGACCTGAATCAAAGTAGCTTCAAGATGGATGGAGCGAGGAGAGGAAGGGAGAATAGGAAGGAGGGAAGGAAGGTTCAATAGAGGTGGAGGCGTTGAGAAAAGCTGCAGGAAAAGGTGGTTTTAGCAGGAGTTGTGAGGGGCAAATGGGTGGAGGTCCAGCAGGCGTTTTGGGGTCCCCTCTCTGCCTGCCTGCAGCACATCCTGCATCAGTGGTGCAGTGATAGGGCCTGGCACTGTGCGAGGCCCCGCTGCGCTCTGCCCAATGAGCCCAGTGAAGCGCGGCTGTATCTGGGGCCGGGGGAAAGCCTTGGGCCCCCTCCGCCTGCTGGGTGCAGCCTGCTGACTGCCTGACTGACTGACTGACTGCTTACTGCCTGGCTGCCTGACTGGCTGGACATCGATCTCAGTGGGCTGGAGTACAGCTGGACGCACACTGAGAGCCGGGGCTAAATCTGGCTCAGGCTCAATCAACGTTTGCACCTGTCTTTTCCAAAGGGAATTAAACGTAGTAGATAGAGAGAAAGAAAGAGTAATGGTGTGTGTGAGCATGTGTATGTGTGTGTGATTATGGCTGAGGGTGTGTGTGTTGAGGTGAAGTCTGGAAGGTGCAGTGGGAGTGGAGGGTTTGTAAGGAACATGCTGGTTTTGCCATTAGTCAACATGGTACTACTGCGGCAGGTGAGGGTGTAGTTTGATGGGTGGTTGTTTGTGTTTGTGCTGGATAAAGTTTGTGTGTGTGTGTGTGTGTGTGTGTGTGTGTGTGTGTGTTTGTGTGTGTGTGTGTGTGTGCGTGTGTGTGTGGATGCCTTATCTACAGTAAACATGGCTTTGATGTGCAAATTAGAAAAAAGTTGCTTCTCACAGATCATTACATTTTATTTACCTTACACTTTAATCCAAAGCAATTTATACTAAGTGTAATAAACAATGAAGATACAAACTCAGAACAGACCATGAATGCTGATTTTTTTTTGTGTGTTTTATGTTAACAACCAAGGTGCAGTCGAAACAGGTGGTTTTCATTAAAATGGTTATACTTTCAGAATTGTTTTGATCAATAAAGAGCTCGTTCCACCATTTATCATCATGTTATGTTAGGCTGTGTGTTTAATCTGTCCGGTTAGGGAGTCACTGCGCCCTGCCAAGAAATAGTCCCTCACATTACCCCTCATAAAACCACAAACATATTGTTAAACCCCTACATTTTATAGCATGTTAGTTAGCTTAAGAGACACTTGTTGGCTGAATTCTTCATCCTGCACTAAAGCCTTACTTGCTGTTTCTCTGCGTTTCCAGTCTTTGTGCTAAGCTAAATCTCCGGGCTCTAGCCTCATATTTAACAAACTGACATGCTATAGAATGGATCTTCTATGTGAACCTTGGCAAACTATTGCACTTCTACTGTAATTGCACTAAAATATCAATCTATTTTTTGCTCCAGGGCGAAACTGTAGACAACTAAGAAACCACCGACCAACCAAACTTAACACTAAACAAGATTTATCAAACTAATAACGTATAACGGTTCGTGTTTTTATAATTTATGTAACATTTGTTTTTTACATTACACTTTATAATAAAATCATAAAATCATTTCAGAATGAATCCTAAAAACACAACATAATCGCAGTTCAGTCAGACAACTCACGTGTTTCTTAATATGTTTATTAGAAGCAGCATATAGTTTGAGTTTGGGGTCTAGGCTCGGGCCTCATCACTCCACAGATTTACAAAGAACATTGAGTGATGATTCGATAACTATCCCCCGAGCCTACAGGTGGAAGCTGGGGTGGAAGCTGGGGTGGTGGGACTAGCTCGCAGGCTTCGCCCCATTAATGTAACTAACTCGCCCAAAATCCCAGGGGGGGGGCATCTTAATATTCAATAACCTATGAATGTTTTATATCCATGTAACGGGAAGAAACTCAACTGATATTTAAAAAAAAAAAATTTTTTAAACCCACAAAGCTAACGCTATGAGTCTGAATTAACCACGAGCGAAAGAATGCTAACGCATTACTGCACAGATTCTCACTCATAACACCCTTATTACTTATCATAGCTGCACGTCCAACCCATCGATTAGCATCATGAGGAGACACAGAATCGATCGGTACCTACATTATCACTCCATGATAAGAACTCGCGAAGATATTAACAAGAACAGACATCAAAACATGTGGCGCTAGGTAGCTAAAAACGGCAAAATGGCTTACCTTTGTCGTAGTCTGGTCAAAAGTGGTCTTCAATGGCATTACAATTATAAAAACGCTGCTGAAGGTTAATCCATAGGTTAATCCAATGTGTCTGTGTCCCTTTGAAATTATTTCTGATAATCCATAAGCAATAAACCTGCTTTTCCGTTTCCAGATATCAGAGCGAGAGATAGGTTCGCTCTCATGCAAAACTACTTGCGCATAGCTCTCATTTCTCAATGGTAAGGTGTGTGTGTGTATGTGGACATTTCCCTTCGATTCTATTGGCTCTAACGGCCAAAAAGAGATGTCAATCACCAAAATCGACCAATGGGTTCCAGAGAAACGGTAAAAACGGCCATTTCCACCCAAATCATCTCAGAGGTGGAGTTTTTTTTGCTAAACCTCTCTAAAAAGGTCAAATGTCACTTGTTTTGCATCAATCTTGATACAGGGTACTTATTATATGTTGTACTTTGGATTCCTAAAGCTTTTAGTGTACCTTACCATCATCCAAGGGTAGATTTCACTATAAGTAGAAAATAGTTTTTGGACGGACACTATCATTTACATTTTTTTACTATGTTCAATCTGAATTTTCTTTAAAATAAAAAAACATCTATATTGATTCTGACTTTTCTACATCCAACTCACAGGTTTATCATTACTTTGAGAAAAAATATGATTAATTTCCCCCTGAAAAACAGGCTCAGTGCTTAACAGGTTAACAATTTAGTTTTCTCTTTCTCAAACCCACGGTCCAGTGTGGTTCAGTATTTGTGACAGGAAAAATCCATACATTAATTAAACTCAAACTTTAAAAAACATCATATTGGTAGATATTGTGTAGGAAGCATTACAGCCCTACAGCCAAACTTGGACTTCATTTGTACTCATTTCCTTTTACTCCTTGCATTTAGAAACCGACAGACAGCAATTAAAGAATTAGAAAGTCCTGAGTTAGACGATCTGATCTCTATTAGCTCGCTCCAGGAAACTCTTGACATGTTTATAGCCATTGTCAATAGTCATTGTGCAATTAAGCTGTAAGCATTGATAGCCTATTAGATGCTTTCTGCAGTCTTTACAAACGGCAGGGCGGCGGTGCCGACTGTCAGAGACTTAATGCACATATATAACTAATGGCCACTGTCCGGTGACTCGTTAACCGTCTGTAACAAATAACTAGTCCTCTCCACGGTTTCCTTTCCCTTTTTCTTTCATTTTCTTCCCCCTCTGCCCTCCCATCCACTCAGTTTTCTTAGCCTTTCCGCACCCCTCGTCTCCTCAATGTTCTTCTCCCCTTGACCTTTCCTCTCTTGCTCCTTTCTCCAGTTTCTTCCCTCCTCTTTTTTCTGCTCTCGTCCTCTCCTGTTTGGTTTTTATATCCCTTCCCTTGCTCTCTTTCTCTTTTTCTCTTCCCCTCTCTTTCCTCCTCTCTAGGGTCCCATCCTAGAGAGGCTGCTCCCACCCAGACACAGATGGCCCCCAGATCAGATTTATCAAGGCCAGTGGAGCCCTCGGCAAAAGGTCACTCTCTTAAAAGCTGACCGATCAATGGTCCAACTCCTAACAGCAACAGCAGTGCTTTCTTGTCAGCCCTCATTTTTGTGTGTCTTTTACCATAAGTGTGTATCTACACGAGTAGGTGTGAATGCATTTATTCATACATATACCTGTGTGTGTTTGTGTGTGTGTGTGTGTGCAGTGCTGAGACAGACACCCAGGCCCCGGGTGTTACTAATCGAAGGGCCGTCCCTGAGACGGTCCCCTAATGACCTCTCCCACCTCTAATAGTGCAACCTTATTGAGGCTCTACTAAATATTTCAGCGAGTCATTAGCTCATTACACGTCATTATCTACAGCGCGTTCGCCCGCCAGGATTAGCTGCGAGACTTTTAGCAACTTCTCTGCGGGAAATCAATAATCGGCAGACACTTTCAATCACCGGGATCGGGTGTGTGTGTGACCATGTGTGTTGATCAGAAATTCACACAATCACACATTAGCAAAACACATGCACACACTCTCACACACATGGGTGTTTCTTCAGTGCGTCTATTTTCCAACACATTTCTTGGATTAATGTCTGTTTTTTAATTTTATTTCTCACTTTGACAAGAAAACAGAAGAACATTTGTTGCTGAATAGTATGTATACATGCGCCCTAGTGGCATAGTGTTGAGGATTGCGACCAGTGACTGCAATATTCCCAGTATGAGTTCGCCCAGGGATTTTGCATCTTCCTTCTTTGGTCACACAAAGATGTCAATTATATAATTCTTTACATTAGATATATCTCTAATCTTTCCCCATTCGTCTTATGGGATACTAGATAATTTTGCCTCTTGAAGCTTCTAGCAATTACTGATTAATTACAATATACAATTGGTGGCAATCAGTTACAAGTAGACATTACCTCACCTTAAAGGGTCATGAACCAAAACATATGTGACATACATGGTCACATGGCTTTCTCCACAACCCAGATCCAGTATAATGAGGTCGAGTTGACTTGAATTTCAGTTCCCTCAACTGATAATTCATGATTTTTTGCAAAACCGTGTCTGTAAATTACTGAGAAGATGCTTTATTTGTTCCTGTGAGTAGAACATTTCCCTTGTGTGGCTGAAAATGCCTGAGTTCATATACAAATATATTATGTGTTCACTATTTGCTTTAGGAATATGCGGTCATTAAAAGGCAATCTTAAGCATCATATTCTGTTTTCAAAGGCTTCCCAGAGTTAGGACCCACATGCTGTGGCTGTCTAAAGTGTTGTGGTTCCACTTTCTGGAATCAGCTCATCTACAAAGCAACAAATTGTCCAGAATATTTATACTATTTGATATGTTCAAAGGATTATTCCAGTTACTTTTATTACACATCCAAAATATCGGCGGACTCACAATAGACAGTTTGAAGGAAAAAAAACTAAAAGCTGAAAGGAAAACACAGGACGTTTTCCCACAATGCAACATTGTTTAATTAGACCCTCCATGTCTGATAAGCAAGCCTTTACAAAATGACTTCAAAGTCATGATCAGAGGTTTTTTTTGGTGGAGTGCTCCCTCCACAGGGGACTTATGATGATGTATAATTTACTTCATGTGATGAATAAACTAAACTTCAAAGCTCTGCCACTACATGTGCTTTATATAATGTGTGTGCCTGGAAAGCAGCATCAATACTGAGGGGTTAACCTGAACATATTTCTGAAATGTAAGCTAAATATGTTATGATCCCAGAAGTCCTTGGCCTTAGTTTTGATACATCGAGAGTGGTTGAGACTTGATTTAGATAAAGTGCAATTCTCTAAAATGTATCTAACGTTTACTCATTAGGTTTTAATCTGAAAAGTTCAAATTAAAGCCACATGACAGTATTACAAACTGTTTGCAGTGTTTGCATTTACCAGGAGCAGTGCACAGTTTTAAGGGTCACATGCTAAGGTTGATTAGCTCGGCTCTAAAGTGTCTAGAAGGGCTTGTGTGTTGAACCTGAGCGTGCCGGCTGCCTGGGAGGGAGCGAGAGCGCTTTAATGCTACCATGAAACCTCTTTGACACACTTTAGGAGTCACTTAACAATGGGCAGGATGTGCGTGGTTAAGTGTGTGACTAATTTCTTTTAACACAGTGTGAGATTGAGAGACTGGAAGGCCAGAGGGGGGCGGAGCTGCTACTTGTTAAAAAGGTCAGAGGTCAGCTCTTCTTGAATAGACACAGAAATCCCCAATCAATTACGCAAACACACACACACACACACACAAGCAGAAAGACTCCTGCATTCAAATCCACGTACACACACAAGAATCAGAGGAGTCTATTATAAGCTAATACATTTTTTGTTTGAAGCCCGCTGCTGCATACCAAAGAGAAACAGATATCATTCTGTGGGGGCAGTGAATCGACAATCAGTCAACGACAATGGGAAGCCCAGTGTCCGTAAACAGACTTAACAGTTATGACCTAAACAGCAGCTTTCTCTGCCCTGGCATTTGCCTTAAACGACGTATCTGTGGCTCGATCTATCACTCTCTCCACACCCGCTCCTCCCGCCGCACCAACACACAAGGAAGGGGATGTTTGAATCAGCTAAAAGTCTAAAAGCTTCATTATAAAAAGGAAATACAATTGCTCTCTTTCGGTACTCATCTGTCTTCCCGCTGCTGTTCTGCGCCGTCCATTTGGACAGCAGCGGCATTACTCAGCAAAAACAGCAAATCTCCTCATCCGAGAAATTAATAAGTGAGATATGATCTAATCTAAGTTAAGGTGCAGGACCAGAAGAGGCTGGCGCAATGAGTTTACAATATGAAATCAGATTTCAGTTACCCCACCAACAAAGTGTTTTCTTGAAAAAGAAAAATGCTTCCACTCTGTGTCCAAAAAGAACGAAGAAGTTTACAAAGTGGTCTTAGATATATATTATGCACGCATGCAGAGACTCCATTTATTATAGAAACACTTTGAAAGAGTCATTGAGTTTGATCAATCTTAAAGGTTGATTCGCAGTGCATTTTGTATGTAACATTATGTTACAACACTTAAGGTAAAGAGGTCAGGCAACAGATGTTATAATAAGCCAAAAGCATTTAGCCTTTTCTGTAATAATGATAAACATGCCAACAGGATAGATGATGCTCTGGATGAAATTCTGTCATTTACTTTTGGTAATGAACTTCTAAAAGGACTGAATGCTTGT
>NC_136904.1:10805393-10822893 GCF_949606895.1 Notothenia rossii | reverse complement strand
ACACACACACACACACACACACACACACACACACACACACACACACACACACACACAGAGCACTACGGGGCCAGCTGAGCCAGATCAATATTTCTCTCCATTTAAAGAACAGAATTCAGAGAATGGCTTTTCAGCGCCCGGGCTGCAGCCGTTCTTTAGACCTTGTTTTTTTCTACACTAAACACCCTATCTGCAAAGTGGCAAGGTTTTTTTGTACCGACCCAAAATAATTCCTGGCCAAAATCTCCTTTCTTTCTTTTTACTGTATTGATGGATCCGTTCAGCCCTGCTAAGACCTCTTTCGTATCTTTGTGTGACTCCCCCCCGGTCTTCTTTGCTTTCTATTTCCTTTACTTCTTCAAACCCTGCTTCCTCTGAGTGAGTGACAGGGTCAGATCCAGCCTCCCCTCTCTTTGTCCCACCCTGTGGCTGACCACAGCTCGGGCCCCGCAGCTCCCTCTCGGGTCCCCTGGGGCGTCCAAGCACATCTCAGTGGCTGAAGGGCTGGACTGGCCTTGGCCCAGTGGCCCTGCTGGCTGCCTCAGGCTGAGCGGGGGGGGGGGGGGGCTGAGGGTTCGTGAGTTATGGGGGGTTGGGGGACCTTGACTGCTGTCAGTGGGTGAAATGGACGAGGGCTCCCTCTAGCACTGCGTTGTTGTAACAACAGGACCTAAAAAGATCCTTGTAGTGCAATTACCTTTTTCTATCCGAATAAAAAAATGGAACATGCAGGGTGATTTATACCAGTGCATGAACCTGTATGTACTGTAAGACATGCATTCAAGCACACAGTTGAACTCTCAAACAGAAACAGCACGCTTAGAGAATCGCCCTAGGCTGATTGGGACATCCTGTTTCTGAAGCAGCCGTGGGAGGTATCCGAGGCCTCCCTGGTTCGATATCTTGACAGCCCCAGAGTGTGTGTGAGCATTGAGAGCGCCTGCATTTCATTAAACACATCCCACGTCTGTCAATCTCGCCCTCCAAATGGAATAATTCATTGTTCCTTGATTTTGTTTGTTCGGAGTCTTCGCAGGCACGAGTCTTTTCCGTCTTTCGCCGTTGAGACTGTGATCTGATTGAGGGAACTGATAATTGATTTCACCAGGCAGCAAGGCAGCGGGCCACTCGGTGCTCAGAGTGAGAGATTGGAGGGGACTTTACCTGAGTGGGTCCATTTTCTACATAATCCTCCACAATCATCCTCCAGTCATCACCATGCTACTGGAGAGCCTGTGTGACACATTGAAGATTACTGTGCAATGCTCTCATTAGATGTTAACACTCAGTGACCTGTCAAGTGCTCTTGAACAAAGCTTCAGCAGCCTGTGGAGGCACTAATGAGAGAACAGCACATACGTGGAGTGAAGAGAAAGTCAATCCCAGGCTGCGGTGAAACACACCTGCACTTTAGTAAAAGGATAAGCCACTTTTAACATGTCGGTGCCGTTTGACACAAAACACTTGAAGAATAAAGACTTGGTAACAGCCTGACAGCACAAGTCAAAGCAGCACTTGTTGCTTTTCACACTATAATTACACACGTTAAAATCCAATGCATACTTTAAGGGTTTACTCAGTCTGCATGAAAGAGCACACATCATCTAAGGAATTCAATTTGAAGAACATCACAAAATGTCGTCCATCCTTGAATCATTTTTTACTTTTTGCATTTTCTATCCCAGCATTTATAGCAGAGGCAATTTAGAGTATGTCGTTTAATTTGTGAACTTAAAACAGGAAAATGGAGCATCGAGACAGAGATAACCTTTTAAATAATAGTTTTGTATGGTAATGTTGAGTGGACTTCAGTTCAAAGTATCAACACATAGACAGAAACTGATTACAGCATACATGCATACACTTTTCCATTGTTCATCCATACACTGTGGAAACTTTCACAAGGACAGACCACAGCTGCAATCTTTGTGAAGGACGAAAAAAAATCAGGGGAATGTATTTTTTTTTTTACAAGAATAGTCTTTTTTATTCTCACAAGGAAGAATGTGTTACTTCCCGTACCAATTAAACAAGGCTTATTAAATAGATCAAATATCACCCACAACAATATAGGGCTGCTCGATTATGGCAAAAATCATAATCTTGATTATTTTGGTCAATAATCGATATCACGATTATTAAAAACGATTATCCATTTACTTTGAAAACATCCATTTATTGAAAAATACATTTGAACAGTATGTTTTTAACAGTTGATTACCCAGAACTTTAAGTATAATTCAACTGAAAAACCAATAAAAAAAAGAAATAAAATAAAAAAATCGTTTTATTTCGATTATGTTGTTTTCATAATCGTTGCAAGCCAACATCGTAATTGCGATTAAAATACGATTAATTGAGCAGCCCTACAACAATACATTTAATTTATTGGGTTAGCCCACACATTCCTGATCCTCTAAGCTATGACTTGGTTCAAACTGAATTTAGGCAAAACTGAATAACTATATCAGAAACGTCCTCATGTTATATAAAAGAGAGGTGACTGTGACACATTGTGGTTTGACATCCAACACAGCCCACAACCTTTCAAAGATGTAAGGTCTACTGGTTATTCACTGGTTATTCAATTTGATGCCGTTTTATTTTATTTATGTATCAAACAGAGCAATGAGTAATGGATCAACAGTGCATGAATGCAGTCCACAAATGTCACTGAGTGCATGCCTCCTTCGTTTCCCTGTGACCTGTAAGAGTGTTGCGTCTCTGAGCTATTTGTGGCGGTGCTTCTTCCATCAGCGGCGACCAAGGTTTTCTGTTGAAGGGACGAGACAAGATATACAGACCGGGCAGACACGGCCATATTTCAGATGTGAGAGGGAGACGTGTGTGCTCTCACACTCCAATACACACACATCAAGCCCCACACGGACATGTGTATCAGCACACACACACACAGAGGGTGGAGGAAGGTGATGGAGAAGTGGCAGGCTTAGGGGACAGAGTGAGGTGCGGCCAGGGGTTGTGTGACAAGGGGACAGGGACACACTGTCTGCTGTGTATGTAAGACGTAGTGATGTTTCGGTGTGTGTGTGTGTGTGTGTGTGTGTGTGTGTGTGTGTGTGTGTGTGTGTGTGTGTGTGTGTGTGTGTGTGTGTGTGTGTGTGTGTGTGTGTGTGTGTGTGTGTGTGTGTGTGTGTGTGTGTGTGTGTGTGTGTGTGTGTGTGTGTGTGTGTGTGTGTGTGTGTGTGTGTGCTTGGTGGTGACACAGACACAGCGAGGTGTGGCAGACAGCCACCAGCTGCCTGTGAATAATGTGTACTAAGAGAGGAAAGCCTGGAGAAAACTGTTAAAATATGTACGCAGTGTTTCTACATTTGAAAAACATTATTGTATTGTAGGCTTAACTAAAATGCCTCTTATACAATCTATTTACTTTTAAGAACCTATAGAAATAATAGATGCATACATTTTGAATGCATCCTTTTTTGCTTCAGGTACCTTTTTGAAAACATTATTCGGCCTGTAGCAGATTCAATTCACTGGACATGATGCAACGTAATTGTAAAATGTTTGTGTAAAGACCAATCCATGAACCCTCCGTACACTTTGAAGTTGAATTGCTTTAGGAACAAACACAGGTCATGGTATAAGTGAGCCCTGTGGCGTCTGGTCTCAAGAAGAGAGAAGTCTGAAACCGGTGAGACTGAGACCTAAAGTCTCTGAACATGAGAAGGAAGAGCCTTAGAGAGAGGTGACAGAAAAGCCAAAGGCCTCTCAGACTGATCTTCAGAGTTTCTCTGTTGAGCTGGAGGAAGCACTCACTCTCTGTCTGGCCTTGAGGGTAGAGCGGTAAAAGGGATATCATCCCTGAGTAGAAGTACAATCAAGAAGACCTGTGGCTGTGAGGAATGCTAGGGACGCCTGTGGAAAGCACACTACTAAAAACATTAACAATGGGTCTGTTTCATTCAAGAGACACAGGAAGCGATGGCTGTGTGAGAGCACGTAAACTGAAGAAGCTAAAAGGAGATCAGACAATTCATTCTATATGAACACCTCGGTCATGCACTAACATGTCCAAATGTAACTGTGACAAAGGTCTTACACAGTCAAAACTGTGCCAGAGCTGAGAGGTATGAGCTGTGGTCATCTTGTAGGCGTGTTCCACTTTACTGCAACTGAGAAATATATTTTTACACGCAGAATCCAATACTGATACTGTTATATTGGAACAATTTCCAATGCAAATGTAACTGATGAGATATCTGATGCCTCTTGGTCAAACAGTTATGTCAGATTAAAATGGTCCAATAGCGGTATAATCCCCAATGTATGTACACAATACCTGCAATTATTATATGGCTTAGTTGAATACTCAATTCTGATTGGTCAATTTGGAAGTTACAGAGGTTGTTAATACTTGCTAAAACACCGCTGCTAAGGCAAGGCAAGTTTATTTATATAGCACCTTTCAACACAAGGCAATTCAAGGTGCTTTACAAAAATGAAAGATATTCAAAGGCATTTAAAAACAATCATTAAAATGAAAAGATAATAAAAGAAACGTTAAAAGAAAAAATACATGAATAAAAAGTTACAGTGCAGTTTAAGGTATGAATAGTTCACACAGAACTTCCACTTTACTGATGAACACAACGGCTCAGTTTCAATTAAAAGCAGCGACAAAAAGAAAAGTCTTCAGCCTGGATTTATAAGTAGTCAGAGTTGCAGCGGACCTGCAGGTTTCTGGGAGTTTGTTCCAGATATTTGGAGCATAGTAACTGAACGCTGCTTAACCAGCATACCATGACCGTTGCTAAGGAGGATCAAGGAGCTCTACTGTATGCATTCACATCAATCCCTAAAAGTCAGGCCTATTTAACATCAGCTGTGGACAACAGACTCGTTTTCTCCATAAGATAACACCATGCAACACTTTTTTTAATATTCATGTTTATATTTGTGGAGAGCACAACATTTTGGATTCACGATGACTAAACTGTCCCCAGTAAAGAAAAGGAAAACTCCATTATCACCCTGTCCTGTGGTCTTAACTCATTAATGACCGCCTTGCTGTTCTTTATCCCTTACTTCATGGTTTCTTAGTGTTGAAATACATGTCTCCTCAACCTGTTGGAGTTAAGGTCAGGGTTTGCTTGAAACAAACTTTGTGCAGTGAGTCATTTCACCATCTCTAAAGGCAGACGTTTTTATCGGTCTTCCAAATAGCCACACTCGAAGGCCGGCTAAAAAGCCTGAGGTCATAAGAGTGGGGGGGGGGGGGGGAGACACCGTGAATCATACAAATGGGCCAAACAGAGCTCCCTATCAGACAGTTTGTCCTAAAAGGCATCCAGGTTGTTGCCCTTGGTTGCACACACAAAGAGGCAACAGGAGTTTTGAAGAATGAAAAGAAGGAGAGTTTTTTTTTTTAATGAGACGCTCACATCCTGCGTTCTCTACTCTGCACCAAGGACATGCTCAAAATTGGTCATTTGGGAAAGCGATGGAAACACGTTCATATGTCTTCCTATAACAGTTCCTTGTGATTAGTGAAGTGAACAAAAATAAACATGATTTACATGTCTGTGGGTCAGTTGTTTGTTTAAATCAATTCATATAATTGTAGATGACCACAACAGAAAAAGGACCATTCTGTTTGCAGCAAAGGACCTTGATTTCACTAACTGAACTATTCATTTATACACATTTTAATAAAGTGATTTTTTATCAAGTAACTTTCACTCAAGTCAGACCGAGGTGCAATGCCTTTCTGCATAATAATTGTCCGTACTTATTTTTGTTGCAGGGCGAGGTTTTTTTTTTTTTTTAGACCAATGGACGTTTGTTTTTGTGATAACAGGACTATTGGGGCTAATTTTTGTTTCCCCAATGCATACGGTTTAAGAAATATACAACATTTGCCCAATTTAACATGTTTGGTTACAAACCACGGGCACTTCTGGAGATCTAGCCGAATACAGAGACAGATAGTGATGTCTTTGTACACCTATACTCCCCGCACCTTGCACTTTAGTTGAAGTATACGATGTATTTCCCCTCCTTTGTCCAGGATACTATTGGCACAGCTCTGATTAAATGGCTCACTCCTCAAGCTCACACATTGTTCAGCTTTCCATTTCATTATGTCTTACAATCTAACTTTATTCCAGCTCCACGACAGCTCATTACATGTAAAATAGATGTTCCTACTTGTACGAGTGTGTTAGCATTCCTCTTCATGTGCGATTTGTAAATGTTCACCACGGCTCATTAGTGTAATACATCTGTCAGAGTTATTATTAAAAGCCCTTCTCACTGTGTCTCTACAGATGAATATGGACAATTTTACATGGCAAAGAGTAATGTGTGAGCAGAAATCAACGCTGTCGTTTATTGGCCTCCGTCTTGTATCGCAATAGGAAGCTGCAGCCGGAGCGGGCGCAGCAATCATACTTTATTGTTTTATGGTTCTCAAATAAAAACATGAATCATCTCGCTTTCTAAAGTGCAATGTCTAATAATATCAGAGTGACTGTTTCTGCCTGCGTCTGCACTCTGAGAGAATCACACTCGGTGTTTGTGTGTGTGTGTGTGTGTGTGTGTGTGTGTGTGTGTGTGTGTGTGTGTGTGTGTGTGTGTGTGTGTGTGTGTGTGTGTGTGTGAGATAGAGACTGAGAGAAAGAGACACAGAGAGATTGAGTAGGTTAGTGAGCGAAGGCAACTCCAGAATAAAAGAAGTATTAAAAAGAAACTTGTAGCGAGTGTGTGCCTGCATTCCTGCTTGTTGTGTGTTGATTTCTTCCACTGTGTGTGTTGTTGACCATCAGGAGACAACGGTTGATTAAAGTGCTTTTGGGTACAGTAATTGTTGAGCGGGGAGTAGGATTTCTAGAGATACAGGAGGCATCACACAAAGTAGATGTACACACACAGAGTCTACAAAGATGAGGTGTCATTCATTTCACTGCATCATAACTCTAAGTAAGTCACTCAAGGTAAGAGCATCAAATGTAAATGCAGGCCGCCTGTATAATATACACAAATGTATACATTAAAAGGTCTAGGGCAGCTAACTATGTGTTTTTCTTTTAGAATACTAGACACTTTAGTGCAATAAATTCAATTAGGGTGTCTGTTTCCTGAGATGGAGCAACCGCGCTGTCTGGCACCAACAATCATACCACGCTAAAAGTTGTCTGGGTGAGACGTCTCTCTCACTTATATTTGTATTGGCTGGCTTTATTTCCAAGCTGCTTTGTTTGTTTGTTTTCCAGCTTGACTGTCTGACACGAGCTTCAATGTCTGAGTGCTCACTCCTTTGATTATGCTTGTTTGGAAAACAGTTTGCTTTTATAGCTTTCAATAAGTCAAATGCTTATTTCTGTGTATGTCTGTTGTCTTTGTGTATTGAATAATAATAATAAATACATTATAAAATATAAAACAAGTCTAAATGTATATATTAATAAAGTACAGTACTTGTCAGTTACTCAGTTACATCCCACCAGACAAATACTTCTGGTCTTTATACCGTCTGCATGGTTCAGCTGGAACCTGAATCCACTCCCTTTTGTTAGTAGGTCCTTTTCTCTATTTCGTTTTCTACCCCGGATAGAAGCCCCATGGTGTTGGCAGGATACTCACATCTGATGCTTTGTGAAACTGCTTTGACATCATCTTCTTTGCAACACTTGCTGAAATCTTTAATCAGAAAAACAAACAGAAAAATGTCTGCATTGTGTCAATTGTATGGCACAGTGCGTATGCCATCGTTTCTCGGGCTGCTGCAATGTGTCTGCTATGATTGCTAAGCTATTTATAAAAAAGGGTATTTTGCTGGTGCTTGTGACAGTGATCTCTGACGCATCAGTGGGCTGCAGTGTTTTAACTCTGCCTTATAGTATTAGCTCAGCTCGATTGAAACACACAACATCCACAACCTTTTTCATACATAACAGAAAAAAGAGAGCGAGTTGAGTAGAAAACTCCCATGCGTTGGACATTTTTAGAAATAGGGCAATGTGAGAAGTTAGGTTTATGATGTATGATCAACGGCAGCTCATGAGTGCCGACCACTGACACCTTTCCAGCGATGAATGAATCCACAGATTGAACGTCCAGCTACTCTCCAGTTACCGAGTCCTATTTATAAATATAGTTCCCATACCGGGAGTTGAACCCGGGCCGCCTGGGTGAAAACCAGGAATCCTAACCGCTAGACCATATGGGAAGTGGCAACAAACACTGACAAAAATGTAATCATCGACTATGACAATGCTTTTGGCTCAATTGTTGCAATCTTTATGTAATACACAGACCTGTGAACCTTTACAACTAAAATCATCATTTGAAGCTTTTTGTTGCAATAATAATGTGTGGAAATATGTCTTTTGGCTCAGTGGGCAACTGCATCACAGATACGTAGAATTAGCTAAGCTTTTGGGGCCTTGTCAAGTAAGTGTCTGATTTCAATGAGGCATAACATTGTCAATACTTTGAGCTACAAAAAGGAAGAACTGTGCACTACAAAAAACGACCTTCTGAAGAGAGGGCCATTGACTGATTTTAGAACTGATCTAATTGCAAAAAAAGAAATCGGCATATAAAAACAGTTGTACATCCTAGGCACATGACTGCCAACATGCGTCTCTGACCTCCTTCTGTCTCTGCCTTAATGATCAAAATGTCCAACCCAAACTCTTGACCTGACCTCATCTTCAACACGATCATTACTGAAGCCCTAAAACGAAGTCTTACATCTTAAACAGAAGTGAGAATTAGTTATAACTCCTCATCCTTAATTAAAAGACGTAGTATTTGTTCTGCTGAATGTGTTTCACAGATACACCAACAGTCCATCTGTCTCATCACCTGCCTTTCTCTGCTCTCCATCATTTCTCATCAGCCTCTCTCCCTCTCCTTCTACTCTTCCTCCTCCCACTGCTATAACAATCATCAATTACCCTTATCCCTCCCTGTTATCCTTCTCTCAATCTCCCTGCATCTTCCCAGCCCGTCCTGCCGAGAGGTTCCTCCTGGTTGGCTGCGGGCCACCCAGCCCTGTCCCTGTCACTCACTCTGCTCCGGGTATCTGAGCAGAGACTGACAGCTCCATGAGCGAATCAATAATAAGCTTCAGCCGGTGTAATCCTATACCTGAGGATATCCCTTGGCGCACCCACAGCTTCCTGGTTTAGCAAACCGCTCTTTATGTTCTGATTATCATAATCAGTGTTGTTGTGCAGAAATGAGCCGGCTCAGATAGAAACAGAAGGTGAGCTGGATGTGACGTAGACCAACAAGCCAGATGATGTGAAAGACAGGAGGTATGCGCATGCTCTCCACACACACAAACACACACTGGGGCACTCACACCGTCCTGTCCTGACTGTCACTGAGGCTAAGGTCATCTTGTTTGATGTATGAGCCGACTCATATGACAACCTTCATATAACTCCAACCTCTTCCCTGCCAAAGAAAATTAACAAGAAGGGTTGAAGGACTGAGGGAGAGGACGTGATCTTGCTCTTGTCTCATAAAGAACAAACCAAAGTACAGCTGGAAACGCAATTTTCCTGAGTCTTATTTCTGGCACCTCTATTTGTATCCGTATTTTTCACTCCTCATATGTTGTGTGCTTGTAATACTGGGAATCGCTTGGCGTTTTAATTAACTTAGTCTACTTGCATATCTCTCTGGGGTCCAAATGCAAGTGTTTGATTAAAATGGGAATTTGAATTGCTTATTCGGCAGTCGGCATTCAGCAATAAATATGAGTCCACATTAATAGACCGAAAGTAAGTAGTTGTTTTTTCTCATTTTTGCCGTCATGATAAGCATACAGAGCAGCTTTTAATAAAAAGCTAGTGAAAGAGGAGATTCAGTACTTCAACCCTCAAATTAGCTAAATGTGAATAAGGGTACCTTAGTTGCAGAATGTCGAGGTGCATGGCTCTATGGATGGAAATATCGGTCTGTCGGTCTATCCACCATTATGTTCCAGATCAGATGGATTATATTGTAATGTGTACATTTTGTGATCTGAATTTTGTGATACGACTGATTGCTTACGACGTGTTCACGTTTGTGTTTTGAAGTGAAATGTCTCAAATGGATTGACAGCAATGTTTGTATGCACATGCATGTTCTATGTGTTCAGTAGATCTCCTGAAATTAATTTGTGTTTAGCCAGCCAGGTTTTACTCCCAGGGCGTCAAATACCGACCGTGTGCATCAGCATTTTAGTGTGGGAGTAACGGATGGACCAAAAAGCACAGGAATATTTACCCAGGGGACCTCCATTTGTTGTCTCGTTTGTAACGATTTTGATTACTGACAACGTTATGCCACTGTATAATATAAGATACTACATAACTGAGTAACATGAAGTCACATCTGTAGCTAATTCTAATCGTTATCTTTATTCTAAATCCTAAACAAGTGGTTTTGTTTCCTAATCAATGATATGTCACGTGATGAAATGTGTTTACATTAACCACGTGCAAACCTTCCGCACCGAGATACCATGCAAAATGCTGCCCCTAGCCTTTTTATAGTAAAGCCCAAAGCTTCTTCCCAAGCCGCAAAGTATGACTAGTATGAGAATAAGTAGGTTTAGTGCTAATTAGAAATCTATGAGATTTCTAATTTTGTATTTATCTCAAAGCTAGCATGGTTGTAGATTCGTATTGTGTGTCCTGTAAAATCCATCTTTGAACCTCTTTTTAACGACTTGAAAAACCCATGTTTACATCGAAGATCACATTTCTTGTTACATCGTTGGCAACAAGCTTTAATCAATTGAAAAGTGTAAATCCGTCCGTGTGTCTCATCATCAGCATGCTGTTGTATGTACGTGTGAATCCTTGTGTGTGCTTGTAGAAAAACGAGATAAAAACAACTTCATGTGGATTTTAGGGATGAAAAGTCCAAAAGGGGATCATTGCTTTCTCCTGGATCAATGTTTTTGAGAGGAGCAAGGGGTCCTGCTGTTTTATAAAGCCGAGCAGAGGAACTCCTTCACTGTTCAGCCTTCTTCTCACCTCTTCTCTCTCTTAATCCACTTGCCCTCACTCAGCTTCCCCTGTGTGCAGTTCCCTCAGATACTATCTCCATCTGCTGTAATTATAGAGACCCCCACCCCCTTCTCTCTCAGCCCCACAAACACAAACACACACACGCTGAAGACACTGCCCACCGGTGTAATTCATGCTGCCTAGGGGGTCATGGGAGATTATGAGTGGGATCGATCAATGTGATGGTTCACACACACACATGCTCACACACACATGCACAACCTCATCATCGATGAGGGCCTCCTTACCTCCCCTCTCCTACTGAGGGACATCCTGCAGCTAATGAGGACACACAAACACCGTTGACTCTATCGACCACCTGAGCTTAACAAGGTACTTCATATATGGACCCGCTGGAAGACCATCAGCATGAAGACTCCCTGCTCCACCACCGGAAAGTGGAGTTAAAGACACAATTAGCACACAATGAGACAACTTCCTGGAGTCGTCTTCACTATCTCCCACTGCTCTCACTTCCTGGACTCTTCTTAGTTTTTCTTACATACTGGGTGCATTGTTATACCAGTTAAAAAATCCAATAAATAGTATCTTTACAGCCTCAAAGTTGTTTATATAAAGATCTGTCACAGTGACAACGCAGGTGCTAATTCCACACACTTTTGTAGAATTAACAATTTATTCAGCCACAAACATGGAGACATTTTTAGGGTGATTGTAGCGTGCAGGACAAGTCATCAACAAGACATTTTGCTGCGTACTAAGTCCTTAATAACACAAAGCGTTGTTGATACAGTTTCTTTGGATAAGTCTATTGGGTATACTGTACCTAAGGTTTGTTCAATGAGTAAAGCAAAAGATACTGGATGCATCTTCTTATTACAGACTCATGCATTTCCAAACATTTGGACTACCTATGTTGTAAATGTATTATTTTTTCGATTTACACACGGCATCTATTGCACGTCTGTCCGTCCTGGGAGAGGGATCCCTCCTCTGTTGCTCTCCCTGAGGTTTCTCCCATTTTTCCCTTTAAACTGCGGGTTTCTCTGGAAGTTTTTCCTTGTACGATGTGAGGGTCCAAGGACAGAGGGTGTCGTATTGTCATACTGATATTCTGTACAAACTGTGAAGTCCACTGAGACAAATGTATGTGATAATGTATGTGTGATATTGGGCTATATAAATAAACATTGATTGATTGATTATGATATAAAACATATTCCAGAATAAATCAAGAAGTTTTATATTATTATATTATATTATATTATTTTACTACGATAGCTGTAAAAGCAATTTCATGTTAGAATAGGTCTGTAAAATATGGACAACCCCTAAAAAATTTTTAAAAGTGAAAGCATCAGTAGTAGTAACTTCATGTCCTAGTCAGGTTTCATGGCAGTTTAGGTTAATCCCAGCATGCATTGGGTGAGGCCCACTCTGATGAAAACATTGCCAGGAGGTGATTGAGTGTAAATGTGTCTTTTTTTGAAGCGACATGTCCTGTTGCTAGCAAATATAAGTGTAAAGAAAATTGCTATGAGTGTGATGAAACACTACGCCACAACAACATGGCCAATCAATTTGTCCCAGAATATTGATATCCAGCCAAGTGTCAATATTAGTGCAATGTCTGCATGATATGTATGTTTCTATGTTAAAGGTGTGTTTGCAGTGGATGGCCATATGTGTGCATGCGAGAGGATGCTTGTTTCTGGTGTGTGTGTGTGTGTGTGTGTGTGTGTGTGTGTGCCTGTGATGTATGGATTATGGACGCTGACTGCTGGGGCCCTGAGCAGGTGTCGGGTTGCTGCTGGGAACATGAAAGAGTCTCTGATGGGGGGGGTGGGGAAGGAACTGGTCAGCAAACCTGACCTACAGAATCAATGTCCTTATAAAAGAGCAAATGACAAGATCAGAAGAATGGCTACCTTCAGGAAGTAACATATGACAGGGACAGTACAAAGCACCGACACAAAGAGGAGGAAACAACCATTTGATTCAAACATATGAAGGCAATGTCTCATCTTATTTATTATTAGTGTCACACTCTCTTCCAAAATGTCTACATTTGATAAACGTGCTGTTCTGATGGTGCAGAAGTCATGGCCTTATAGCATAGTTAAATTGTTGCTGAAATGGCCAACACACACACGCAACTCCTATAAACCCTTTTTCAAATAATTATTAGGGGACAGAGGTTTAAGCAAATGAGACATTGTGGAATTTGAACAGCTGTAATTCCTTGCGAGCTGAAGTTGGTAGATATTATCAAACTTTTCAGGATACTAAAGAGACACTGGGCTGAAATTGTTTTGGTCAATCATTCACCGAATTCAACGGGCCCCAATGCTACCACTGGACTCTGAATTTGCTCTCAAACATGTGTACATTTGGCACTTGAAGATGTGGTAAAGTTTCAAGAAGTTCCTTATGTTTGAATTGACACTGTGTGCTGGAGTGGTCGACATGGTGATTACACAAATGATCCCTTTGTCTGTTCACAAACCGGCTGAGCACCTTAACATCACTAAATATGCTGCATGTTATATGGCACGCTTGAAAAGCTCCTAAAAAGGCTCAAATAATTTCCCTGAAAGAAAGGTCCCATCTGCATCATCTGTCATCAGGCGTGAAGTTCATTCAGACCCGATTGTGACATCGGATCACATTCAGCCATCACACAATGCACACAAAGGCCAACGATTCAAGACGCTCAGATAAAGACCTACAGACCCCAAGTGTGTTCATCTTCAGTGTGCTGGTGGGGGACCAAAAGACCACTCCTCCTCCTGGATCGACATTGTGTGCCCTTTCAGAGCCCCCCGCCACTTTGGTTTCCTTTATCACTGGGTTGGATGGCTCTGCGACCAGTGGGGTTCCCCTACTACAGAAGCAGGGGCTTTCTCCACCAAAAGGTCAGTGATGTTGCCCAGAGGCTTCAGGTCCTCGACCACTCTGTTTTTCTATTGGACGTCCAGCCGCCAACCCACTTCAAACTGTACCATGCACTTCTTTATGTCAGAAATATCAGTTTTTGTTAGGTCAGACACTGAATACTGGATCCACCAACATGGTAACAATCCAGGTGTTTCACAAAAGCTATGGCAGGTGCAAATGCCCTCACTTTGGTCATGTGTAGCTTTGTGATTTATAAAAGAAAAGTTAAAGGTGGGGTAGGTAATTTTGGAGAAACTGGCTCGAGTGCGCTATAATTTGAAAATACACAGCCGGAAGAAATCTGCTACTTCCTCACAGAGCCCCTCCTCAAACACACATGAACGCGCACATGACCAATGAGGGCACGAGATAAGTTTGTGCATAGATAGAAGGCTGACAGGCAGGTAGGCCATCCAGTTACTTTAGCCGGGCCGGCTAAAATGATCGGTCGTGCTTTTTACAGTACGGCTTCCACGGATTACATTTTTTTAAGGATTTTTTGTCAAAGCACTTCAGATATTCATTGCTATCGGGATGTTAAGAGCATTCCATGGAATATAACAAAAAGTGTATCTCGAGCCGGTTTCTGAAACTTACCTACCCCACCTTTAAGTTGTTTTCATTGTGAAGCAGAAGGTGATGTCAATACAGCTGCAAACTTCTCTACACGAAAGATGATAATGTTTTACTACGATGTTAAAAGTTCAACATAAGTATTGTAAACAGGGGAGGGCTACACAGGTGTCCTTTTATTTATTATATCATGCCATAGGCGGGGGAACTTCAGCACTTTGAGATGCAATTATAAAGGATTATTAATATCATCTCAGCATCAAAAGCTCTGTCAAAATACATCCCACAAGTGCCTGTTCAGTTAGTAAAGTCCGCACTGGATTGTAAAGGTGACATTTGAAAAAGGGGGCCCAAAAGTAAGAAAATCGTTGTAGGCCTATGTTATAATTAGAAATGGCCAATGCTTGAGATGTGTATCAGCACATCACAGTTTTGAAAGTTTCTAATCTGCATCATCTTGGCTCAAACTGAGATGGGGGAATAAACGTACATAAGGAGTACATTGGGGCAAAAAAGTATTTAGTCAGCCACCAATTGTGCAAGTTCTCCCACTTAAAAAGATGAGAGAGGCCAGTAATTTTCATCCTAGGTATACCTCAACTATGAGAGACAAAATGAGAAAAAAAAATCCAGAAAATCAGATTGTCTGATTTTTAAAGAATTTATTTGCAAATTATGGTGTAAAATAAGTATTTGGTCACCTACAAACAAACAAGATTTCTGGCTCTCACAGACCTGTAAATTCTTCTTTAAGAGCCTCCTCTGTCCTCCACTTGTTAACTGTATTAATGGCACCTTGAACTCGTTATCAGTATAAAAGATACCTGTCCACAACCTCAAACAGTCACACTCCAAACTCCACTATGGCCAAGACCAAAGAGCTGTCAAAGGACACCAGAAACAATCAGTAACAGGGACTCAAATCCTGCAGTGCCAGACGTGTCACCCTGCTTAAGCCAGTACATGTCCAGGCCCGTCTGAAGTTTGCTAGAGAGCATTTAGATGATCCAGAAGAGGATTGGGAGAATGTCATATGGTCAGATGAAACCAAAATATAACTTTTTGGTAAAAACTCAACTAGACCTTTTTGGAGGAGAAAGAATGCTGAGTTGCATCCAAAGAACACCATACCTACTGTGAAACATGGGGGTGGAAACATCATGCTTTGGGGCTGTTTTTCTGCAAAGGGACCAGGACGACTGATCCGTGTAAAGGAAAGAATGAATGGGGCCATGTATCGTGAGATTTTGAGTGACAACCTCCTTCCATCAGCAAGGGCATTGAAGATGAAACGTGGCTGGGTCTTTCAGCATGACAATGATCCCAAACACACCGCCCGGGCAACGAAGGAGTGGCTTTGTAAGAAGCATTTCAAGGTCCTGGAGTGGCCTAGCCAGTCTCCAAATCTCAACCCCATAGAAAATCATTGGAGGGAGTTGAAAGTCTGTGTTGCCCAGCGACAGCCCCAACACATCACTGCTCTAGAGGAGATCTGCATGGAGGAATGGGCCAAAATACCAGCAACAGTGTGTGAAAACCTTGTGAAGACTGACAGAAAACGTTTGACCTCTGTCATTGCCAACAAAGGGTATATAACAAAGTATTGAGATGAACTTTTGTTCTTGACCAAATACTTATTTTCCACCATAATTTGCAAAGAAATTCTTTAAAAATCCAGAAAATGTGATTTTCTGGATTTTTTTTCTCATTTTGTCTCTCATAGTTGAGGTATACCTAGGATGAAAATTACAGACCTCTCTCATCTTTTTAAGGGGAGAACTTGCACAATTAGTGGCTGACTAAATACTTTTTTGCCCCACTGTATGTGCTGTAATTGTTAGGGACCTTGTACATGTTTCCTTAAACAAAATACCGTCGATTCAGAGGTAATTATTCCTTTATCGAATGTGGCCCAGCAGTCATAGAGAGGGGGAACTGGCAAATGCAGGTAAATTGGCGTTTTGCAGGCACAGCAGTTGTAATGAAAGCGTCTAGTTAAGCGAACACGGCGGTAATGAAGAGCGGTGATTAGTGAGCGAGGCCCTAACGAGGGTGTGTTTATTGAGAGGCAGTTGGATGAAAGTGTTGTTGGGAGAGAGGGAGAGAGAAGAGGGGGAAGAAGGGGGAGAGAGAGAGAACTTATAGGCTGAGTGATGCTGCCAGAGCCAATTCATTACGACTGCAGCTCTGTCAATCCCTGCTCATCTCCCGTAGCACTAGACCACTAATGGAATTAGTCCCTGTCACACACACACACACACACACACACACACACACACACACACACACACACACACACACACACACACACACACACACACACACACACACACACACACACACACACACACACACACACACACACACACACAGCAAAAGAGACTGAGAGACACAGATACACATACACAAACACACATTGCATTAACACAATGGGTCCTGCAGATATATCTCTGTGTCAAAGCTCTCACACTTGCAGCCCATAAATCCTTGGAGGTCAGAAGGGGAGCTACACACACATAAAAAAAGACCACAAAATAATAAAACTATTCTACCACACGCTGAAAGTCCTACAGATCATTTCATATGTATTTGTGTTTACAAATAGTGTGTTGGTGAGCATTAAGTGCTCCCTGGCTCACCTACAATCAATCTACTCTGAAAAAGACAGAAGTAGAACAAACCTCCTCAAACACGGGAGAGAATAAGGTTAATCTGAATTACGAGACTCTCCCCGTTAAATAATGGATGTAACATTCCGTGTATCCAGTTCAGGATGAATCTGAAGCCGTATTAGGTTTTCCGTGGCACACGACAAGACAATGCCTTTGACTGAGAGCTGGTTATCTGATTTGATTGAATAGAGGTCAACACCAGCCGGTCAGTTCTGAGGACACAAGATCACCCTCCCTCCCTTCCTCCCTCCAAACCCCATCACCCATCCTTCCTGACCATCCCCCGCCTCATCGCCTCCCCTCCTGTCCACTACACCC
>NC_136904.1:10710393-10800393 GCF_949606895.1 Notothenia rossii | reverse complement strand
ACAATTAAAGGAATTACTATAACTGTGAATAATTTTTCATCTCTCATTTTGCAAAGCTCCTAGAACTACCCATGAGTATCAGCTGTTGTTGGCCCAAAGAAGAATCCAATCAGAGACAAAGATTTGCTTTGTCGAGCTGTAGTGAATACTAAAAGTCATTTTCGTAACAGTTGACAAGAAAACACTGCACCACAGCTGTTAAATTCATAAGCAATTGATTCATAATTCAAGAGTGAATTGATTGTATTGATTTGAGTAGAGGAGCACCAACGGTGTCCCATTGTAACATGATGGCTTTGTCAATGGGAAAATGAGTCTGAGTTTTACTTTTGGATTCAGGGATGACCAAAATATCTCCTACTACTTTGCAACAGCATTATTGTTTCTGATGATTCAATGAACATTAGTTAACTTTGATCCTATAATTGGATTGCACTCACTCTTGTTTTACAGCCTTGAATTCTTGACATTGTCTCTTTAATTACATCCCTGCTTTCAAGAGGATGTTCAAGTCATTTGCTGTAACTCTGTATGAAGCTGCACACGTCTTTTTCCAAGCCAATGAGGTATTTCTCCACAACAGCCTTGACTGAGTGCATGGTGAGTGAATAACAGGATCTTGGAAATTTCTGAGAGATTGCTTCACTAACCAATTTTCCTGAACCCTGTGGTAACATTCCAAAAAGCCAGATATGACTTTATTCAATTCATCCACAAACGATAAAGCAATTTGGGCCTGACCACTTTCCACTGCCTTACACATGGGCCGACACATGCACGTGCACACGCACACACACACACACACACACACACACACACACACACACACACACACACATACACACACACACACACACACACACACACATACACACACACACACACACACACACACACACACACACACACACACACACACACACACACACACACACACACACACACACGCACACACACGCAGACTTACAACATACTGTAAGTGCAGTTTATCCAGACAGTTCTACAGTAAGCGTCCTCAGGAGACGGCTCTTATTCCGCTCAGTTTTCCAGGAAGGTTCAAGCTACACTTAGGCCTGCATGATACATCTAAAATATTGTATCATATTTTTCTACTTTTTTAATAGCTCAGCATTTTGCAGCATTAAACGTTATCCAATAAAAATACATTTTATTTAAAAGTACATGATCTTGGAGAGAGTCAGACCTATAGGACCATGTATTCATGTCTATCCTTTCAATGGTCTATCGTTCAATGGGCCAGCTTATTTTTTTTCATTGCTATCTTTTGGATATTAGATATCAAGCAGTGATTTCAGGGCTGAAGGGATGAATGTCAGAATAATGCTGTTGGGTTGAAATTTGGTGACCACACGTATAGAAGAATCTGCATTCAATTATTAATTATGTTGTGTTTCTCTAATTAGTCACCCATCTTTAAAGTATAAACCCTCTCTTTGGTGCCAACATAAAAACAAATAAACCACTTATTTCAAATGTTTGCATTTCACGCCAAACAACAAAGTATAATGTACAACACATTGATATTCTAACTTTGCCTTTTTGAAAAAACAAAGAATCTAATTCATTAAGAATGAGGGAAATATGTCAACTTCAAAGGCTGATAAAACCCATTGGAAATCCCATTTGCAGTGTCACCAAGCTTGAAATAAAAGCCTGTTTAGCTTATGAACAAATTATATTTCAACATCCAACATTGACTTTAGGTGGGCAAACCAAACAGGTAGAAAAAGACACATCCTGGGTTGTTTCTGTGAAGCTAACTCAGAACAGTAGGAGGAAAAATCACCCGACACAGACCCAAACGACCCGCACGGCGTTAGACCTCCACATGTGTTTCACAGAGTGAGACGTGATGACCGCAGTGTTGGAGAAAGAAAAAAAAAGTCCCTTCCTAAAGGCAATATTCAGACCAGCCCTTTTGATCTGCCCTCAGGCCTGCTTGTGGGTATCTTCTAATGAGGAGGCGGCCATTGACCGTATCCTCCGTCTATTGATTCCTATTGGTGACATGCAGCACTAATAGGATTCTGCAGCTCTGGAATTAAATATCAATGGATACAGGCTGGAGTAGTTTCAAATGCTGATGTAAAATAAGGATCTGGTCTATTCTGCTAAATAATAAGTGTATTTAGGATAAGACATGCACTTAGGTCAACATTTATATATCAATGTACACAAGTTTCTCAAGATGTGTGTTGTACAATATCGTCTTATCCATATCACTCTTGCAAGAAATGGAGGGAAACAATTTAAACCATTAAAGCTGTTTTTGAACAGAGGGACTTCAACCGAACGATTACAACTTAGATCAGAATAACGATCAAGAAACTCAAGAGAAAATACATCCAACACCCTGATCGACATGTTTGTCTTTATGAATAGTCTGTTTGGATCATTGCCACACTCCACAGAGGAGGGATACGGTAGCTACCAAACAAGTTAAAGTGAAGGTAACACCTCCGACCACTGGGACTGCAACTGAACATCTCACACCTCTTCTTTACCAGGCCCGGAACAAGACGACAGGCTTTCTCCATTTACACCGATTGATTCTGTCACTGACATGTGTTTGTGCCTTGTTTGGCTAAAAGTCGAAATTTAGGAAACATCAAACCATTCAATTCATGTTCTCAACCTCTGTGATCGAAAAACTGTTCTTTTATGTGAGGGAGACAATGGGAGGACTCAACCACATCAAATACAACAGTGTTTTTCAGTCTAGGGTAAACATGTGCATTAAACAGGATGTGAATGATACAAGATAAAGCTATTGCATGTTAAAATAAATACATACAAACATATTTATGAAATCATAGAGGTTCATGCAGGGAACGTGTTTAGAGACGTTTAGATCCGTTGACTTTACCTGATGATATTGTTTACGAGTAGTGCAAATTGTATGCATACCCCTGCAAACCTAGATGCACTCAGTTGGTGATGAATGGAGTTATTTTATATTATTTGAAGGTTGTTCTTGCAAGACATTATTGAATAGTATGCATTTACTTGCATGTGGAATGCTCTATGCTACCATACTATAACCTTACCACTTTGGAACATGTTGTTTTGCTTGATCTTGATTTTGTTCAATTGAAAACGTGCAGGGCTTGATAAATACAACGTTTGTTAAAAAGGTTTTGTTATATACTGTATGTTATTTCTGATTGGGATTTCAGGCTTTTTCGAGTCAGCTAAGGCAAAGTAAGTCTTGATCTGATCAACTTTCTTTGTGGTGCACCCCTATCATCTGCAACCATCATTGAGGCCAATATGCAATGGTAATCAATACTGCCTAAAAGTAAGGAAAAAAGCAAAAGGCAGATGTTTTTTCAACAGGTTATTGGTAACAATTATAGATATTTTTGAAGGAGCAGATTATACAATCATAACATTAATGTAAATCTGTTACTCAGAATTTAGTGAGCACTTGTTGATAAAATCACCAACATGACAGCACAAGCACAAGTTGTGGTTCTGAGGTGTATAAGCCTGAATGCTGTCAATCGTTTTAGATTATAAATGAATAATCTTTTTACAATCCAGAAGACCTACATGTAATGTGTGCATATTTGGGCTAGCTGATGATAAAACTGTGCTGTTTCAACACTTTCAATATACTAACATTAAAAACGTTATTGTTGTTGCTCTTGTGTTTGAAGGAGGCCCTGTGATGGGGTGCTTAGGCGTGACTCTGTAAAGTGGAATCATCTTTCCTTTGAAAGGACACATAGTTAGAACTCCTCTTAGAGAGTGATCGTTAAGGATAAGCAATAACACCACAGCCCGAGAAGAGACAATTACCCGCAATCACAGCGGCCGCCAGTGGAGTGGCATTTTATGCAAGTGTTTGTGTGTACGAGTGTGTGCACGTTGAGGTTTGTTCGCCCCTCACTAGGCGTCTGGATGGCCCCCGTCTGCCCAGCCAGTCATCTGTCACCATTACAGGACAAAGGCAGCAGCGTCTCAGGGCCATTACTGAGATTGCTGGAGATGATTTGGAGTGTCCTCCTCAGCACCGAGAAAATCATTTCCTCACAAAGAGGCTGCCCCCTCGGCTCTGCTGGCCCCTGCCAGCCTGCGGGACGAACTACAGAGCCGGCAACTCCAGGAGGGAAAGACACACAGGGAGGGAAAAGGAATTCAGAAATCAGACAAAAAAAGAGAGTGACATGTAGTGGAACGAGATCTAAGCAAATGAGGAAGCAGAGAGAAAACTGTAAAGAGTTTGTTCATCTGTTAATCTGATATAAGGAAAGAAGACCGTTCAGAAGAAAGGGAAAGACTGCCTGACAGGAATGAGTTAGAATCAGATGTGTTGCTAAACAGGTTTACACATACAAGGAATTTGCTTTGGTTATTATTATCACAGTACGTGTAGTTAAGTTAAGTAGAGGCAACATAATGCTCTGAGAATAAAATATGAGCAGTATTAAAAAAATGTGGGAAGCTGTGCTGATTTTTAAAGAGGATGAATATAATATATTATACTGAGGGGTGTGCATAGATGCAGTATATATATCTTACAAACACACACACACACACACACACACACACACACACACACACACACACACACACACACACACACACACACACACACACACACACACACACACACACACACACACACACACACACACACACACACACACACACACACACACACACACACACTCTCTCTCTCTCACACAGAGTGCTGGCCAGATATGTAGCTTCATTTACAATCTAGCTGACCTTGGCTGGAATGTGGATGAGTGTTTAAAGATCAGTGTTGTGATGTGCGTTTTGGTGTGTGTGTGTGTGTGTGTGTGTGTGTGTGTGTGTGTGTGTGTGTGTGTGTGTGTGTGTGTGTGTGGACAACTGGTCAGTGGCTGGAGTGTTGCAGTCACCCCCTTCCACCTCCTCACCCCTACCAAAGCCACTCACACCGACGCATACACACTCTCACACACACACCTCTGACACACAGAGATCATGATGAATTGTCCTCTCCGTAGGCCCAGATTGTTTTTAAGGTTTAATTCAGTTTCTTCCTGTGCTTGGATGAGCAGCTGTGTGTATTTGTGTGTGTATTGATGAGTGTGTTTGCACCTCTGTGTAGGTGTGTCACAGCAAGTGTGTGAGAAAGGGAAGCGGAGGAGAGAGGGAGATAAAAGGAGGGAGTGAAAGAGAGAACAAACAGGCGTTATGGATCTCAGGTCTAATGTACTCCAGCAGGTCAGAGAGTGGGGGTCTCCAGTCGCCATGGAAATGAGAAAACCAGATCGATACTCAAGGTTACGACCTCTAAACTGCGACCCCTCCCCCGAATTCCCATCTACCCCACCCATTTCTCTCCTCATCCAACCATATCTTTCTATCCATCTATCTGTATATCCTTCAAATCCTTTCTAATTGCATTGTTATTTATTTTTAGCAGTACTGCAAAAATGAATATTAGGAAGGAGAAGTCTAAGTGAGACAAACTACTTAAATCTAAGTAAATGGCAACAGGAGAGTTTCATCAGCCCAAATCAACACTTTAATACATGTGTTGGGGTGATTATCATTCTAAGATCACAATTCAACCCACATGTGAACTAGTTTTAAAAAGCGGCGAGGTGGGCTTTTTATATCTTAAGGGTGCCAAAATGGGTGCCAAAGCGTCCTGGGGTTGTGCCATGAAAATGTAAATGGGTGATGTGACAGCATGCAGTATCTTTCTGTCAGTTTTGCGGATGCAGATATGTGAAATTTACTCATTTAACACTAAATAAAGTTCAAATAAACATTGGTTTTCGTTCTCAAAATAGCGTAATGAAACACTGCAAGACTTACAGCTTTAGGTTGAAAAAAGAGAAGCTGTGCCAATGGTGTCACTTTTGTTTTAAGTGACTAAAAGAGGTAAATCAAACCACTAAATTCATACTGTAGTGTGTATATTACTTTGTGTATTTCTCTGTGGTTTGACTTTGTCATTTACTGTAAAACGTATGGTAGTTCTAGGTTAGAACAAATACAGTATGTCAAGATCAATCTGCATATCTGCAGAGAAACATTTCCTTATAGCCAATGATTTCTGTTTGTGCAGAGCAATTGTAAAGGGGGCTTTATTATTTCATCTATTTAAGTTCATATATATGTCAAATATTTTACAATCATGCTATTTGATTGTTTTAATGAGATTTTTACAACAGATATTCATGTTGTCATTATTATGAAGAGGTTGCATTTGACCTACCAATCAAATGATGCAGGAAGTAGGGTGCATTTACAGTTTTATATTTGACACCAGCAACAGAGAGAACGTAATGAATGATACAAGTGGAAACACATACTGTAATAGGAAAAAAGGTGAGTAACTGTCAGAGAGTTCTTGGCCCTGCAAAGTGTATTCATCAATACAGAGACAGCACCTATTTCTGTGAGGGTAAGAAAAGTGGAAAAAAGTTGGACATCATCCAATCTGCAAACCACAGAGCAAAGCCTCCATTTGAAGTTATCAATATCAATCAATCCCGGCCTTCCTTCAAACTGAATAAAAGGAAGGCGCTCTCTTCATCAGTACTACACCATAAACTGATACCATCTGGCACAGAAAGGGTCACACAGCCAGGAAGAAAAGGCAACAGTGACTAATCATAATAAAATCCTCTGAACACACATCATAAACTGTGGAACGTATCTGACATAATGTTGCTTTACAAAACCACATTTCTAACCCCAAAGGTGGACCTGAGGAAAAGAGTCTTTAAACTTGTTTTTAAACTTTGTTCACCTGTGATAATCTGGTAAAGACTACTGGGGATGACAAAAGACACAATAGAGACACATGTGGTTTATTTATACTTTGAGTGCATGTAATATCTTAAAATTATAAAATGAAATGAATACATTTTATAGAGTAATATGTTTATTTTCCTCATAGGATAGCAAATAAACGGTAACTTAGAGCAGTAGTGTAAATAGTATTGGTGTCATTTTGTCATTTGTAACCAGATATATAACGGTATTACATTTTATTATTTATTATTATATTTGTTAAATCTAATAGACCCTAAACTTTCAGTCTATCACTGAGAGAGTAAGCAGGTCTTACTTTTTGTAAACTCAGCATAACCCCGTTTTAAAAAAAGGACAGAAGCCAGCAGTGGAAAGCAATAAGTGGAAGGTGGTGGAGGTGGTGGGGGTCTTACACTGAGTGACTTTAAACCCGTTAAACCCTCCACAGATTGCGCTAGTGTTTTGACAATGGCCAGTAAACTATCTAAATTGCAGTGTTTTAGCACCTGTCTTTTCTGTGCTGAGCTGGGTAGCGAGGCGTGAGGCTGTCAGCTTGTCAAACGGCCTTTCTTTCTCTCCTTTCTCTCTCTCTGCACGGCTGCTATCATCATCACCGGCCTTTCAGACACCAAACTTTGTCCCTTTATCTCCGATTGTGTCTCTCCTTCACTATCCTGCGAAAATTACCCTTTCATTTTGTTGTGCCATAAAATTACAGCCTGGTGAAGATTGGCAGTGTTTTTCTGCAGAGGGAGGGGGGCAAATCAATGTTTTTGTTGTGTGTGTGTGTGTGTGTGTGTGTGTGTGTGTGTGTGTGTGTGTGTGTGTGTGTGTGTGTGTGTGTGTGTGTGTGTGTGTGTGTGTGTGTGTGTGTGTGTGTGCTTGTGTGCTTGTGTATGTGTGTGTATGGGCGTCTTCAGAATGTCAGAATGTAGTGATGTGTGATCGATGTGCTATTGTTCATGTGTGTGTGCGTGTCCATGTCTTACAGCTATCACTGAGGATAATAGGAGTCTTGGTAATGCCAGGCTACAGGGGGCAAAGACCCCTGTTTTACTGGACACTTTTAGATTTTTTCAATCAGCAAGAGGAAAATAGCAAAGTAGCACTGGAGGTGAGGGTCTGCGGTGGGGCAAAAGAGAGGGAGAGGAGTGCTATACTCATATTCATAGCAGGGCAGATTCTCTCAGTTCTTCACTAAAGTTGAGGCTTTGCTTGTCCTCTTGGTAAACACCAACACGAAGCAATATCAGGTGTCACAACCTGGTTTAAAATGGTTGGAAAAAGGAGGGATATCACACATAATGTACATTTTCTAACACAATGTATTTACTGCAAATAGGTATGTGTGAGGGCATTTGTATGCAATGAAATGTGTGATTAAGTGGGATCATAAACAAAAGTACACTTCAGTTCGAAGGCCAGAGGAAGAGTTGGATTGATATCCTCCTGAGTGCAGCCTATTCAAGTGTGCTGTTCTCAGACAAGGTCTCAGCTCAACCTTCAACTTCTTTCAACAAAAGAAAAATCACGACAAACCAAACAAAGATATGATGCGGTCAATCCTAGCCGTCAAACTCCCTCCATAAGACAAATCACAACAAACCACTCTAACTTTATGGGTTAAGATATAGAAGTACGTCTCCCCTCTGGTCAGCATCTCTCAGCAGCCTTGGTGCAGAGGAGCAGTTTAGGTGGAGGGGAAACACTGAGCATGAGAATAAAGAGGAAATTACGTTTCCATTTTTTAAGTTGGAAGAGAGCAGGAAAGGGAAACTGCCATAAAGTTATCCTCGGCTGTCATGTTGCAGTTGTAAGGCTGCACAGATACTGCCCACAGCACTGTTTGGATTCTGAAGAGACTTTAAAAAAGCGAGTGAATTAGGGTCAGTAAAGACAACATCTCTTAGTGTCAATACTGTACATGTCTCACAGCCAAGATCAATGCAAGTGCTTCTCTTTCTGCCACTGAGTAGTCCAGCTGCTGAGAGTTAGACATCTTAGTAAAGAAGCTAACTGGATGATCAATAGTTTATGTGTCAGCTTAGAGAAGTAAAGCACACACTCCGACGTAGCTCACGTCCACGTGAAGATTGAGTGGCTTTTTCAAGCATAGATCTAATGTAACTGGTCAGTTAGTGGTTCCTGCGAAACAGCGGTAATAACCGACCGTACACAGTCAAACAAAACCTAGTTCCTTTTCTTGCTTTGGGACAAAAACTGAAACCTTGGGATAAACAGGCGGCACTTGAACCTGACCCTCAACCTTACTGAGATATACCTTCTGTAAGTAAAGCTGTCTTCGGACATAATACCACAACATGCACGTCAATTACTAATACAGGAAGTAGTGGTTTTGTCCTGGTACAAAACAGCAAGCATCTTTTTATTAACGGTAAATATTGCCTTTCTCTATCCTTAACAGTTTTAATTATCTTATCTTATAATCGTTTATTTTACAATACCCTCAACTATCCCAGACCTTTTTTACTGCATGTGCATTGGGGAGAGATTGCAACAGCAAACATTTTTCAACATTGGACATAAAACATATATTGAATTGAATATAATCCAAGGTTTGCACACTTTGTTGCCGTGCTAGTCAGGTTATTTCAGCCGGACATACAACTGGGAACTCAAGGCTTTAGCAATGTACTTACGTTTAATATTTGAAAAACTTTTTCAAGGAGACCACTTCTTTATTATGACCTCACGGAAACGATTACTTGTATGACGGCCACTAAAAGCATTTATCCTCATAATTGAAATCTAAATGTACAGTGCAAGGGCATTTTATTTTTGCATCAAAAATGAACAATAGTGGCTCAGACTCGCAGTCCAAAGAGAGTAAGGACACATTTGTGAACGTCCTCTCATTCCTGGACAGTGTTTCCTGTCTCATTTAGCTATCATTGGTCTTTGAGCGGCAGACACAGCGCCTGTCGTTATCAGCGTGAAACAGCCTCCGGTCAATTAATAACCAGCATCGATATTAGCATGTTTGCGTAAGGAGCGGGAGAATAAGGGCACGCATTACCGACGACGCCATTTCGTTATCTCTCTTCTAAGTTGACATTTTGCTCCATTGATACTCTGCCGCTTCCTCGCTGGCTGGAGAGTCAAAACAAACATAGAGTCCAGTTTGCACACAATCTGAAAGCTATCAATCTAATCAGGTAAACCATGGCTCCTTTGTAGATTTTGGACTTGTAATGTATTGTGAGCATGGGTGTAATACATGGGACTCATTTACACTCATGACTGTTATTAGCATTGCAAAGTCATTTAGCTAACGCTGTTAAACATTTGATATGATGCAGGTAAACATCAAGACAGCGGGCATCGTACAAGAAAGGCTTATGCTAACAGATTTTCTTTGTCTCTGTGTTTTCAATATAGTCTCTGCCAAGGTAATTATCCCTGTTGCAACCTGACACTTCAATCAACCTGTGTGTTAGATATTATTTTAATTATTTCTGTGACACAAGCCCCCTAACCTCCTATTTTTATAATCAGTAAATCAAAAGTCTGCTTTGCTTCTAACTTATCATATCAAACCCTTTTGCCGCAGTACAGCTCTGTTATCACAGTGTTATCTTTTCCTGTGAATTACTTGTTTTGGGATATGAACCTTCCATAAAGCCCCTGTCACACTGTCCCGAAATTGACACCCGATGGACACACGATTAAGGAAATGTTCAAATTCGGCTCTGATCGTAACAACATCGGGCCATTCGTAAGGGCATCTTAAGCCATCGTATGACCACCGGTGGAGTTTCTCAGGCTCCGGCAGCAACTTGGGAGCGGTGGCAAAATCTTTGGCATGCCAAAGATGGCTTAAGATGCCCTCACGAATGGTCCGATGTTGCTACGATCAGAGCCGAATTTGAACATTTCCTTTATCGTATGTCCATCGGGTTGTTTTATTGCACAACAAAATCATGTAAACATATTATGTAAATAACCCAATTTGTGTTCTGTGAAACTAAAAAGGATATAATATATTATTTTGAAGGCAAGGAAGTTGTTGTTGCTATGGAAACAACATGACGGAGAAAACTTAATATCTTCTACATATAAAGACGGAGAAAGTAAAGAACAAAGTCGGAAAATATCAGTACAGTATCATAATACTTTAACATAATTGTTTGTGTTACTTTCGTTGCAGTTGTATGTCTTAAATGTAATGTAAATGTTGCCTTCATGTGTGGTTCGGGGCCATCTTCGTGCGAAATTCACAATTCCATATTCGTGTGTCCATCGGGTGTTTATTTCGGGACAGTGTGACAGGGGCTTTAGTCTCTGGAATGACCTGCTTTAAATCCCCATGTTTTTGGCGATTTTATTAATTTCATTATACATTTGTGTTTGTTTTACTCTCTGTTTTATCATGTATTTCATTTTTGGCTTTGAGTACATTTGAAAAAAGTTGCATTTTGTAAGCGTGTTCAAAAATGTGCTTTACACAAAAAGTGTATTAGTTATTTTATTACAAACTGAGAGGAACCGTCAGCCATATAGAACAATTTGAAGATGTGCATTATGAACACACACCTCATAAACAGGTGGTGATGTTCAACATGTAAAACAAGGGAATTCAGTGTGTGCAGTTTAGAGACCTCCTATAAGCCAAATATAAACAGTGTATTATATTTTGTGTGTGTAAAAGTGCCTCACACGAAGCCCAGTGCAACACAATGTAATTATTTCTTTATGCTTAGTTCAATCTTCTCTGCAAAAGTGCATGGCCCACGCTTACAAAGGAGCAGCGGGGGGTGCTGCGGGAGTGTCTGCGTTCACATCTCCCAGATGAGCTGAACAGTTTTTGAGTACGTTTTGAGAGCAGCCAGGCTGTGGAGGCACAGAAGGATCAGGAGCCCTGCACTTTTGTTTTAAACAGGGCAGATGTGCGCAAATCCTTTAAAAGGGTTAACCCACACAAGGCTCCTGGACCTGATGGCATCCCTGGCCGTGTTCTCAGGGTGTGTGCAGTTCAGCTGGCAGAGGTGTTCACAGACATCTTCAACAGGTCCCTGCTGCAGTCTGTAGTCCCCACATGCTTCAAACACTCCACCATCGTTCCTGTCCCCAAAAAGACAAAAATCACCAGCCTCAACGACTACCGCCCAGTAGCACTCACTACCACCATAAGCATAAAGAGCTTTGAGCGGTTAGTCAAAACCTTCATCACCTCCTCCCTCCCTGAGTCTCTGGACCCCCTGCAGTTTGCCTACAGAGCAAACAGGTCCACAGACGACGCCATAGCCCTCACCATCCACACTGGCCTCTCACACCTGGACCAGAGGAACACATATGTGAGAATGCTGTTCATTGACTACAGTTCAGCTTTCGATACCATTGTGCCCTCCAAGCTGGCCATCAAGCTCAGAGACCTCGGGCTTAACAGCGCCCTCTTTGACTGGATCCTGAACCTCCTGACGGGTAGACCCCAGGCAGTGCGGGTGGGAAACATCACATCCTCCACCCTGATCCTCAACACCGGAGCCCCTCAAGGCTGCATGCTCAGCCCTCTCCTCTACTCCCTGTTCAGTCACAACTGCGAACTGTGAAGTTTGCTGACAACACGACCGTCAACGGCCAGATCACCGACGGCGACGAGACGGCGTACAGAGAGGAGGTCAGGATAACAACCTCCATCTCAACGTCAGCAAAACAAAGGAGCTGATTGTGGATTACAGGAAGCAGCAGAGAGAGGGTCACGCCCCCATCGCCGTCAATGGGACTACGATGGAGAGAGTCAGCAGCTTCAAGTTCCTCGGGGTCCACATCAATGAGGACCTGACCTGGACTCTTCACACCACCACCATCACCAGAAAAGCTCGACAGCGACTCTTCTTCCTCCGCAGGCTGAGGAGGTTCAACATGGACTCCAAGATACTCTGTGACTTCTACAGGTGCACCATAGAGAGTATCCTGGCTGGCTGCATCACGGCCTGGTACGGCAGCTGCACCGCCCTCAACCGTAAGTCTCTACAGAGGGTGGTGAAAACTGCACAGAACATCACCAGGACGGAGCTGCCATCCATGGAGGACCTCTACTCACAGCGGCTTATAAAAGACCCCCATCACCCCAGCCACAAACTGTTCTGTCTGCTGCCGTCTGGCAGGCGTTACCGCAGCATCCGGACTACAACCACCAGACTGAGGGACAGTTTCATCCCACAGGCAAGAAGACTGTTTAACACCTGAACTGTTGAAACAACATCCACAATATTCATCTGGCTGCTACTTGAACATTATTTATTATATATTTATTTACCTAATATATCATATTTCACTATTTCACTTTTTTAAACTATTTTCTTCTTGTATTTACTATTTACTATTTACTTGCACTATATTTTTCTGTTTATCTGTGTTGCACTGTTGGACAAGCCTTTGACACAAGATTTTCATCGACATAACTACACTGTAGCTACTGTATGTTTGTTTGACAAATAAAGAACCTTGAACCTTGAACCTTGAACCTTGAACATTGTGATAATTCAGATGTTATTTACTTGTTTTTTGTCTTCTTACTGTCTTTGTATGACTACAGAATCAGACTTCCAACAATATTTGTATTGAGCCGATCCCCCTCCTGACTCATTTCTAAAAGTCAACACTTGATCCGAGCAACATCAACATCTATGAAGCTGCCTGCATTCTGCTACTCCATTGAAAATACTCGATGGTAATTCTTCTCGCTGAAAGCTTCCTGGATCCATACCAGCGCCTTTTATACGACTCCATAAGGAAGGAGGGTGACCTTTATCGCTTTTGAATAGCGTCAGGCTACCAATGCATGCTCTTTGTCGCAGCCTAACCTCTCTTGGTATCGCAAAGCCCAGAAGAATCTGATATTATATCAAAAGAAAGCAAGAGAATGTGGAAGGCATTTACTTGTGGAGAGGTGAGGGAAGAGGCAGAGTGAGAGGCAAGCTGCAAGGTGCCATCAGTGCAGAGAAATGGGAGTGAAAAGGATGAAAACCTATAAATGAAAATCAATACGAGAAGGCAGGAAGGCATAAGAACTGAGGGGGGAGGTAATAGAATAGACTAAAGATAAATAATGAGGACAGGAGGAAGGGGAAAGAAATGAGAAGGGAGAGCAGAAAGAAAGAGACAAAGAGAAATGATGGCAGAACACAATCAGTGGAATATATTTGTTATTGTGTGGCTGTCCTTGCCATCAATAGGCTGAAGTCAGAAGACGGAGAAATGTGCCCTCTATAGCTTTGATGAGTGAAAAGTGCTCAAGTCTCCACTCTGCGTTTCTCTTTCGTAAAGGACTCTGATTGAACATGTTCTTGTGTATCATTGAACTTTAAAGCGGCAACTAGTAATTTCCATTCGAACAACGGCGCTCATAGAAAACTTTGTGTTGATTAATGCAACTGATTACATTTTTCACTCATATTATTGATCAACTTGTTGGTATTAGGGTTACAAAGACAAGGAGTGCTGTACGGTACTGCAGTGTATGTTTTAATAATTAACACTGCTTCCTGGGAAACCATCATTTGCGCTTGCTTGTATGGGATGTGAAATGAAACTAACTGAAGAGGATATGCTCCATTAAACTTTAGGTTTCCTCTGTCAATGCTTGAAATCAATTATTTGATGAAATGAAAACAAAGTGCCATCTGATCTGAACCAAGTCCTCACTTCCTCTCATCTTCTGTTAAAACCTGTAAGTAAGAAATTAATCTACAAGATGAGGAGAGCATTCAAGCATTTTTCTCATGTTAACCTGAAAACAATGAAACAAATGAAATGATCGTACTTCAAATCTTTCCCTATGGACTTGATGGGAGTTTAAAGATACTCGGTTTTCAAATTGAAACCCACCTTACTGAAAAGATCATTTGACCTCGGTACCATGAACTCAATTATTTATTTAGACCGTATACATGAGGCAGCGTCAACACATGATTACATTGGCAAGTGACTCTTATATTGCTTTTTAAATTAACTTGACACAAAATCTAATCATAAATGTGCAGCTTTAAATCCATGTTACTATACTTATTAGTTGTAACTAGTGAAGTGCCTGATTGTATGGCCTCCGTTTATTTCAAGAGGTAATTTACAATTACTTTTACTGTATGGTTAAATGTGGGCAGGCCGAGGGGTGAATGCGAAGCCTATTACGTGCACATTTTCATAGTTAATTTGGGATGTCAACTTGTGAAGAAATTGCGCTCTAGCAGGCACATGTAAGGTTTTATAAACATTTACTAATTTGTAACATTTTGTGTCTTTTTTCCTCCGAGTTTAATATAAGAAGTCAGGATACTGTGTTTTCTTTTAAAGGTCCCATGTCATGCTTTTCCGGTTATTACCCGTCCCCTTGTGTGCTATGTAGCTTTTTATGCATGTAAACGGTCTGCAGAGTCACTAACCCTCAAAGTACACCCTGTAGCGAGTAAAACTCTAACACAGAAAATACCTGTCTATGCTGCCCCTGAACGCCTCGTTGGAGATTTCTCTTTTTCCATTGTTTACTTCTTGGGTATAGTGGCGTATTTGGGTATAGTGACGTAACGTAATGGCTCCAAATTGACCAATCTGCGGAGCCGTTACGTTACGTCCGCGGACTGGCGCGGAGCCGTTACGTTTGGACCAATCCGCGGACTTCCTCACACACACTCACACTCGGCGGGACAGTGTGAGCTGGCTCACTGGTGTGGGGTCGGCGAGACAGTAAACTCCCAGCCAGGCTGCGGGTGTGTGTGTGTGCCCAGGCTGAGTTCCGCGGTGTCTCGCTGTCTCGCAGACGGCCACTGGGCTCACAGGGAGGGGGGGCAGGAGCTCCAACAAGCCGTTTAGGACAGAGAGTGGATACACATACTATACAGAGATGCTGTATGAGAAGCCAATGTGAGTTTGGAACATTGCCGAATATAAATCTATTTTAGTAGACCTCAACAATGGAATTATGATCAGTGGAAATGGCCGTGACATGGGACCTTTAATGTTGAGACCAGCTAAATATACCAGTCCTGTATCAGCAAACCGTGCTGAGGTTGAAAAGTCTTCTGTGTTTAAATCCTGTGTTTCCTAAGTGTCTTTAGCAGGTCACTCTCCTCAGCTGAGGCTGCTCTGACCTCCCAGTTAACATCCCATTGAATTGCTCTTTGAAAAGCAGCAATATTTTGACAGGTTTCCCTTTTTCAAATGTATCCGTTTCCAACATTTAATTATATGTCTCTTCAATCTCTTACAATAATTCATAACACGAGCGCTGGCATTACGCAGTACATCAACCGTATAAATCCATTCAGGTGTGTATCTATTTGTATGAATGTTTGCTTGTTCGCAGAGTGCATTTGTGTAAAAGAAGCTATTTAATTGTATTTGGAAACAGAGCCGATGGGTGTGAGCCTCCAGGCTATTGATATGTTTCTGTGCCTGTGTGAATGCAGCATCTCATCATACCCCGAGATATTTCAACACAACCATCGATCAGCTTCAGCAACACCCAGATCAGATGATACCGGGCCGGGCTACAGGAAGCATGCGTGTGTGTGTTTGGGCCAAGGACAAAGACAGCTGCGAGGAAAGCATCACCTTATTTCCTTCTTAGAGAACGAAATAATTGGAAAATGTAAAATTAATGAGGAAAGAAAGTTGAAGGATGATCATCTTGGTATAAGGGATAAGGAGAGTGTCTTCAGAAAACCCTAAACACTCAATCATGAATAAGAGCAGATACTCCACCATCACACCGTGCAACTCTCTGGACACAGGCCAAGCAGGAAAGGGAGGCTGGCAGCAATTACAGACACACACACACTCTCTCACACACACACACACACACTGATCGCACAGCAGCGAGAGCACAGAGTAGTGAGGCCAGTTCCATCTGTGATTCTTCAAAGAGTTTGGCTGATATTGATTTGGTGCCAAGGTTAGCAGCTCATTCAGGCAGAGTGGAGCTTTCAGGAGCAGCTGGAAGGAGCTGAGACCACAGCCGGAGACGGAGGCTGAGACCTTGAGCTGAAACACACGGCGGCAATCCTCTGTTGGGGCTAACAATGTCTCCAAGCGCACCATCACAATCACAATGCAGACAAAGACAAATAAACACACCGACACATCGGCGCACACACACACATGCATAGCCTCTCTCTCACAGTCATGAGCGCGCCGCATTGAATGTCGAGTGGGGAAGAGGGCAAAAGAGTGTGAGAGAGGGAAGAGGTGCTGTGCGTGTGTGTGTGTGTGTGTGTGTGTGTGTGTGTGTGTGTGTGTGTGTGTGTGTGTGTGTGTGTGTGTGTGTGTGTGTGTGTGTGTGTGTGTGTGTGTGTGTGTGTGTGTGTGTGTGTTTGGGTGTTGTGGAGATACAGAGGATTAGTTGTGTTTTTGAGAAAGTGATTGAGGCTCTTAGATTCAGTTCTCGTCCCTAGACGGAGGACCTGTGGGCCGACGCTGGGTATACAATGTTGTGCAACGTTTGTATACATCCTCTGTGGACGTATGTGTGTGTGTTAGTTTGTGTGTGTGCAACTTTGCTTTGAACAGGCCTTGCTTTTTTCTGCTCCGAAGCACTTATTCAATGCTAATGTAACTCTGCTAATGAGACATTTTGTCTACGTGGGTTTAACTGCTGACATGTACATATTTGATACCTTTCATTATAACAACAGCAAGATCTTTTCCCTTCCCGACCAACCATCGAGAAAAAGGAATGGAGACCCAGGAAGCTGCAGTGCTAAAATATAGAAAATGCCTGCAAGCAAAACAGCACACTTTCAATGTTTTCAATTCCAATGGAGGGAAGTTACAGTCCACAACAAACCCCATAGAAAACTTTTCAAACTGATTTATGGTTTAATGGTGCTAAAAAACTGAGTATTAATATTTATGTTAATATGTCATATGCATTTAGACATACTTACTTATTACAATAGCACATATTTAACTCGAATCAGACCTTACATGCTGATTTCAAACACGTACAAGAGCTGAAGGGAAAGCCTCAAAGTTCATACTTTAAAGACATTCTCTTGTTCGGTCAGTCCTTGGTGGATGTAACCTTTTATACCTCAAATAAATGCTTGCAATCATGTTGAATTGGCAGAAAATGAAATAACATATTACTCTTCAATTACATTTGGTGCAAGGTTAGAGGCCAAGGATCCAAAATGTATATATCACAAACTGTCATAGGGTCTAGAAGTAGATACTGAATTAAGTATTTTGACGTACTAAAGAGTGGATTGCAAAGACTTTGAAGAAGTACGTAGTCAGTGTGTAATCATGACGATAAATTCAAGTATTTAGTATTTTTTTTATATATAAATTACCAGATGTACTCTCTTTTATGTCGTGACCTTTAGATGCTCCCTTCACACACTTATCTAGCAACAATCCTCCATTAGGACTGCGGATGACTATACGCCTCACTGTAGAAAATGATTATAACTCAGAAGTACAAAGCCATTACTTATAACGTCCAATGGCTGAAAAGAGAGAACATTTTCATTGTCTTGGGAAAAGCTCAAAGGGCGACTATAGCTCTACAAGGATAAAGTATAAGGTCTGACATTTATATTGAAACTGAACAGGGAGATAACACAACTCACGTCAGAATAATTTGTCATGTTGCAGTCAGCGGTAAGGAAAAAAGTTACTAAGCACACCAGCGTTCATCTCAAAAATATAGTGTCAGTTTTTATCTTAGCTCCTGGAACTTTACTTTTACATTAACAAGGTGTTGTTGTGACAGCAGCAACACGCTCACGTGCACGTGCACACGCTCACACGCCCCCGCACATCACCGCCTCCGCCGTCATCATTCAGACTAATCCCCTCACAGACCCCTCGTGTTGCTCTTTGAACGGAGTACAAAGCGTGTTCTGGGCTTAAAACAGCAGCACAAAGACACAAATAAAAAACCTGCTGAGACTTTTGACCTTTCGGCTGGGATTACAGTTTTCAAACAGTGTTCAAGGAATTCAGCTTTCACATCCACACGGCTTTTCAAACAGCCTGCCTGCTCCCTTCTTCTCGGCTTGCTCGCCAACTTAATGGCCCTCATTTTTGTTAAATACCACAAACATGCTGCAGTGAGTGTGCTGCGTCTTAGTTTTCCTATCGGGTTTAGGGCTTCAGGGTGATAAGGTGAAATAATGCAGTTAACACTAAAAACGTTGCTGTTTACGGTCCATTCCATTTGTTGTTGTTCTGTTATTCTAAAGAGTATGCAAATCTTGAAATCAAACAGCTGTTTTGGTAAAAGTACAACACATGAAACACCACAAACTGAATGTAGAAACTTCCTGTTTTTATGCTGCAAACATCTTAGAAAATAACCTTGTACAGCTGAATGAATTCCTCAAAACCACTACAGCAAGGTCAAGCCATAATAAAATATGTTTGCTTCTGGAGCTATTCACTGCGGACACGTTGATAACATCTGAACACAAGCATATGTCCAGGTTGAAGCACAGTATAACATGTGTGAAAACCGTTTTACATTTAAAGTGAATCATTTCCCTGCAGGTATTCACCAAATAATTCTCTTATAATTATCGGTGAAACAGCTCCGGGCTTTTGTCTTTTGATCACATCACATACTGGAGCTCTGCTTAGCTGGTGTCAGTTTTTCATGCGCGCACATATTGATTTAATTGTCCAGCAGACACCGACTAACATAAGTGAATTCTGTTTCGGGAAGGATCTTTTGCTTTAACTTGTGTTTGCCTACCAGCGGTTTCCTGAGCTGATCTGTGTGGGTCACTCTGGATGGAGGAAATCAGACATGAGACTTTACGAGCAGTCTGAGGTGAGAGCAGATTCATACAGGCCATCACAGTTCACACAACACACTTCAAAAACAAAACATGACACAACTGTATTTATAAAAAGATCACAATCACAGCAGTGAGGGGACTGTCATGAAGGTATGGTGTTAGGTGTGTAGGTGTGTGTGTGTGTGTGTGTGTGTGTGTGTGTGTGTGTGTGTGTGTGTGTGTGTGTGTGTGTGTGTGTGTGTGTGTGTGTGTGTGTGTGTGTGTGTGTGTGTGTGTGTGTGTGTGTGTGTGTGTGTGTGTGGCACAAGTCATTGTCTGGTGATTCTACTCCAACCTACGCTCTCTGCCTCTCTTTCCTCTTTCCCTTACAGCCCATCCCCCCCGAACACACATTTTCTTCTCACTCCTGCTCGGCCGTTGACGCCTCTGCGAATCAATATGTGCAATTCTGGAGAAATACTGCATCACCATGGCAACCAGGCCTCCTGTCCTACGGAGGGTAGAGGTGTGCAAACCACAGAGCCGCCTCGTTTCTGTCCCACCCAGTCCCCTTTACTTTTTTTATTTAATACTTTGGGTTATAGTGTAACATGACTGTGTTTTTGTTGCTATAGGCATCAATATTCTGTTGTGAGTTGTATTTGTTTATTTCTGTTTCATATTTAGTGCATATGAACTAAAGGAAAACTTATTGAGAACTAGTTTTAAGCTTCATGTATTTATCTCTAGGTTTTCTATGTTCTTCTGTGGTGTCACGCTTAAGGCCTCACATTGCTGACCAATTTCTCTTTTGTCAACTCAAGATCACATAAACCATGGACTTTCCAGGCCCTGATTAATTGCATTTCCCTTTGCAAACACACCATGTATATGATTATCCATTACAAATACCATTTTTGTGTTCTCCTGCACTTTGACTAGAAGCCTGTGATCAAGAGATTTGAACACAAAACCCTGAAGCAGCACAGTGCATGTGATTGTTCAATAACTGTATCAAAACACAGTAGACTTTGTATCAAGATGAAGCAATACCCCAGTAGGCATTCAATGTAATCAGTCCTAAATTAACACAAGAAGATCTGGAAGTGGAAGCGACAAAGAAATCATGTCCTATATCATCAAAATCGTGTACATTTCCTACTAACTCCAAAGCATTTGGCACCTGGTTGTCGAGTCCTAAAGTACCGGAATTTGGACCTCTTGTTTACTCAGATGAAATTGCAATCACTGAAAACGGTCTTGTTGTTTTAAGTTCAAGCTTTAAAGTATATATCTAAAGTGAAAGCTTATTAATCTTGCAAATATTGCCAAGGCACTGTAAGCCAGAGAGATGCCAACAAGCACATTTATGTTTCATCAAAAGCAGGCCACAATATCCAATTCACTCTTTTTGCTGAAATGCACAAACAGTTTCATAAGAACAGTTCAATTGAATTCTGCAGCAAACCTAATTAACCCAAATCTTAAATTGGACCAATTTACAAAGCAAATATGCCATCATGCTCACTCTCAGGTCTTGTATGTCAAGGAGAGAATATTTTATATTTTTTCCTAAACCTTGGAAAACCATTGCCAAAAATATTAGTGTCAAGTATAATGCAACATTTAAAATCATTAAATTCATTCCAATTTCAACTAATCTCGTACCTCTAACTTCACATTACTTGTTAGAGAACAGGTCTGAGATAAGGTTTACTAATGTTTATTTGTGCATGTGCAATATGTGTTTATGCCTGTGTGTGTGTGTGTGTGTGTGTGTGTGTGTGTGTGTGTGTGTGTGTGTGTGTGTGTGTGTGTGTGTGTGTGTGTGTGTGTGTGTGTGTGTGGGTGGGTGGGTGGGTGGGCGGGCGGGCGGGCGGGCGGGCGGGCGGGCGTGCGTGCGTGCGTGTGTGTGTGTGTGTGTGTGTGTGTGTGTGTTTGTGTGTGTGTGTGTGTCTAATGAGGCAGTGTGCCAGGGAGAGGGGGGGGGGGTCTACCTTTCCAGTGTCCAGTCTCTCAGTCTCTTCCCAGGAGACGATCTGCTTGACAAACCTCGGTACCCTGAAGACTAAAGACAGGACGAGCTGTCACGCAGGATGTCTGTCGGGAGAAGACCATAATGTTACCTTAGCATTTGTCACATAATCATACTATATCTTACTTACAACATCTAATGTGTTGTTTCAAACATCCTGTTATCTCTACTCCCTTTCAGTCACCTATTTGTCATATCCCTCACCTATGAGAAGTGCATCAGTGTGTGTGTGTGTGTGTGTGTGTGTGTGTGTGTGTGTGTGTGTGTGTGTGTGTGTGTGTGTGTGTGTGTGTGTGTGTGTGTGTGTGTGTGTGTGTGTGTGTGTGTGTAGCTCCAAGGCTGAGACCGCCACGCTCGAGAGATCTGATGGACACCAGCCATCAAATGAAAAAAGACTTGTGACAGATATGAAGCTAAAAATACGCACATCTCTATCCCACACCCTCCTCCGTTTCTTCATCCTTCCTTTCTTTGTCCGCCTGCCTGCCTGAATTAATATATTAACTCCAAATTGGCAAAATAAAAAGAAATATTTACAATACTCTTGCGTTTTCAAAACAAGATCAGTTAAGTCTCTAATTTAAACGCAATTAAAACATAAAACGTGCCCCCAGTAATATGGGTCATACATAAAAAGGTCATGGTAATATATTTTTTGAATCACCCATAAAATAATAATCTATATTACTACGAGGGTTGTTACATTTTTTATAAGGATTATGTGACCAAAAATAATTCAAATTCGTTTTTTCTTTTTTTACTGCCCCCTCTTTGAACCACCTGTAGCTGTGGTTGGCACATAGCCTGAGGAAAAACTGCTTTATGAAAAAAAATCAATGGCAAATTCATGAAGGACATGCAATGACATTCACATTGGACACTCTAAAGGAAGGATTAAAACATTCAACAGCGGCTCTTAAGGCCTTAGGAGAGCTCACACATAGGGGTGAGTATAAAAAAGCCACAACACTTCGATTGACTGTAGAATAAGGACGAGGCGGGACTACAACTTTCATGTGAAACCATCAAAATCTTCTTTCAATTTCTGAAGATGCTTCACAAAAAAATGGAAAGCAAAATCTTCTATTAAAAAAAGTTTTCCAAGAAATGTGCATGAATTGTGAGTTTTGCCACACCACCCCAAGTAGACACATAACAAGTGGAATTACTCAGTGGCTCATCAAAAGGAAATCAGTCCGATGCTGTGAGGAAAATCAATGACAGAATCATCAAGGCCATTCATGGAGAATCACATACAGTGTGTGAAAGGAGCCTAAAGAGAAAAACAACCAAATACTGGTGATTATGCTGCACTCTTCAAAGTCTGAGACCTTTAATGATCAATAATTCCTCACCTTGTTGTTGCTGTATAATGCACAACATCTTGTAGTACTTTATTCAGGATGTGCCCATCTCAGCATTTGTTTCCTCATTAAAGTGTTGGAGACAGGAAATGTGGTCGTGTAGAAAGGGATGAGGCTACATTTAAAAAGGAAATTACACAGCTCATACAGCAGCTTTTAAATTAAAAATGAAGGTACAATGATCTAAATGTAAACTAATTAAAATAGAGAATTGGAACATGCTCCTGAGAAATTCCTAATGTTCTTTTTACACCACGGACAATGAATCTACTGTAGGTTTAGACCGAAGTTATTATTGTTTATGTAGGGGAGTAACATAACAGTAATATAGAGAACCGCAGTGACGCGTCCTAAAACCTGGAAGTAAACTCCTTCCGGTTCCTTCGTCAAAAACCAATGCAATTTCTCCATAAGATTTTGGAAAATAGCTCGAAGTAAGGTCTGTGGTAATCTCCACATGTCTACCCTACTTTTATAATTTCGAATCATAAATGTAGTCGCCAGAAGCAAAATGCTAACGTTATGCTATAAACGAACTACAGCAGGGTCGCTGCTTCAACGTCACGCCAACTTAAGATCCATATTCAAAACTACAGATTCAAAATTGTACAAGTTGAAGCGTTTATTTTAACAGTTTGCAGGAGGCAGGTACTTGCTTTCAAGCAGAACAGGGCAAACAAACTTAGCGAGGGTGTTTATGTGTTCGGTGTAATGACATACAACGTCCTCCACAACTTCTGTAGTCCTATTCATCCACATGTTAACAACCATAGTTTTTCAGACACGTAAACTCTTCAGAAATCACCAGTGGGGTCACTGCTGATGTATTTAATGTCGTAGAACAAAACGTGATCCGTCTATTCAATTTGTGTCAAACACAAACTTTATTTCGAGCTATTTTCCAAAATCCTATGGAGAAATTGCATTGCTTTTTGCGAAGGAACCGGAAGTGGTAAAATGATAAATTACTTCCGGGTTTTAGGACGCGTCACGGTGGTTCTCTATACAGAACTACTATTAATGGGTATTTTCCATCTGACATTTGAATTATATTTGAAAACATATGTGACATTCATGGTTAAAAAAAAAAACTAATTCATTTGGTGTTGTATTAAGTTACGTCAGTTAAGTTGTGTAATGTCATGTGTAAGGTCCATCATATGTAGTTGTGTAATGGAAATGAATGGCAAAAAAACTTTTTTAAATACTTCAGAGGATTCTGGGGCATTTTATTTATTTTTTTGATTATTGTCATGATTTTCCTTTTCACTTTTGTATCATTTAAATGGTTTTCCTGGTGCAAATGACCCTGTTGATGTAAATGTTTAGGGGTGGGGGACATACAATCTGGTAGAAGATGTGTTTAACCCTAATGCCATGTGTACCACTACTCATTTTAAGATAGATTTTAGCCATAACTCAATCTACTTCCAAGTTGCATTGAGATCTGAATAGTCTGAAGTGGTCTAAACTCCAGCAAAAACACTTGTAAAATAAACCCTTTGCTGTTAGATTGTTTGATTTCCAACTCAGCCCGCATGACTCTGAAGGCACCTCAGACCAGCAGAGTGAAACCCAACAGTAAGTGCAACAGCAATACTTCAGGTTATGCATTGTAACAGCGCAGCACAAACTTGTACATTTGACACGTGCCCATTGCTCTGATTGCCTGGTTATGGAATGGAGAGCAAAGCTACTGTAAGTGAATTGGGTGTCTTCAATCTTCCCCAATCACTTAGAGCCTGTGCATCAGCGCATGTCATCCATCATGTGGACCAGAACATGCCTCCGACAAATTGTGCATCAGCATTCTGCGGCGCCTGAGAGCTGCGATCACTGGTCGCCGAGGCTAGTGGTCGAGGCTAGTCCCTCTGACCATCCAGAAGAGAGATGACCCTGCATTTACACCAGAGTGATATCAGACACCTAAACTGACCTCTGGCATATTGCAATAAGTCGAAGGGTTTTTTGTTTTGCTGAGTGTCAAAAAAGGCCGCACAAAACTGTGCCGTAATCCTGCGAGAGGACGGGCGGGGTCCTTTTGGGACAAGCCAGAGAAGCACGGAAAGAGCGAATGTAAAAAGATACCCTAGTGGGGAAGTGTGCAATTATCCCTGTGTGTGTGTGGACATGCACAAGTGTCTCCAGCATCCGGTGTGCAGCAGGGACCTGCCAAGGTGTTGCTAGGACAGGGTCAGTCTGGTAACCTTGGTAACATGTCACTATAGGACGGTTGAGCTTATTACTAAATGCTTGACCCACACCTCGGCCCTCTCTCAGAGTGAAGGAGCCATCTCCTGATGGCCTAACCTAATCCATAGATGGAGGGACTGTTTAATGGATTATTACACCTCTTCCCCTCTCTTCCACTCTTGCTGCCTCTACACAAAGGCATGCACATCATCCTTGAGATCCTCTCAGGAAAAAGACTCGGTGAAATGATCAGTAAGAGTATTGAGTGGTTGATAATTGGTTGGCTTGTAACTAATAGTGAATAATACATTGACTGTGTGGAGAGCATTATTTTGTCTTTTATCCCATTACAATGCAGGGGTCAGCTAATCTCTGTTTGGGGCAGCTAGCTGTTAATTTGAGAGAATTATGTTCTATTTATATACAATGTAGGCTATATGAACATGTATATTTTTGTAAACTGAATTCAATGACGGGGAATTCTGGAAATTCATCCCTATCTATTACTGAGTTAACAGCCAATTGATTTAAAATACACATGTACTTTTAAATCCATTTGTTACCCTCTGCCTCTAAAGTGAAGGTTTAATGTGTTCAAATGGCACTCAACACAAATAAGAAACACATACCTGTCATGACTTGTGCAGACATATGTGTTTCCTGGTGGAGAAAGAGCAGACTCAGTGTATGTGTGTCCCTGTGAGTGTGTGTGTCATGCCATAGCGGTTGGGATATTAGTGAAACCGGGTGACAACAGTGTCACCCAGAGGAACCTATAGAGCCATACAGTAGCACCCCTGTGTCGACACCCTGCCGCAAAAATAAACCTGGCACATCACAGCCTTCACTGGGCTACCTGCCCAGAACTGTTATGTGTTTCACTAACACACTGTGACAAATGACAACCAATCATACGTTGCACAAGGATACTGTGCAGTATGTAACATTCACACGACTACCAAGATTTTGACATGTGCTGCCCTGGTGAAAGATGACCTCCTGCTGACTACATTTGTCCCACACTCTCACTATTGAAGACACCAAACAGAAGCAGTTTAGGGTTTAAGCCAGTGTGTATCAGCAGGCCACACGGGCAAAGTGTAGGCCAGTTAGATGGAAGCTCCGCACACGTTCAGACAAAGATATTCCCCTGAGCACAGCTATCGACAGGACAAACATCAAGGAGTCCCCCTCGTCTGTGCCTCTCTCTCCTCAGTATGTCAAAGCACACCCTCTTGACCTCAAGACTCCAGATCCTCTCCTCACACCAGTGGTCACATCAAACATTCAGAGGCTACAGCTGCCAGGACATGAGACGATACACATCCAGACGCATGCATGCTCACACGCGTATAGGACATATATGTGCACTTACATGTGTGCACGGCCCAGCGGAGCTTAACACAGAAAAACACTACAGATGGGGGCAGGGGTCACATGACTTAGAGGGCAGACTGTAAACTGTATGTACACCAATAAAGGAGAGGAACTATCATGACAACAAATAAAAGATTGTTGAAAATGTCACTTGATGCTACCTTTTTCTTTCTTAACTAAATAACAATCATAACTAAATTTGATTGAAAAAAAGCCAAATGCTAATTGATATTCAAACGAATCCTCACGACACACCCTTTGTGCCACATTGCATGAAGCCCACTGCCATGTAGGTCTCATACTTGCATTATAGTGCTGTATGACAATGTAATCCTATAGTGGAGAAACAGCAACCCCCCCCTCCCATCTTCATTAGTAGGAGTTTAAATTCCTGCAGTCTCTCTGAGCGCACTCCACTGAGGGGAACTGTATCCCAGGCCACACCGGAACAGACGGAGGTGGCGCCTCGGCAATTTCATTTTGTTTAAAAATACTCCCCAAATGTTGTTAGGGCTGCATTAAAGGATCCTGTGTTAAAACAGGCAGGAGGGGAGGATTGAATCAGCTCACCGTAGGCTGGCACTCCTCACAGCTCCACTCTGCATTAAAGGCCTGTTGGGTTACACTCTCAGCAGGAGACAGCGCTACAGCGGCCCACGCTAACTGCATTAATTCCTCTGTGTTGTTAGATATACAGCACCTGTGGATACAACTGCTCCGATGTTTGTAATTACTGTCTGAACAACAAAGCAATACATGCTGGCAGCCGCTGCCGCCCGGTCAACACTCAAGAGGCTTCTCTCCTGACAACCTCCAGATTGTAGCCTGTGATAGAAATCTGGCACACTTAAGGTTACTCAGTGTTCTGGTGTCATTGTAAGCCAATTGGACAAATGTACATTTCCTAAATGCCAGGAAACTATTAGGCTGCAAAACACCTGTTTGAGTCCTGCCCTTTAATCATTCTGAAGAAATGCCTCGGAATATATAATAATTATAATAATAATTTACAAAGCAAAAGGATTGATGTTGATTGCCAAAGGAAAATATTCTATTAATACATTTTAGGAGAAAGATTAATAGAAAGCAACTTATAGGGTAACATATAGACACATACTGTACATTATGTAATTTAGAGTACATTTAACTAACTTGTGAGCCGGCCAATTAATTTCTAAAGCAATAATTTAGCTTACAAAACGTGTAACAATAGTAACTGCTCATTGCAGTTTTCAATAACCCAAAGTGATATCTTTAAATTGCCATTTTGTCTTACCAATGTCTCAAACCCAGAATTATTTGTTTCACTATCGTATATGAGAGAGCAATTCCTCATCTTAGAATAGATACACTGGATCCTGCAAATATTGGGTGTTTCTGCCTGAAAGATACTAAAACAATGAATTACATAACAAAGAGGTGTGACCATGATTATTAAACTGAACTTAAAGAAAAGGACGGGGCAAATATAAATTATGTTGTTCATCATTCAAGGTTTAAAAGACCATTCTCCTTACGAATGTACACATGTTGAATCTTTCAACGAGACATGAATCCAGCCCAGATAAACTCATCTGTATGTGTGGAAGAATAATATTGATTTCCCTGCAGTCTGATGGTGGATGTCTCAGGCAGCGCAGCAGAGTGCAACTGGGATTTTTGTCTGTCCTGGCCGCCGTCTATTTGTCTCTCTGCGCTTTGTGAGTTCGGCCTATATCCTCTCTGGGCAGATTTGCATCTGTCTGGCTTGATGTTTTCACTTCTATAGATCCTGTATAAGTGTCTGTACATTGTTATTTCTTGTTTACAGGCTGTGAAGTGTAAAATCCATCCACTGCACTTCAGAAATACAAAACAGTTGTATCACTCACCGTCGCAACACAAAGTCTGTTTCAAGAACTTACGATATCAGTGACTTAGAGCTCTTGAACTGAGGCTATTCGTTCTGGTTTCGATGCAGACTAACATCCACTGATTCAACTTTATAAGACTCATCATGTCAGAAACATGTCTGCCTACTCTGTGTGCTGGACACATTTCACCAAATTGACACTCCATTACGGCCTCTCTCAGCCTCAAACTCACACTAAATACATCGAAAAATACCAAATAAAAAGCTAGTGTTTATCTTGTAACCAGTGGTGGGAGGTAAATAAGTACAGTACAGTTGTGGTTTATATATTTTAAGTGTGTTGTTTAACTATATTTGTATGAATTTTTACTCTGTAAAGTGTCAGAAAAGCGCTCTATACATAACATGCATTCATGTTATGCTTATACTTCACTATTTTGGCAGCAAATATTGTACTTTGTACTTCCCTACATTTACTTGACAACATGAGTTACTATTGCAGGTTCTTATTATTAATACAAAACTTAAATCAACAAATACATAATGATGTACTATTATCAGGATACCTGGCTGTGTACAAAGTTAATAATGTCATTTAATCCTTTTACAGTTGTTCAATTAAAATGATGGACACATGAATGTATCGCTAACTATAAGCCAGTGACATAATATACATTATTTTGAAAATGGCAACAACTACTTTTAGATTATGTAGTATATTATTTGATTATACTTTTGTACTTCTACTTAAATAAGTAAGATTTATCAGGAAGTTTACTTCTACATTTATTATAATTACTTTTAATTAAGTATAAGGTTTGAGTGCTTCTTTCACCGCTCCTCTTAACCCACTTACAAAAGCACTTTATTCAGGAAGACAGAACAAGTGGGAAATCCCCTTATCAATGGGTTGAACAGGATTTTATCATCAAAATATCAGTCGGCACATGTTTCTGTTACACATATCCGCGCAAAGACGGATGAATTGTCGAGAGGCCTGCACCTGGCGAAGAAAAAAGAGACTCCATTAGAGCCATTATTGAGAAAAGGTTTTTATCAATAAGAAAGGGCTCCAGAATCTAATTGAGGCAAGAAGCTAATAATTGCTGGCATTTTTTTGCTATGTTCCTGCAATCAAGAGGCCCCTTCAGGACACACAACAAAGGCTGAATCACTTTGAATGTCAGTGGATGCTCAGGGAGTGTCTGTTACAAGAAAATGTGGTAAGACACGGAGACTGTGCGGTTGGGTCTATGTAGACATTTAAAAAACACACACATAGAGTCAAAGTATGAGGTCAGTGGTCTGTCTTCTCTTTTGTGTCAAGTCAAGCTAACAGATGGACATTGACCCTCCCCTTATGGACTCCGATGGACTCCTGAAATCAAGATGGATCTCGGCCTTCTCACATTTGAACTATGGAAATGCCCCGGGCATTCATCAAAATGACACACAAAGAAGCTGCGGTTTGTGTATTTCCATTGTGTTTGACTAAAAGAGAGAGCTCACTTTAACTTCAGGCAGCGAACTATGCCTTGTTATGAGCAGGATTACACTAATCATCAATCAAGATAGTACGCCAATGTATATTTTTGAGGATTAATGCAACAAAATAGTATTTCGATACTCTGACTGAAAGCAGGGTCTCCTGGTATTCATTACCTTCAGGTTAAATCGCTCATCTTAATCAGATAAGGCCATTCATCACACCGGAGCTTTTGTTAAACCTATTACGCTTCATCTTTTTATGATTAAGAGGTTTTCAACTGATTTCTTTCCTCCTGAAAACGAGCCCCAGGTGGCGAGGGAAGCTGCTACAAACCCAGATATTGCTTCTCTGCATCTTCTAAAGCGTTTGTGTGAGTGTGTCCGGCATTGTGCGAAACATTGAGTGCATGCATTACAGCCGAGGCGAGCAAAGGAGAACAAAACCCGGCAGGTTCCGAATGAGTCCTTTTATCGGCCGATCGGTGACCGGTGGGAAACCTTGAGAGCCCAAACTGTGTTTTAAGTGAGACTGCAACTGCTGGGGCCATTATCCTTTCACTCTTAAACCTTTCTCTCTGTCTGTCTGTATGTGTGTCTGTATATGTGTGCATACATGTGTGTCCACGCCTGTGTGTGTGTGTGTGTGTGTGTGTGTCCTTCCCCTGCCTTGAAAGCCCTCGGAGCCTCAGGGAGCTGTGAAAAATCAATACTCTTCGGCAGCTCTGCCTCTTTATTCATTTAATAACTCACTACCATTGCATTACTGTTCCACTGATCTCCCATCACAGGGCCCAGATTGACACCTTTGTGCTCTTTTACCACACTGGAGTTTGATGTAATCAGTTAAACCTGCACCTCACGCCTGACACATGCATCAAATGGACCTTGAGTATGAACATGGGTGCATCAACAACACTGCAATATGAAAAAGCGGAGTCAAAGGGTATAGCTCAACTGTGAGGGAGGTATCTGCGTGTCATGGCGCCGGCATGATTGTCTGATGGCGAGCTGCGCTGTAATCCTGGAAGTGGGCGTTGCACAGGAGTAATTCACACAAATAACAGGGGCAATGTCAGAGCGCCAGGCTGGGAACAGAGGGACCACCTAGTGTGCATACTGAGAGTCTCAAACATCAGCTGTGTGAATATGGGAGGGAAGAAACCTGAGTTATTAATCTAAAATAGATAAGGTGAGACATGATGACAGCTTGCACCATTGAGGCCTTTTCAAACGCGTCATGCTGGAAACGTTTCAAACTTTGGTATGTGTCACGGGAAGGCTGTGTGTGTGTTTTGCGTATGTGTGTCTTTGTGTGTGCACATGTACAGTGATTGTGATGGTGGAGGTGGGGGTTGCCTCCCTGTGTGGGACTCGGAGCAGAGAGCAGGTGGGCTCGGGATGGAGCAGAGAATCTGTATTGATTGTTTTTTGTGCCTCAGAGCTGTTTAGCCGTTGTCAAAGCTCCCTCCACCAGCTGAGAGGCAAATTGCAGCATTTACACCGGGAGGCATTTTCTTTTCTTTCCTTTTTTTTTTCAAACCTATTTTTTTATTTTACAATGGGAGATGTATCTACAATCTACGGTGTCAGAGTATTTTGTCTGCTTTTTTCACGGTCTTAACAAGACTGACACAATTAAGAGAAAGAAAAGCAGCAGTGACGAGAAAGTCAAAGCGGGCAAAGGCTGTCCAAGTTTCCACTTTGAAACTTCACGCGACATGTATAGAAACCAGGAATAAGTCCATAAAATGTATAACACAATATTACATTAAAACACAAACATTTGCATAATTTACTTTGGTCTGGAGAGACAATATTGTTTAAAGTAACAGTGCATTGCATGGATTTGACATTTTGTGTGTGTCAACAGTTGATATTCAATATTTGCAAATGCAGAGCTCTAAATATATTTCCCATGTATAATATTTCCCAGGAATGCTAGATTAAGAGAAAATGTAGGATAATTACAAAAACTGCCTTTCATTTGCTGAATCTGTGTGCATACAACAATATGAAGACAGATTAGAGCTGCAAACAACAAGTTTTAGTGCTTTTGATATTTGTTTCTCACAAATAGAGCAAGCTGACAATGTTGAATACTCTTACTGTGTCATGACTAAAAAGAAAAATCTCAGTGAAACATTATTATTATTAAAGTGTCGGCTCACTATGTTTGAAGAAGTAGACGACTTTCAATAGATTTTCTTTGAACATTTGGTTGATTGCTACAGTATTGCTTTGTAAATTGATAATGCATCCAGCTACATGAGCGTACACCATCCTGCAAAGATGGATCCTTTTTGGCAATTGAATCAGGAAGAAAATTAAGAAACAAGAGCCACACTCTTTGTCATAAAATCCCAATTACAGATACAACCCATCAGCTTAGAAAATGTACTTTATAATGTTTTCCAGCTTGATCCTTGAAAATCATCTAAAAACTTCAAATAGCTGTCTTTTCCAGGGAGCTTTCTAATGAAATTAAAACATAAATAATACATTTGTAAAGATGAACGCTATGTATCTGCATCAAAAACACTCAAATCCAGTTATTAAAAAGGTACAAATGAATGCTTATTGATGGAGATCATATTATCAATCAATCAAAAATACTTATTGAAATGATGTTTAAGAGTAAGAGACAGTAAGAATATAGAATCAAAAACCTGCCCTACAACCTAAACAATCAAACATGGTGAAGTGATGTTTGGGTAACTTTCAAATACTGACCATAGAGGGGAGAAGCAGGCAATCGATCAAAAATAGAGAAGAAAGAAATAAACAACGACAGAAAGTATACATTGACCACAGAGAAGCTCCGCTCTATTATGCAGCTGTTGGTAGACACAAGATAAAGATGCAGAAAAAAACCGACAGAAAAGCGATACGTCCCATGTTTTTACCCCCATAAAGCCCTGATTTAGACCCACAGATCTTTACAATGTTTTACCTTGATAGCTTGAGTCATCCGCGGGTTGAAGGGCTAAGTGTGTGATTTTATGACGGTGCTCGAGCAGAATATGCACACTGCGGAGTGTTTGCTGATCCAATAACCAGCAGGGAAAGTTAATGACATGAAAGGAACTGCTGTTTGTCAAACAGAATGAAACACATGATTGATTGATGATAATCCAGGGAGCCTCAATGCCATGTCAGTCAATAATATAATAGCATATATCTGTAGTATACTAAAGTGGTGCATGAATACAGCCACAGAAACACTCAACAACAGGCTATTTAGCACTAATTGGTGGTTGGAAGTGTTGGGGTTGAGAGGGGGGATGGAGACAAAACGAGTGGTATATGGTCATACAAACGGCAGGTTAAAGCTGGTTAGAAAGCTCTGTCGACCCCCCCCCCCCCCCCTTACATACAGCTACAAGTGCTTCGACCTAAAATGGCTCCAACGGATCTGATCAATGGGCAACATAAAGAAAGGCCAATGAACCAGGCAGTTTCCAATTGTGAGATGTAAGGAATATTTCGAAACAGGAAATATTTATGCTAAAGATAAGAGATACTTAAGGAGATCTACGTTGAAAATAAAATGACAAAGCCTTATTATTGACTTGTTGTTTAGATTGAAAACAACTAACTCTGTACCCGTACAAGAAACCAGCATGGTCTTCTGCATCTACTCCATTGAGTCACTATCGCGTTTTATTTTTATAGCGTATTTCTATTTCCTCTTGAGCTATGTTTTACTTGTTTTGGATGTCTTAAGTATATTACTGTTGGAGGAGCCTGGGACTTAAACGTGTCATTGCCAATCTATGCTGCCGTTGTTGTATCCTTGATGAAATATAATAAAATAAAATGTGCAGGTCAACATACCAACACAAAACGAGCTTACGTTACAGTAAGGATGCTTTCTTAAAGGTTTGAGCACACTACTTAAAACATGTCTTTTCAATTTCACAGATTTTCCTGGCAAGATAGTGAAACAATATAAAGTAAAATAAAGGTATATTTTGAATTGGTTTCCCAACACTGCTTTTGATTAATCTCCACACTCTGGACCAAGATACTGTTATACGGTAACATTACAGAATATCTAACATAAACACAATCAAAATTGTAAATAGGCCTATTAAAAATAATCATTTGTCTATTTCTAAAAGGCATTTATTTAAAGTAACCATCGCCATAAGTTATCTGGCATTTGTACCTCATTTGCACACTTGACATTTAGGTGTAAATATTTCTCACTATAGAGTAAAAGAGAGACAAAGAGCCTGAGAGAAAGGAAAGATGGAGAAGAGTTAGTGCTTGTGTTGCTGCTTGGCTCGGCTCCATGCAGAGAGGCTGACATTAAATCATGCATTGTGCTCGTTTGCGTGCCGTGCATGTGTGTATACGTGTGTATGTGTGTGTGTGTGTGTGTGTGTGTGTATACGTGTGTATGTGTGTGTGTGTACATGTGTGTGTGTATGTGTGTGTGTGTGTGTGTGTGTGTGTGTGCTTATTGATTGGCTTACACAGCTTTATAGCACTCTGTTGTAAATGTCATGTTTTTACAGGCAACTGTTTGATATAAACCTGATTAAAGTATTTGCTTGCTAACACAGATTGCAAGCAGCAAATGGTTCAAATCAGACGATTACTCAGCAATTAGGAACCAACTAAATGACTATATGGCTGTCCCATCCAGCAAAGTAAACAAAGTGTTTCCGTCCTCCCTCCCCCTAGTCCTCATCAACCTTAATCTGTGTCTGAGTACTTCACCGCTCTTAAAAAGGCTGCATAGTCAACCATTTAAGTCTTGAAGCTTTCTATGCTTCTTTTTAATATAGCCTACACTTAAAACTGCTTATTTCCCCAAAGTACATGCAAGTGGTGGAAAGTACATTCACCCAAGGACTGTATTTAAGTATAAGTTGGAAGTACTAAAACTTTCATTTTTCCCCCCCACTACATTAATTTGACACTTTTTTTTTGAAAATAACATGATGTGTTTACATAGATACACATATTTAATTAGTAGTACACACATTGTGCAACACATTGACAATTTTCTAAATTAAAAATCCCATGTATTTGTTGTTCATGAACAGCATAATATAATACTCTAAAATAATAATACAAAACTTTTAAAAAGAGCCATTTTTAATAAGTGGCACTTTTGATACTTGACTTAATTGTTCTGATAACAATTCTACTAACTTTTACTTTAGTAAAATGTTTAACTCAGAACTTTTACTTAAGAGTTTTATAGACTGTGGTATTACTACATTTACTCAAGTAAAGGATCCGAGTACTTTCCATCACGGATATAAATCACAAAACAGAAATGTCTTGAACCTGAGGAAGACTAGTGTGCAGTTGAAATTTACTGCAGCATAATTTGAATATCAATATTGTCCTTTTAACTGTATTAACTTTATTTGACAGTAAAGTTAGCATTTTTGTCAACAAAATATATAACCAAGCTATAACATATAATGCGCTAGGCCACTGGAGATTAAACTACCAATATTTAAACAGTATGAGAGATTGTAAAAATATATTATTCGACTTTATTGATCCTACAATAATTCACATGACAGTAGCATATTAGAGAACTGAAAAAGATCTGCTTCTGAATGTCATATACATTGAAAGATATTGAAACAATTACATACGTTACATTTCACAATATAACAGCTTTGTGAAGATGATTTTGCAAAGAAGACTAGATATCCAGCAGTGAGCCATGATGTGTTCTGGCTCCACCTTAACAAGCACCATCATTAAAAGTCTTGGAATAAGGTACTTATTTTCTTTTTGAGTGCTTGTTAAATGATTGTATCTAAAACAAACAGGTAAAGGCAACCGTCTTTTGCCTTATGCAATCATTGATATGCTCTAAATGAGCTTATAAAACATGCTGTACTGATTCCTTTCTATTAGGAAAGAACCATTAAGGTGCTTTATGTCAACCTTCTTTCATGTAATGCAAACTATCTCAAATATGTGTTATTCACTTTCTCGGTAATCGCATTTCTTCTTGTTAATCACATTCTGTCCTTAATTATAAAATATCCAAACAACATATCCAGTTTATGAATTTCAAATGAAGTGTAATCTTCTCCACTTGTATTGATAGCATCGGTATTCCTTATTAAGAAGTCTTAGTGAAACTGTGCCCCCTCAGAGATATTGGATGCACTACATCTCCAAAGGCATTTAATTCCCCATCTTATGACAAAGCTGCTCAGCGACTCCGTAAGAATCATTGATTTGGATTCACAGATGTGTGAATAACAAGCGGCAATGAGAAATAACTGTAGAATTTTGTTAACAGCTTGTGATTAAAGTGTGCAAAGCGTATTTCTGTACCACATTGACCATTATCATCCTTGATGATTTTCTGTGGCTTTCAGTTTCAGACTGCATGCCTTTTACCTCGCTGGTGTTTGGCTCTACTGTGGACTTACAGCTACACTTAGTGGCAGAAGTGCAGAAGTGCAACAACAAGAGAAAGGGAGACAGATTCAGGATATTGTTGACGATCCATCAGTAATGTTCACCCTCTTCCTTTCCTCGATTTTACATTAAGAAATATTGTTAACACTGTAACATTACAGTGTTTTGGGTTTTACCACTTTGTAAAGTAGCTTTGGCAATACTGTGTATGGATATGGTCACGCCAATACAGCTTCTTCAAATTTGAGAGAGGATTTGTGAGGAAAATATATTTTATAATGTACGACCATGTTTTATAAAGGTTTTTCTATAAAGCCATACAAATCCTGTGCTTTTTAATCATCAGGTTTCAATGCAAATATGAAGGAGTTTGTCTTGACAGTTTTGCCCAGTAATCTGGTACACTGAATGCACTCGATCTTGTTTAATTACACAAATAATGTGCAGAATAATGTGTGAAAAAATGACTTAATTGCTCAAGGGAAGGATAAACTTCTGCAAAAACAAACGTCCGCAACATCATACGGCCATACCCTACCTGGTACCCCATAATAAAGCAAATGAGTAATATATACAGCCTGTCCTACTTATAAGCTATATGCATATTTGCAACGTTATTTTTTGGTTGATGCCAGCAGCAGCCACAGGGCAGAACCTATGGGCAGAACACACTCCCTCTCTCGCTCTTTAAATTAAATGCCAGCCTCAGCACCAGGAGTGTGATGCTGGAGTTGGCCCCCTTCCAGTCCTCCTCATTTCTTTTTTACCCCATGTATTACCTTATATTCACAAAATGCTTATTCATAGCCTGTTGTTAAACCTGTAAACATGAAGTACTGTATCATAACTAATTATCTAATGAATGCTTGGCCTAAGCAATTGGATTTCCCCATGGAAAAAGCTAAACTCTGGCGACACCATTTAGTAAGTGACACTCTCCTGTGTTTCCAAAGCTAAGATAACAGTAGTATAAAACATTATTTGAAAAATTGAAACTGTCCAGTAGTTTGTATATTTAACATTTTCAGTGTGTTGTCGAAAGGTTCTTACATGTTTTCAGTTTTACATACACTTACTTTAAGGTTACCCAATTAAAGCTCCTTCTTATTCCCCTGAGATGCAGCTACAGTATGGGAATATGTTATTTTGACAGTTAGTCTATTTCAGTTTTAATTTTACAGGGCACCAAGTGTGAAATACAGCTCTACCTGCTGGCAACATAAACAATGTGGTTTTTAACAGTGTAGAACCCTAATTTATACATCAAACATATAATATGGTTGTATGTGGTAATATCTATACAGTCTATGGGTAATATGCTGGGGTGTCATACTAACCTGTCAAATGCCCCTTGTGTGAAAAGCAAAAATATGCATACCAGAAGGAAATGGCAATGAAAATGGATTACACACATTTGATACCACATGGGACTGATTGCCTGTTGCCCTGCTGCTCTCTGATTGTCTGTTTGCCAAATGCTGTTGTCCTTATTTGCTCGCAGTTAAACGTTTGTTTGTTTTTAAAAAGTCCCCATCAACGATACGGATTATAACGTTGTCTTTTGGGAGAATCTGATCAAAGTTGTTGCCCACCAACCGAGGGTTAATGTTAAAAACCAAACCGGTCAAATTAAGCAGATTCAACGTGGTGTTTGGTCATGAAGAAACGGCTACTGTTAAATGTAGGGTATGTAAGAATGGAGAAACCAGCTCGCGTGCGCTAGAATTTGAAAGTACGCACAGCAGGAAAAAAAAACTGCAGACTTCCTTACAGAGCCCCTTCTCCAACACACGAACGCGCACATGACGGCCCAATCCCAAACCACTCCCTCGACCCTACCCCTCCGTGATGGAGTGAACTCCGTCTGTAGCCACACTCGCAGCTCAACGAGGCTCCCTCCTGTTAGATGGAGGGAGTAAATACAGGAGCAAAAACGGCAAAAACAGGAAATGCCGTAACTGTATGTAACAACGGTTTCAAATCAGCATCTCTTAGACAAAAAATGTAAATTAATCACTCAAATAAAACTCCAAACATGTTTCATTGTGTTACTTTTTTGTAAAGCTCTTTTAGTTTTAAACCTGACGTGTATAAGCTTCTTAGTTTTTGCAACAGTCTGTGAATATACACAACTTTATAATAAAATGCACACATTTACCTTTTTCTAGACTAAACACATGATCCTAAGTTAAAACATATAAGGCTATCATGAGGTTGTTAACATCGCAGTTTATCAGTGGATGTTTGCTGGAACTACTTGTAAACAGCTTGTTTCCTGACGGACACACACAGCGTGACTCCGGTCAGGTAGAGACCGGTCTCAAGTCAGCACCGCTGCAGACTCGCTGTTTGAGGGCTTGATAGCCCACTCGTCCTCCACACCGCTCCACACTCGTTGGTTTGGAACAGCCCTCAATATGGCGGACCCTCCGCGTGAACGCGCAAACGGAGGGGTAGGGTGTAGGGGTAGGGTGTAGGGGGCGGTTTGGGAATGGGCCGACCAATGAAGGCACGAGATGAGTTTGTATGGAGTCAGATTTGGGTCAATATTCTAGCGCCCAAAACAAGCTACTCACGAGCGGAAAATGTGCTTTTACACACGCATGAAAAGAGAGACAGCCCTCTTGCTCGCTCGCGGGAGTGTCACGGCCCGTCTACACTACAGGCACCGAAAAATGCTTTCAACGCTTCGCCCATTCACTTGAATGGGGTGACGTAGAAGATTTTTAATCTTCGCCGAACTGCATTGTGGGGAGCATGGCATGGCTTTGCAAGCATCACGAGCATCTATCGGCATCAAAAGTTGATGTTCAACTTTTGAGGCTCGATGCTTGGCATCAGCCAATCAAATCCCGTTTATGCAAATCCCGCCAGTGCAAGCGCTAGCCAATCAAACCGCGTGCAAGCTGGGAGAGCCAGACCGCAGTTCATTTCTTCATATTCCAAACGAGATATTACGGTAGCAAATCACCCGGTTCTTTACGACCAGAACTATTTACCGGGATACAAACCGGAGGAACCAGGCATGGAGGGAGGTGGCAGAGACAGTGGGTGAAACTGGTAGGTTTTTCGCCTGTTTGGGTTGCCTGTTTATATCCAGTTTACTTCGTTTTAACATTGCTATTGCTTTGTATTTCGGGGGCGGGAGATTCATGTTATTGGTTGTTGGTCGCGTTGCTCGCAAAAAATCGCCAAGCTTCAGACACGCCCAGCTTCAAGATTTTTTGATGCCTGTCGGCCCATCTACACTACAGGCATGAAAAAATCTTGGAGCTGGGCGTGTCTGAAGCTTGGCGATTTTTTGCGAGCAACCAATCACATGAATCTCCCGCCCCCGACATACAAAGCAATAGCAATGTTAAAACGAAGTAAACTGGATATAAACTCTCCAAACAGGCGAAAAAACGATCAGTTTCACCCACTGTCTCTGCCACCTCCCTCCATGCCTGGTTCCTCCGGTTTTTATCCCGGTAAATAGTTTCGGTCGTAAAGAACCGGGTGATTTGCTACCGTAATATCTCGTTTGGAATATGAAGAAATGAACTGCGGTCTGGCTCTCCCAGCTTGCACGCGGTTTGATTGGCTGCGCTTGCACTGGCGGGATTTGCATAAACGGGATTTCATTGGCTGATGCCAAGCATCGAGCCTCAAAAGTTGAACATTGTTCAACTTTTGATGCCGATAGATGCTCGTGATGCTTGCAAAGCCATGCCATGCTCCCCACAATGCAGTTCGGCGAAGATTAAAAATCTTCTACGTCACCCCATTCAAGTGAATGGGCGAAGCGTTGAAAGCATTTTTTGATGCCTGTAGTGTAGACGTACCGTAAGTTCGTCATTCACGAACAGCTTCTCTTTAGCTTTTGGCGGCGACTCAAACAAACAAATCGTTTTGTGGGAGGAATCAGTGCATCTCGTTCACTTCAAAGATTCGTTCAAAAAGAACGAATCGTTCGCGAACGACCCATCACTAGTCAAGAACAGCCTTCCATGGACCTAAGCATCTGTCAGAGAGCATTACCAAACAGGAGAGTTGAACAGTTAGACCAGGAAAACAGGGTATATACATCAAAATCAACGGAACACACCAACACGACACTGCGCAGTATGGCGGCGGCAGGTTGGAACAACAGGTAACGCCCAGCCTGATTTAAGTTGTTGTTGCCCACACCTGTTTTTCACCTCAATGACTCCCAATGACTTAATATTATAACTTTCTGAACCGTCATTACAGTAGTTTATAGTATCCAAAGAAAGTAATGGGTAAGAGTTATACGCGTTTTAACAAGTAGGCCTACGTGTTGTACGATTTTCACACGGTGGCAAAAAGGGTGAATATGTAGTCTTGTCATTTAATTATCAGAATGAAATGTATTTTACGTTGACCGTACATTACCTACCGTATATTGCCTCTTGGTGACGTGTAGGCAGGGTATGATCGGCCCTAAAAACATGATCACAATCTACTCCTAATGACATTGAGCAACACAGTGAATGGCTATGTTAAACAATTTATCTTTGTTTCACTGACATAAAGTGCTCTTGAGTAATTGACTGTGTGTGTGTGTGTGTGTGTGTGTGTGTGTGTGTGTGTGTGTGTGTGTGTGTGTGTGTGTGTGTGTGTGTGTGTGTGTGTGTGTGTGTGTGTGTGTGTGAGATTATCTTGCCTGAGACCTTGTCTTTGAGTTTGCATCTTCTCTGTATGTTGAAAACTCCCTGTGATGGATCCCTGGTGATTTTGTGAATATGCACTGCTGTCTGCATGCATGATTAATTTCTTGTGCAAATGTCAGTGTATGGGATTAGAATGTAAATGCAACTGTACGCCTGCAGGCTGCAGCTCATATAGCCACAGTTTACCTTTTAACTTTTCTCTGCTCTTGCACCGGATTGATTCATGTTTCTAAAGTTATTCAGTTGAATAGATTAAGAAAGTATATTATATACAGTGTTTCCCACATAATTTGATTCTATGAATTGGCATGAAAAGCCAAAGCCCCTTAACCTGGCCAACGCATCCACCCCCCCTCAAATAAAAAAATACATGCAAGTTCATGGCTACTGTAGCAGACAACGTTCTTGTTGCTCTCCCAACAATATAATTTACAATTTAGGCATTTAGCAGACGCCTTATTCCAAAGCGATTTACAATGACCAATTACCGGGACATTCTCCCTGGATTAACCGAGGGCTAAGTGCCTTACTCAAGGGCACACTAGCGATGGTGTTCCAGGCGGGATTTGAACTTGCAACCTTCCGATCATCAGCACACCTCACTACCCATTAGACCACAACAAAAAACATTTCTAAGCATAATTTATGTCAAAAACGTCTACTAATGTATATAAGAGCAATTTTGCCAAGGATGGAGGAATGGAGAACTCATAAGTAGTGTATTAGTGCCATCTAAGGTTGTTGCAAGGAAACACAGAAAAATAGTACTTAATATTGGCAGATGGAGACAGTTAATGCTTTGCTTTGGTTGTGTTGGGTTTTAGGCAAATTTGAAGCTTATTATGAGAAATAGATTAATTCTAAATCATGAATGTTTTTTCACATAATGAATTATAATGTTCGTCTGTGGTGATGATACCCAAGGGACCATTTTCTTATCACTCCTAACCAGGGAGATCAGAGTGCAGGGTAAGCTGCTCAAAATATCGAGCCCCCTCAGTCCAAAGTCTCTATAGATCTCCAGATAAATGCCTCTGAAGGTGGTGTCATTATTAACCATTTAAACACCCTACTGTAGCCTACTAATAAACAAAGAAGAGGGACATTTTGCAATCTTAAAATATATGTTTTATTTGTTATTGAGCTTTAGAAGTAGTGCTGTTTTTATTAAGTGCAACACTGTTTATTATATTTCAGAACCAACCCATCTCCAATGAAGTAGTGAAAGTAGTGCTGCTTACAAAGAGGTGTTCTGTCTTCTGTGTCATTTGAACTGCAAATGTTTGCAAGTGTTTTAGTACTTCTCTGAATTTTTGTTCATTTTCATTATTTGGAATTTAATTGGATTGCAACCATTAACAGTTTCCGGAGATTTCATCTGGGCAATTATCATAAATGTAAAATATAAAACGTGTAATTTGCTAGGACAGAAACAGGTTGGGTTTACCAGCTCAGTCATAAGCCTTTTTATAGGATTGTGTAGGCGGAGAGAACCCTCGTAATCAAGCACAGACAGCTGGGGTTGGGAAAGAATGCTTGCAAAGGAACAATGATGGATGAGGAAAGAAATGTATTCAGATGAGAAGAAGCTGCATTACACCAGATCTGTCGATACTGGTGTAAGTGTAATGTGAGGCAGGGGGATAGAGAGTAGAACAAGTCACCCACACTCACAGACTCCAATCACATCACCTTGATCATTAGGGAAGCAAATCTAGACGTCCTTTTTATACTACCCTTCATTTTTTTCATGCTGTTAACAGGGTTTCCTTCATTCGTTACTCACTGGGAAAATCTGTAATCTTTTGATCAATTTCTCTGCAAAAGGTCCTTGTACATTACATTACCACTTGTGTAAGAAATATAAATAGAAGACTGGCCTATTTTTCCGTTTATAGAGCAGATCTCGTGGCACCACCTACTGTATGCGCTGCTCTCACACCTGGTTTTGCAAGTTTCATTGATTAAAGTGGAAGCTGTTGCAGAGGCAGCTCCACAAACAGGGAATATCAGCCTTTCAATTTCGTTATTTAATAACCATGCCTGTTAGATTTTTTTTTTAAAAACTCGATAATCAAGGTTAATAATTAATCCGAATTTATTCCATTTGCACATCTGTCTGGGACAAACTTCCAGGACATGTGATTGTGAACTGACACACATACATTACATGTCACTTGTTAGACACTTTTATCCAAAGCGACTTACATACTCAATACTGTGGGCAATCCCCAGAGGAGCAATTTGGGGTGAAGTGTCTTGCCCAGGGACACAACGACATGTTGACTGCGGTGGGGTTTGAACATGACCCCTGATTCGAACACCAACGCACAACCCACTGCATCACACGCCACCCACACACATTTTGTATAATTTAAACTGACTGTTGGCTAAAGTCCATGTTCTCTTGGATGTGAACCCTTTCCATATATATAATTTCTTTATAAAACATAAAATACTAATACAAAAAAGTAATGAAATTCAAATTAGCATAAAGAAGCAATTGTAGCATCACTAGAAATATATTGGGTATTAAATCACCACAATTGTAATCTGGGGAGAGCATTGCTTTAATTTATATATATATGACCTGTCTTCATTTAAAGATTTAACAAATAAATTACTTTGATTGCATTCTTTGTGTCTTAGGGTTACAAAAGTTCCCTTTTTTTTTAGGACACAAACTTTGTTTCAAACTTTGCATAAAATACGCCCATGAACCAGCTGCCAAAGAGTCTGTGAACAATGTGGTTGTCGGATGATTCAAAGTAAGCAAAGCAAACACAAATGGGTCATCTATTGATGTCAGGAAATGGCTTATGAAGGCAAGAGAACAGTCCCAAAGATTTCCTTTGCTGACCGTGCCCAGAATCCACAAGAGATTATGTCAGAAAGACCACTGATGGGATTATACGGAAATACCTTCCTCCTCGTCCACCAGAGGACACCATTGTCCTGTCTGCTTCAGTCTGCCCACCATGCACTGCTCAGGGCGTTTTCCCAGGCCAGGGTGCTTGTACATTGTAAACCTGCTCCCATCCTGACACACTCCTGTTTGCTGCCTCTCTGGATGCTCAGGATGCTGCCCTGTCTTACACCATTATCACAATGCGGGACGGCTGTTGTTTCGGAGATAGAGCAGCGGTCCACATGTCAAAGTGTCCTTGGGCAAAATACTGAACCACAAATTGCTCCTGATGGCATAGCCAACTGTGTGTGTGTGTGTGTGTGTGTGTGTGTGTGTGTGTGTGTGTGTGTGTGTGTGTGTGTGTGTGTGTGTGTGTGTGTGTGTGTGTGTGTGTGTGTGTGTGTGTGTGTGTGTGTGTGTCCTAATGAGCAGGTAGAACCTTGTTTGGGCCCAGCCTCTGCCACCAGTGTTGTTGTGTATGGTTGAATACTGCTTGTTGCAAATACTTGAAAAAGCCACTCAGTGGATAGTGTGCTGGACTTCGAATCAGGGGGTAGCGAGTTTGAATCCCACTGTATGTCATTGTGTCTCTGGGCAAGACACTTCACCCCAAATTGCTCCTTTGGGGATTGTCCACAGTACTGATTGTATGTAAGTCGCTTTGGATAAAAGCGTTTAACAAATGACATGTAATGTAATGAATGATGCTGGTGGGGCTAAGAGTGCATTTTGCATGATTGTTTTATTGGAAAATTGTTGATATTTACACTGTATTAGTGTTTGTTTGCATCAATGAGTTTTTTTGCGATTTGGAATAGTGACTGGCCTACCAAGGGTTTTGTATTGTGACATCCAGTATGGGTTTCAGTAAGAGGGTTAGAGGTACAAAGCTGGAACAATAAAGTATGTCTTCTGCCCTCTCTGTTGTTGCATTTCGACTTGATCTGCAGAGTATATTTCTTGCTAAGAAAGAACATCTTGATGCTTTCTCCACCAGCTGACTGGATCCTCACAAGAGCCCAATGACAGCTGTATTTCTTGACCTTATCCTCAGCCTGATCCTGCAGCGATACAGGAGAGCCCTGCGTTTTGGGCAGAGGAGATGTCTCTCTAAATAAATCCGATAGAGCCTAGGCACCTGCTGAGTCCATATTTCTTCTCTTGCTGCAGGGATGTGTAAAAACGACTTCTTTATCTTATTTGTTTTGTTCTGTTCTGTCCTAAATGAAATAAAATGAAAATTGAATTATTATAGTACAGTTTACATATGCCACATTGTGGTGTATATCTAGTGGTGTATAGGCCTACATATCAATCATTTTCATTGTGCAGAATTAGATAAAGAATCTACAGACGACACAAAGCATTTGCAAAAATCTAATCTGTTTCAAAGCAGTCATCCTTGTCTGAGAAAGTTCAGAAAACTGCTACTTTCACCCAACGACAGAAAAGGTTAGCAACTAGCTGGTGAACTCAGTCAAGCATTTGGCAGATGTCTCCCTTAGGATTTAGTGAAGGCCAAAATAGGACTTAAACCAGAGTGAAAGTTGGACTTACATTTGCCAAGTGGTGGCTGAAACACAAATGCTTTGTATTCCCGGGTTGTGCAAAGCAACTGTTTGCTTTATTGAATTATGGTGAAAACGTGTCAAAGTTGTGTTCAAAGCTAGGTAAGGCTGCCCCCATTCAGCCAAGGAGTAAAGCCACACAGGGGATAGAAGACAAGAAAACGATGGGCATATAAAGATTTTACATTTGTATTTTTTTAAGCAATTAATCAAGGCAATATCTTGCTTGCAGTTTTTGTGACTGATGTCGAAAGATAATTAATATGCGAACAATTCACAGAAACAGCCGCAGCTGCAAACACTTCAATGAATTGCTATAAAATGAAAATGTTAGAGATTTAGAATAATTAATCATTTCTGATGATAAAACAAAGTATTAATCAGGGTGCTTAATGTGATCACATGATCAAATCTGTGAACATTCCAAATGGAACTTAGAACGGAACCATGTTTGGAACATTCCATGAAATGGCTTTGTGACATCATAGAATGTTCTGAACATGCAGACAGGCTCACTTCAGGTCACTCAGATCACTCAGATCATTAACAGTTAACTTATAGTCGCAGCGATTACCCTCAGAGAGACTTCAAGATGAATATCCAGAGTTTGTGTCCCTATGGCCTGAAGAGTTTGATGGAGTGTGCTTCCAGAGCCACACTCCTCTCACAGCCTGCTGACATCCCCAACTTTTTACTGCAATATGTGTCAGAGCAGATCAGTTTCAGGAAATCTCAACCTGCAGATGATCCGAAGGTTGTTTCCTTCAATTACCAAGAGATATTGGGTAAGCTACTGTTCGAATATATCAAATATAATATTTAAAGGGATGATTTGTGATGTCTCTAGCTTATTTGATCATGTCCTTTTGCCAAGAATTAGTGAGTGAATGTTTTACTAATTCAAGGTTTCTTAGATTACCAACAGACAATCCACAACTTTTTTCAAATAGCAATCAGCTTTGAATTCATGATAACAAGATCTATATTATGTATTGGCTGTTTTGTAAAATATATGTTGTCCAATTTTGAATCTGGTATGAAAATGTATTTTGTTTACATTGTTTATAGTGAACATTAAACTTTACTTAAGTGATTTATGTAGAACATATCTTACCAGGTCCTCAACAAATACCTCTAATGAATATAAAAGAACATCTTAAAATCAAGTAACTACTAAAGAAAATGAAGTGTCATTTTATGTTTTTCTAATTTCCTTACAGAGAAGAATGTGCTGAGAAAGACGGAGACACCAATTGCCACCATCGAAACATCCGTTCCATCTCAGACCATGGTGCACCCAAAGCCGGCCTCGCCTCCTCGTGTTGGAAAGAATCTGGTGGTTAGGGAAAGAGCGAATTCTGCACCAACTCTCAGCACATTCATCGTTAAAACACATATAGTGTCCAAACTGAAGGTTGCTGGCCAACAACAGAGTAAAGGAAAAGAGGATGACGTAAAGAAGACCCCAGGAACACGCCAGCTCTTACCCACACCAATCCCCCAAAAACCAACTCCTGCAGATAAAGCTTCAACATCCAGGGTCACCAGCCAGCCCGCCGAAACGCCACGTATCCCAGTACCAATTGTTGAATGCAGGCTTGTTCCTCCACCAATCCCTGAAGAGACAACCAGAGGTGGCCAGGTATCAGGTAAGGATATGTGTGAATATGAATACAAAGGATTTTAATCAGGATTAAAGCTCATATTAGAACAAAAATAATGTAATATAGGTGCACTGAGTTGTATCACCGCTTTTAAACTGATATTATGTTTTTTTTAATATGCCTTTTACAGAAACACAAATCCTGGGTAAGACAGAGACACAAAATGCCAAAATCAAAACATCAGTTCCACCTGCAGATGAAGCTTCAACAACCAGGACCATCAGCCAGCCCTCCAAAATACCAGCTATCCCAGTACCAGTTATTCAATGCAGGCTTGATCCTCCACCAATCCCTGAAGAGAAAGTAGATAATGCTTCAACGTCCAGGGCCATCAGCCAGCCCTCCAAAACACCAGCTATCCCAGTACCAGTTATTCAATGCAGGCTTAATCCTCCACCAATCCCTGAAGAGAAAGCAGATGAAGCTTCAACATCCAGGGCCATCAGCCAGCCCTCCAAAACACCAGCTATCCCAGTACCAGTTGTTAAACGCAGGCTTGTTCCTCCACCAATCCCTGAAGAGAAAGCAGACAACGCTTCCACATCCAGGGTCATCAGCCAGCCCTCCAAAACACCAGCTATCCCAGTACAAGTTGTTAAACGCAGGCTTGTTCCTCCACCAATCCCTGAAGAGAAAGCAGACAACGCTTCAACATCCAGGGCCATCAGCCAGCCCTCCAAAACACCAGCTATCCCAGTACAAGTTGTTAAATGCAGGATTGATCCTCCACCAATCCCTGAAGAGAAAGCAGATGATGCTTCAACATCCAGGGCCATCAGCCAGCCCTCCAAAACACCAGCTATCCCAGTACAAGTTGTTAAATGCAGGATTGATCCTCCACCAATCCCTGAAGAGAAAGCAGATGATGCTTCAACATCCAGGGCCATCAGCCAGCCCTCCAAAACACCAGCTATCCCAGTACAAGTTGTTAAATGCAGGATTGATCCTCCACCAATCCCTGAAGAGAAAGCAGATGATGCTTCAACATCCAGGGCCATCAGCCAGCCCTCCAAAACACCAGCTATCCCAGTACCAGTTATTCAATGCAGGCTTGATCCTCCACCAATCCCTGAAGAGAAAGCAGACAACGCTTCAACATCCAGGGCCATCAGCCAGCCCTCCAAAACACCAGCTATCCCAGTACCAGTTGTTAAACGCAGGCTTGTTCCTCCACCAATCCTTGAAGAGAAAGCAGACAACGCTTCAACATCCAGGGCCATCAGCCAGCCCTCCAAAACACCAGCTATCCCAGTACCAGTTATTCAATGCAGGCTTGATCCTCCACCAATCCCTGAAGAGAAAGCAGACAACGCTTCAACATCCAGGGCCATCAGCCAGCCCTCCAAAACACCAGCTATCCCAGTACAAGTTGTTAAATGCAGGATTGTTCCTCCACCAATCCCTGAAGAGAAAGCAGATGATGCTTCAACATCCAGGGCCATCAGCCAGCCCTCCAAAACACCAGCTATCCCAGTACCAGTTGTTAAACGCAGGCTTGTTCCTCCACCAATCCCTGAAGAGAAAGCAGACAACGCTTCAACATCCAGGGCCATCAGCCAGCCCTCCAAAGCACCAGCTATCCCAGTACAAGTTGTGAAATGCAGGCTTGTTCCTCCACCAATCCCTGAAGAGAAAGCAGATAATGCTTCAACATCCAGGGCCATCAGCCAGCCCTCCAAAACACCAGCTATCCCAGTACCAGTTGTTAAACGCAGGCTTGTTCCTCCACCAATCCCTGAAGAGAAAGCAGACAACGCTTCAACATCCAGGGCCATCAGCCAGCCCTCCAAAGCACCAGCTATCCCAGTACAAGTTGTTAAACGCAGGCTTGTTCCTCCACCAATCCCTGAAGAGAAAGCAGATAATGCTTCAACATCCAGGGCCATCAGCCAGCCCTCCAAAACACCAGCTATCCCAGTACAAGTTGTTAAATGCAGGATTGTTCCTCCACCAATCCCTGAAGAGAAAGCAGATAATGCTTCAACATCCAGGGCCATCAGCCAGCCCTCCAAAACACCAGCTATCCCAGTACAAGTTGTTAAACACAGGCTTGTTCCTCCCCCAATCCCTGAAGAGAAAGCAGACAACGCTTCAACATCCAGGGCCATCAGCCAGCCCTCCAAAGCACCAGCTATCCCAGTACAAGTTGTGAAATGCAGGCTTGTTCCTCCACCAATCCCTGAAGAGAAAGCAGATAATGCTTCAACATCCAGGGCCATCAGCCAGCCCTCCAAAACACCAGCTATCCCAGTACCAGTTGTTAAACGCAGGCTTGTTCCTCCACCAATCCCTGAAGAGAAAGCAGATGAAGCTTCAACATCCAGGGCCATCAGCCAGCCCTCCAAAAGACCAGCTATCCCAGTACCAGTTGTTAAACGCAGGCTTGTTCCTCCACCAATCCCTGAAGAGAAAGCAGATAATGCTTCAACATCCAGGGCCATCAGCCAGCCCTCCAAAGCACCAGCTATCCCAGTACAAGTTGTTAAACGCAGGCTTGTTCCTCCACCAATCCCTGAAGAGAAAGCAGACAACGCTTCAACATCCAGGGCCATCAGCCAGCCCTCCAAAACACCAGCTATCCCAGTACCAGTTGTTAAACGCAGGCTTGTTCCTCCACCAATCCCTGAAGAGAAAGCAGATGAAGCTTCAACATCCAGGGCCATCAGCCAGCCCTCCAAAAGACCAGCTATCCCAGTACCAGTTGTTAAACGCAGGCTTGTTCCTCCACCAATCCCTGAAGAGAAAGCAGATGAAGCTTCAACATCCAGGGCCATCAGCCAGCCCTCCAAAAGACCAGCTATCCCAGTACAAGTTGTTAAACGCAGGCTTGTTCCTCCAACAGTCCCTGAAGAGAAAGCAGATGATGCTTCAACATCCAGGGCCATCAGCCAGCCCTCCAAAAGACCAGCTATCCCAGTACAAGTTGTTAAACGCAGGCTTGCTCCTCCACCAATCCCTGAAGAGAAAGCAGGTGAAGATTCAACATCCAGGGCCATCAGCCAGCCCTCCAAAAAACCAGCTATCCCAGTACCAGTTGTTAAACGCAGGCTTGTTCCTCCACCAATCCCTGAAGAGAAAGCAGATGAAGCTTCAACATCCAGGGCCATCAGCCAGCCCTCCAAAAAACCAGCTATCCCAGTACCAGTTGTTAAACGCAGGCTTGTTCCTCCACCAATCCCTGAAGAGAAAGCAGATGAAGCTTCAACATCCAGGGCCATCAGCAAGCCCTCCAAAACACCAGCTATCCCAGTACCAGCTGTGAAACGCAGGCTTGTTCCTCCACCAATCCCTGAAGAGAAAGCAGATAATGCTTCAACATCCACGGCCATCAGCCAGCCCTCCAAAACACCAGCTATCCCAGTACCAGTTGTTAAGCGCAGGCTTGTTCCTCCACCAATCCCTGAAGAGAAAACCAGAGGTGTCCGGATATCAGGTAGGGATATGTGTGAATCAGTGGTCGCGTTAACTGAATATTTTCCGTTTATGACAGATTTCTTTTAACAATGACGGAAAAATCTGAAAGCAGTCTGTCACTTTGACAGATTAGAACAAACTCGGAACAGTGCCAAAGTTTACCCGCAGCGAGGCTCCGGTGTTATGCCTTGCATGCCCGTCAAAAAGGAAATGGTATAGTTTCAAAACCGTACTTTGCCGTACAAATCATTGAAACGTCTGGGAATCTTTGCACGCTCCCGCAAGGTGCATGCATTTCTCGGTGGGCATGCATAACACGGCATAACACAGGCGCTAATAGTTCACGAGCGTGCTCTCTCTGATACGTTAGCTTAATGTTACGATCCTGTCCGTCAAAATTACGGGCAACGGAAAAGTCTAACGCCACCTCTTGTGTGAATATGGATACAAACTCAAACATTTGTTATCATGATTAAAGCTAACATTGGAACATCAAAACATGTAGTTGTATCACTACTTTTAAAAATGATTAAATGTTACTAATATTATGTTTTTGGTAATTTGCCTTTACAGAAAAAGAAATCCTGGGTAAGACAAAGACACAAAATGCCAAAATCAAAACATCAGTTCCACCTGCAGATAAAACTTCAGCATCCAGGGCCATCAGCCAGCCCTCCAAAAAGCCACGTATCCCAGTACAAGTTGTTAGGCGCAGGCTTGTTCCTCCACCAATCCCTGAAGAGAAAAGAGTTGTCCGGATATCAGGTAAGGATATGTGTGAATATGGATACAAAGGATTTTTATCATAATTAAAGCTCACATTGGAACATCAACAAATGTCATATAGGTGCAATGAGTTGTACCACTACTTTTAAAAATGATTAAATGTTACTAATATTATGTTTTTGGTAATTTGCCTTTACAGAAACAAAAATCCTGAGTAAGACGGAGACACAAACTGACAATATCAAAACGGTAAAACCAAAACAAAAAGGAAGCGAAATACCGAGACCAGAAAGCCCCAAAGAATCAAAGGAAGCAGGGACAGAGAGCAACAAGCCGAAAGCTAAGGCCCAAGAGAAGTCAAGTCAGCCTAACCAATTGCCAGACATGAGCAGAGGAGATAGGGTTTTCTGGATGGATAGGGAAAGGGTTAAACCAATCCTCAACAGAGAGGTTGGAGGTGTACAGGAAAAAGCGTTCTGTAGACCAGCTTTAGTAGCAGAGGGCAAATGCTTCCCTAACCTTCATGGTTTGGCGACTCCAATCCTTATCATAAAATACAGGCGTATGCAGGTTAGAGCCTCACCTTATACGCAAAGTAGTCCCTCACTTAATTCCTATGGATTATAATGAGGACCCCTAAGAAACCCCACTAAACTATCTGAAACTTGAGGGGCCAAGACAGATTAGAAAATGAGCAGATAGTATTTAAAATATTTGTAATAACACATATGCAATTTGACACGACACACATTTAGAACTTAAAATACCGGTAACCAATACCCTCAAAACTAACAATCAACTAATTAACCCACTTTGTCATGTGCTTTTTGTATGACTTCATCAAAATAGGAAAAATCCACTCTAAGCAATTAATAAGAATTGTTTTAAAATTGCAATCGACTAGAGCAACATCCAAATCGAGGTATTGGTTCAATAAGAAAAATAACAAAGGAAATTGTGTCAAATGACCATTTTGAATTATGTACTGTAACGGGTTTCTGAGATTTATTTTCCCGAAAATTATAAATTAAGGCGAGCAAACTTGTTTGCAACAGTTGCTCGCAAAAAAATCTCTCTTTAATCATTTCAATATTGTTAATGTAAATCATTATCTCCTTCAAAACCATGAATAATATCAGCAAATAATTATACATGTATCAAAATCGCATAATAGACAAATGCAATATCCAAATCGAGGTGTCGGGTCAATAAGAAAAATAACTAAGGAAAGTGTGTCAAATGACCATTTTGAATTAAGTACTGTAACGGGTTTCTGAGATTTATTCGCCTGCAAATGATAAAATATTACGCCGAGCAAACAGTTGCTCGGAAAAAATCTCACTTTGATCATTTAAATATTTTAATGACAATTATGATCTCCTTCAAAACCATGAATCTTCAATTGCACACATACTTGTCAACCCTCCCGATTTTTGCGGGAGACTCCCGATTTCATTGCCCTCTCCCGGTTTCCTCCCGGGGTCATATTTCTCCCGCATTTCTCCCGATTTCTGACTAAATCCGATTTACTCAGGACTGTTTCCACTCGGACTTTAATACAGCTACACCATTGTTTGGTTTCCATGGTAACACGTGTCTTTAGTAGCGCCCGCAACTGAACGTCTGAGAGGGTGAGGCAGATAGTCACAGAAAACTGAACAAAAATCGACAACTCCTCTACTCTCTGCTCCCTCCTTTCCTGCCCACACATATGCTCCATCAAGGATGGTGATACAGGCCGCAAGGCAGTGCACTTAGAACTACAATAAGCATGTTAATGTTAATCGAACAACTCCGGCGATCCACTAGCACCCCCCCCCCCCCCATTTTGCATTTTGAAATGCTCCCGATTTCTGAGGTCTCAAGGTTGGCAAGTATGATTGCACATATCACTGAAAATAATTGCAACCAGATATTTGTTTACTGAATAGCCCTACTCTGTCAGTTTAAAAAAATATGCAATTAACTAGGAAAAGTAAAGCACTCGTACTTTGTTTTAAAAATAAGCACACAACCATGGTACTAAATACGAAGTAGCATCAGTAAACATAAGGTGAGGCAAGTTTATATTACGTTTATAAAACAAGGCAATTCGAAGTGCTTGGGTAAACGTATAGAGGTTTTGAAATGGCAGTTGGTAATAAACAATAATAAGCTGTGTTGCAGTCTGAAGCGAAGTGACACTCTAGTCAAATGCCAAAGGGACTGTTTTTCAAAGGAAATCGCGAACTCTTGTATTGTTGTGTAAATGCCCAATAATACAAGATACATTGTTTTGGGTTGATTTTAATAATAAATGTGAAAAATAATTTAAATGTATTTTTATGTTTTTCAGTGTCTGCTTTCTCCTTTTTGAAACGGTATTGAATTCAAATGTATGGATTTATTGCAGTATAGATTTCTTTACATTCACCTGCTGACACTATATTTCACTTCCTTAAAGGCAGGGATAATGACACGGAGAACTTAACAACATACTACAGCATGACATGTAATGGGTTATCAAGAGATTAATTATTTATCTTCTACATGCTTTTTGTCCTGGTTATGTAATGTAATGCCCTGGAAATAGGGTAAATATTGGTAGAGGAGATATTAATACTCTCTCGCTAATCTCGCCTCCCATCAGAGCTCCGAGGCGTTACCAACGATCAGCACATGATTAATCAACACAAACAAGGATTTGCATCACCTATTTGCATAACTGGCTACGTGGCTTTACACTCGTCACCAGCGTTCTAGCAACATGTGTATACTGTCACAACACTTCAATTATAAATCCTGTATGCTGTAATAACAGATCTGTGTCAAGAATGAATTAGTCCTAAATTGGATTAGATACATTTTTCCTATTTGTGGGATTTTTTTTGTTTTTCACAGCAATATGTAAACAAGGCATTGCACAATAATTAAAAGGAAAAAATGACAAAAATACACAGTAAATATATACATATCAACTGTAGAAAATGAACATTAAATACAAATTGAGCTAGTGGAGCCTCGCAGACGGGGGAGCTGTAGCCCCCTCAGCATCCACCTTCCCGCGTCCATTCGCGCTGTCTCGCTGTCTCGCTGTCTCGCAGACCCCATGCAGCAAGCAGGAAATTAACGCAGCTCACACTGTCCCCTCCTCACAGCAGTTAGCCACGCAACGTCCAACCAACACGGCACCCAGACCCCACGCAGCATTCTCATCTGTTTGTCATTACTGGTGTCCTTTTCTGGCCATTAGGCGCGTTCACACCGCCGTACTTTTCCCACTTTAGTTCTGATATAGTTCCGAAATGTCGCGTTCACACCAAAAAGAGCCGGAACAAAAATTAGTTAATCAGAACCTTTTTTTTACCCCCTTTTCAGTCCCTGCTAGAGAGCAGGTACTTTCGTGGGAGAAAAAGGTTCCTATGTCTGATTCGCTGGGCGGAATGCAAACCACGCCCCGTAAAACTCCCAAAAGGTTTTGTGAAGCCGCCATTTTATTATCCTCGCATTAGCATTATTAGCATTAGCATTAGCCCAGCGCAGAAACACAGAGAGACTAACTTATTGCAACACAAAAGAAAACATGGGAGCCGTGGAGTGATGAGGAGGTGTCGGCGTTCTGGCGATTTACTTGGAAGGCTTCAGTAGAAGCTGCTGGGAAGACTCCCAGCAGCTTCTACTGAAGCCAGTCCCCAACTCCGGGGACTTCCGGCCGGGGACTTCGGGTGGCAGTATACGGCGTGAAGTTGTTTGCGGCCTGCCAGTAAACCCAAAGCAGAAGAAGAAGAAGTGACGTCAGTGGCTTCATTTGCCTAATCCTTCCCTGAGGAACTAATTCCGGTGTGAACGCGATCTGTACTTAGTTCATGAGTTCTCATGAACTAAGTACAGATCGCATTCTCATGAACCTTTGTGGGAAAAGTACTGTGGTGTGAAAGCGCCTATTGTAACACATAATCACTGATGTTCCGCTGTAACGGTGGTAGACCATAGTGGGAGACTCATCAGAGCACAGAGGGCTCACATGGAGAGAGGGGGCTAGGAGCTCCAACAAGCCGTTTAGGCCAGAGAGTGAATACACATACTATACAGAGATACTGTATGAGAAACCAATGTGAGTTTGGAACATTGCACAATGTAAATCTATTTTAGTAGACCTTGACAATGGAATTATGATCAGTAGAAATGGCCATGACATGGGACCTTTAAAGTCAGTTTAGACGACGACGGGCCAACCTACAACTAACCAAATGTAAACAGAGGATACTAATTACATTAAAGGGGCCCTATTATGCTTTTATTCCGGGTTTTCCCGTTCCTCTATTGTGTTATAGGTTTTTTTTGTGTATGCAAATGGTCTGTGTACATCCCAAAGTTCCCTCCTGAGGGAGTTTCTCTCCCACACATATTTTCATAACCAATGCATTCATCTTTCAACTGTCTTCGTTGGATTTACTATCCCCCCCTTAAACTAAACAATCCACCTTCAGAGGTCACTGCACTTGAAACATTATAACTTGGCTTTTCCAACATGGTTTCTGACCTTTCCTGTTTTCAGTTAATATCGATCCTCTTGTTTAGATCTTCTGAATCACATAGGACTATACTGTATTTACAAAAGTGTATTCCTGCTTGGATTCAGGTTTGCTGCACGCACAAGCATAATGTGCATCGTTTGACTTCTTATTTCGGGCCTTAAAGCAACAAGAGGTCTCTATTAAAAGGCTCACTTCAGCATTGTCATAAGTTGTTGGGATAGAAATCAATGAGTAGCCCTAGGTTATTTGTGTTGGTTTTGTGTGTGTGTGTGTGTGTGTGTGTGTGTGTGTGTGTGTGTGTGTGTGTGTGTGTGTGTGTCTTGTCATTTCCACACTGCATCTCTTTGTTGTGAACCATCTGTTTCTGTCCTCTTAGTCAATTCTAGGGGGAAGTTAACCTTTTCTCTGTTGACATACAAAACATCATGCGTTTCACACATATGATTAAGCATTGAACATGAGTTACTGTAGGTGTTACTCATTCTGACATGAATGTCAAGCGTACACACACACACACACACACACACACACACACACACACACACACACACACACACACACACACACACACACACACACACACACACACACACACACACACACACACACACACACACACACACACACACACACACACACACAATCTCTCTCTCTTTGCTGTGCACCATACTGCAGGCTACATACAGTCGTGAGAGTACCAATGTTAATATTTTTCTGCAACGTCCCAATGGAGATCATTAGGGTCATGAAAAAAATAATTAGGGTTTCATCTAATCTTATCAGATCTGATCTAACATAATGTAATATGACATAATATAATCCCACTCACACACAGAAGAGCAGTGACATAGACCTGGCATTCTAGTTTCTCTGCAAATGCAATAGAAGATTCATTTAGATGGGACGTTAGTGGATTTCAGCACACGTGCAAACACCCAGCAGTGTATGATTTGGACATTTTTCCCGTAAAGAGAAATCAGACTCTAATCTCTTTTCGTATTCATTCATCCTTCTTTGTATCCCTATCCTGACAGAATGTTAATACAACTAGGATTTAGATGTCAAAGTAAGATTAGGCATAGGTGTGTTTTTTTTTTTTTTAAAGGAAGATTTCAGTCTTTCTTTTAGCACTTTTAGCAAAGCTAGAGCTGGCAAATTGTCTAGTCTGTTTCCAGGCAAGCCGCCTACATGTAATTGATGTTATGTGTTGTAGGATGGAGAATGTGTCATCCAATAACAGACTCCCTCCTGTCATTTGACTCTGGTTAAAATGTCATTTGGAAATGTGAGTGTAATATGAGTCAGCAAAACAGCGTGATCCCTTACAAAACACCTACTGTTACTGAAATAAGGCAGCTTAATGAGGAACATGTTTTAAAACCTTAGAAAACAGTATTTCAGCGACTTCTTTGTGAATTGAATTTTTTAAAGAACTATATATGTGTTTGCACCAGATGCCTTCTTGGGAAATATTTTCCAAGGCCCATAACAATCAGTTCATACTGTCCTGACTGAGCACACGCACCTGTAACCTTGGCTGCTGTGCTCTCAGTGTTTTGTCTCCCTGTTCCTGCCTGTTGGCGTCAGCTGATAGAGCTGTTATGATTCTATCTTGTTATGCACAATGTTGATTATTCTCTCTGAACTAGCTAAATACACGGGTCTGGGGTAGAGTTCTTCAGAATTGACGTGGCAACTCTAGCGTGAAGTCAGAACCTCTGACTCTTTGACTGGTTTTGTGAATTCTCCGGCCGAAGCTCCAAATAAACCGTCAGTGTTTGCCATCAAAGCTCCAGCTCTCCATCGTGTCTCTCTTTGAGTCCTGACTCCAATTGCTTCAGAAGTTTCCCCCACAAGAACAATATATGTGTTTGCACCAGATGCCTTCTTCTTCTGTCCTTCAAATTACATTACATTACATTACATTACATTACATTACATTGCATTTAGCTGACGCTTTTATCCAAAGCGACTTACAATAAGTGCATTCGACCAGGAAGATACAACCTTTAAGAAAACAGAATCATATAAGTACATCAGGTTTCATAGAGCCAAACATTTCAAGTGCTACTCAACTGGCATTTAGAAAGCCAGCCCTTTATTAGTATATAAGTGCTTTGTTAGTAATTTTATCGCTCGAAGTGGAGTCTAAAGAGATGAGTTTTCAGTTTGCGTCGGAAGATGTGTAAGCTATCTGCTGTCCTGATTTCAATGGGGAGCTCATTCCACCATTTTTGGAGCCAGGATAGCAAACCCACGTGTTTTTGCTGACGGGAACTTGGGTCCCCCCTCGCAGTGCGGGTGCAGCGAGCTGTACTTGTAATTACAAGGGCACTTGTGAGATAATGACCCACCCTCCGTTTGGTTTATTCCATAGTCATTTCTCATTTAGTAGATTAATACACTTGCTTACTTGTATCCTGAGTAGGTTGCAAAATTCCGGGAATTAACGGGAATAAACGGGAATTTTCTAAATTGAAGGTTGGCTCTTCAAAGGGAACTTAAACACAGTTGGGGAAAGTTTATTTTAGCTTAATCTTGACTAAAACAAACAGATGCCAGTCAAGTACACTTGAATATCCATGCAAATGCACACTGCTTACTGCATGGCTATTGAGACCACACCCCCTACAGGCACTGTGCATTCCTCCATCACATGCACAGATGAGTAATATTTAACTCAACATTCCTGTTTTCATTCTTCAATGAAACAAATAATTGTTCAATCAAATAATTAAAAGTTGTTCTGCTCTAATTAAAATATATATATATATTAAAACAAATCTGTTGAAATGTCATGTTTTTTGCTTAATTTTGCATCGAATATTTCCAAGATTCCCCAGCTTAACCTCCGATGGAAACTTTCCGGATATTTACCGGAAACTCTCCGCCCCTTTGAAACCCTAACCCTGAGTTTATATCCCACTGTTGGTTTTGGTTGTTTAGCATCACGGCAGAACAAAATGCCTTATTGCATGTATCGATGTTCTCTCGAGACAGCTCATTGCTAATGCATGCCTTCAACTTGATTAAAGTAATTCATTAAGAGCTCAGCTCAATCTGGTAAATAAAACCCTCTACTGTATTACTGCAGACTGCTGGGTAAACATCTAAATAGACTACTCTACCTCACATAGGGATAATATTTCTAAAAGCTGCTTTATTTGATTATATATATTAAGGAATATTGCCAGAAAATGTGTTACAGATATCCATGCTAATGCTGATCCTAACAGCATGTCAACGTTTTCAAGTGAATTATCTCAACAACATTTGTGACATTCATGATTCCAAGAGGACATTTCTAGCACCTCTCATGATCCGCTGGCTTTCCTTCAAAAGCACAAGTTAACTCTTTTGGTTCGGAGCAAAATATCTTGACCACGATGAGATGAATTGCCATGGCATTTGGCACAGACATTCATGTCCCCCTAAGGATAAAGTGTAACAACTTTAGTGATCCACTGGCTTTACACCTAGTGCTGTCCTTTGAGGACATTATTTAATTCCTCTACCTCTTTGGTTTATGACCGCAGCCTCACAGAGCTGCTAGATAGTCAGCCTGCACACATTCACTTGAACAGTTGAGTTTAAGGAATTTGGGCTGTTTTTGCTTCTATAAAAAGTCAGACTACACTTACATTCAAAAAACATTTATCAGAGTATTTTACTAAGTGTGTCTATTTGTGTAGATTTCTCCTTAAGGCACAGAGAATTACAAAACACAATGTTCTTACTGTAATCAACGGGGGAAGATTCGTTGCAAAATCTATTTGTAATTTGTGTTGCTATATTCACCTGTCTTATACTTATACTTTACTTTGAACTGTAAAGTCTCTGAAACTCTTTTTTTGTACCGCCTGAAGTACAAACATTAAATACTTTTAAAATGTTGACTGAGAAGTTAAGCCAAGTGGAATCCTGACTAAATCTGTATCAGTTGCTCTGTATTTTTAGATCTACAGGCAGCCTTAGTATAAAGAAAGGTGGCAGATCAGAGAGGAAGCAGCAGCTACATTTCCCACTGTGCGGTGGAGGTGTAGATCACAGTTTCAGGGCTGACCTCTAAAGTGTCCCTCGCTGATGCTGAGGGCTTTAGGGAGTCCCTTTTAAGACTATTTTTATGTGTGTAGGAGCTTTTCTTCACCTTTCTCCCATAACCGGCTCACACATTGTGCATTTTGATTGGATAACAGCAGTGAAACAAATGCAAATGTGATTAGAAATAGATTTTTAAGCTTATCGGTACACTCTGGAAATCAGCCCGTTATTATAGGTTTTCCGGTTCTAAGAGAGACGATACATAAACTTAAAGATAAAAAACATAAACATGATATGTACAGTAGTCCCTATAGTAAAAAGTGTAATATTAATATAGCAATAGAACAACTAACGTGTGGAGGATGATTCATATTACTCATATGTTTATTTATGTGTTGGATTTTAACACTCTTGACTCTCTGTTTAGATAACTGTGTTTACAGTCTGCTTAACATAAATGTAGAAAAAAAGGAAATTGAGAACAGATGTATATACAAATAAAATAAAGAGCATTCAAAAAGACAAATGAAATGGGATAATGAACATCTTTAAATATGTTAGATATAATAACATCATGTTGTACTGTAGCTGATAAAAGCACAGCTACAAATATTAGGTGTGATGTTTATAAAGAGATATTGGTCTGTAGAAGCTTTGTACCCTTTATTTACTAATGCTAGCAGACCTAACAACCTATTTTAAATGACCTAAGGAGCCATAAAGAAACAAGGTTTTAAAAGTTATGGTTTATTATGTAATGAACAAATGGATAGAGTGCTTTTGTTGCTGTTCAGTAATCTTGTGTCAGATGTCATGACTTTATATCATGGCCATGTGTTTTGCTCCTCTTAAAGGTGGGGTAGGTAAGTTTCAGAAACCGCCTCGAGTGCACTAAAATGTGAAAGTACACAGCCAAAAAGAATCCGCCCCTTCCTTCAGACTTCCACAGAGCACCTCCTCCGCGAGAGCAGGCTGCAGTAACGGTATATCAGGCACAGCTAAACACCTCTAGGTTAGCAATACTACACAGCCAAAGCAACTCCGATGTTGACTCTGGTTTGACTTCTCCTAGTTTCCACTTTCTTTTTGTTCTTAATTTGCTCCGTTACATTTTTTCTTTTGCGACCAGTAGACGATGTTGAACCTAACTCTGCCATGGTGAAAGTGGCCGCCTGTTGCTGGTGAGTCATTGAAGTACTGCTGCAATGCACGCCCAATGACGGCACGCCCAATGCAATCTATGCACGAGATACATTTGTGCGTGCACGAGATGGAAGGCTGACAGACAGGGCGGCAATCCAATCCGTTTAGCCGGACCGGCTAAACGGATTGGTTGTAGTTTTTACATTATTACGGGTTCCACAGATGACATTTTTTTATGGATTTTTTGTCAAAGCACTTAAGATATTCATTGCTATCGGGATGTTAAGAGCATTCCATGGAATATAACAAAAAGTGTATCTCGAGCCGGTTTCTGAAACTTACCTACCCCACTTTTAAAGGCTAAACCCTGATTTATTTTTTAATAATGAGGACCTTGAAGTTGAACTGCCTAAGACATGTTGCATAATGGTGGTACAATTTCAACTTATATAAAAAAAGGATTTCATGCACCATTGCTGTGTTACACCATTGTTCCTCTGTGAGAGTATTTTGAAATCCTCTTTTGGATTCCCTTAAGGCAAGGCTTTTTATAAAGACTGAAATATGTCCTTGACTTTTGATGTACCTGCTACACACACTGTCTTTGTTCATTGTGTAATCCTCAGTCAGTGTTTTTTTTTTCCAAAGTGACTTGGATGCATCATAACCTTTTCCTTTGAGAACACAACACAGGGGAGTGCTTTTATAGCTCTCAATCCTTGAGGTTGTCTTGCTTAAAGACCTCTCTTTTCAATTCAATCTTCTTCTGTGTGGTTGTGGCTGCGTTTCTGAGAGGAAGAGGGATAACGGATGAGAGAGTGAATGAGGAAGAACGCAAAATAAAAAGAGGAGGAGGTATTACCTGCTACTGTATGACTACACCAAGCTGATGCTGGACTGTGATGGGAGGCGACACCTTTCTGAAGCACTAAAACTCCCCATGAATCACACAGCGCTCACCACTTTCTCTCTCTCTCTCTCTGTAGATCTAGTCTCGCTTTTTATCTCCCCCTTTCTCCCCCCAGGGACCGAGCCTGTCCGTGTGACTTTCTCTCTCCCTCTCTGTTTGTTTCTCTACCGTCACATGTACCTGTCTCTGAGCACTATCGGCAACATGGGATACGCCGGAGAGAAATGAAGTGCATTTGTCACTGTTTTCACATTCATACTCTCTCCCTGCCACATGCAGTTTTATCTCTCGCTGCGTCTTTACGCCTGTCTTGGTTTCTCGGTCTGGTCCTGCCTTAATGCTGGGTCTCATCACGGCAGTTGGTCTGTAGTGAGACAAACAGACTTCATCAGATAAGGAAAATAACATTCTTTTGAGCTCTCCATCTTTCACTGTTCAAACAGGGGAACATTTGCTACAGATCAATTAACTATATCTGTCAGGAACTATACAGAGACCACATTTTCTTTGGTGACAGATGTTAATTAATTAAAGTAAACTCAGATTTAACCTCCTCTAATACGCCTTAAAGAGGACATATTATGCTTAATTTCATGTTCACATTTGTCCTTGTGTCTCTACTGTGACATGTCTCCATGCTTTAATGTTCAAAAAGCTCTTTATTTTTCTCATAGTGCCTGTGCTGCAGCACCTCTTTTCACCCTCTGTCTGAAACCAAAGCCCAGTCTGCTCTGATTGGTTAGCTGGCCCGCTCTGTTGTGATTGGTCAGCCACTTACAGATGTCCCGCCCCTTAGCCTTTCACCTACAATGTGTTGGAGCGCTATCCAATAGGAGTGCGAGGGTTAACGATTTCCTCAATGTCCTCATGTTACAGACATAAACAGCGTTTCAGGGGGTGTGAGGGAGACAAACAAATTGACATACACTTTGTTTTGTATATATTTATTTTAATAATATATTTTTTTTATACATTTATGCTTAAACTTGCTTGAAAATTACAATTAAAAAAGTGAATGTAGGATTTGATATGTTTTACGAGAAATAAGGGCAGGAATTCAGAGGGAATGGAGCAGTTTTGAGCTCTGCTCTTAAAAACGGCTTTTTTTTTAGGTCATACGTCAAACGCGTCATATTACATCACGAAGGGTAAACATCTCCGCTCTCTGACCGCGGGTATAGTTAGTAGTTGCGTTGAGTTGAGCGATTGTGTTTTAGTGAGCTGGTATTTTTTGGTAGTTTTACATTGTATTTCACCATTTGTAATCATGGTGCAGTATTGTGTTTGTGCAGGTTGCACAAATACCAGCCTGTCAGGACATCGAGTCCACAGTTTCCCTCACGGGAAAAGGACCGGAGCCAGCGTTCGTTCCTGGGTGCGTTGTGCATCCACCTCCCTGCAGCACATACTCTCCACAGCTTTATCGGGAAACCGTATTACATCTCTCTCCCCCCCCCCCCTTCGCTGCTCTCTCTCGCTCTCCCCTCCGGTACACGGCACCGTAAGACGTAGTGTGGAGTTGCATTAGGTAACGCTGGTGGCTGTACTGCTCCAGCCGTCTCCTTTGTGTTTGTTTGTTTCCCCCTGTCTGTGTTGTTTGTGTGTGCGTGGTGGCTGTCACTCCTGGCTCCCGGCTCAACCTCCACTCACCTGCTGCAATCAGCTGTGCACCCTCCCCGACCACACACCTGCTTTCCATCAAGCCGTTTACAACGGCATATCAACGGAGGCTCCACAACCTTTCTCCCCCAGATCGTCAAGTATCAGCCGTATCTCGCGTCCTGGACGCCTAGCAGGCTCATAATTATAAGGTTGTGGTCTGTCATATGCATTCGAATATTCATGTTCAACTTCTTCTGTGTCTTCTGTGTCGAAACTAGCATTGGGATCCATGTTTATTAATACGTTACACCGGCCGCTCTCCCCCTTGTTTCCCCCCATGTTACGTCACACGCGGGAGGTCACGTGCCAAGGCTTTTTTATGCGGAAGTGAACATTTCTTACAAAAACGACGCCAGATGTCACTTTAGTGTATATTTCTGTATATTTTTTTGAAAATCTAGTGTATTCATCATTTTCCTACACATTTATTCACAGGTGTCTTTAACCTGGAAGTTGCTCTTTAAGTCTCTGTTGAGACCATGGCCTAGTAAGAAACAGGTACCAGTAAACATCTTAACTTGTTCTATGAACTGATTGTTAGCCTTCCTTCACAGAAATCAACAACAAGTGTATTTAACATTTTAGACATTATATATAAACATACTGTAAATGTTTTTATTTAATGTATGTGTCTGTTTTGTGTGAGCTTATATACTAGCTCCCTTTATAATACATTGCACATTGGAGATCCCTGTGTGGATTCCTTGTTTTGATTTAATTAAAATGCTTTTAGAACATTTTCCAAAGCTAATTATGTATATTCCTCTGGGCCTGTTGAGCAGATCAGGCAACTCCTTCTCTGTTTCTCCACTCCCAATTCCATTTTGAATCGCAGCAAGCTTGAATTCTCCAGAGCACGGCCAAACAGAGATCAAGGCTTAAGGTAACGCCTTGTTTGAGAAACTCCAAATTAGCCTTTTGTTAGATGCTCATGCTCTGAAGGTCAGCAGCAGGTGGTGTATAACATTTACTATGTTCACTTTGTCCTTACCCAAGTATGATGAGGTGGGATAGAGAGAAGTCAGCACAAGTAATCCTCAGATTTCTTCCTCAGTCAGACCTTTTTTAAAGAACTGCACATTTCTCCACTTCTACCTGTTTAAGCCAATGTGTGATACACTCCCTCAAACTGCAGATTATCAAGTCACTACTCACTGGATAGAGCAGGATAGCCTTGTTTAATCAAACAGGACATCACTAGATGCCTCAAAACCAGACATCCATAATCAATCTAAGCAACAAATCCATGATCCAAGTGATCCCCAGGGTTGTCTAATGTAACTTCTCCACATAAATTAGTGGTTTAATTAAAAACAACATGAGATCAAGTTTACCAGTATCCGTCAGTTCATAAGTGTTTCGGACTTCTCATTCTAAATGCTTGATACCATTTGAGTTGTCAGTATTTGATGGAGAAGGACTCGTCACAGGGGTCAAGGTGGAGGCCTCTCTTGACTCAGGGCTTGTGATCTCAGGTTAGGTTGCTCATCTAGTGGCTGAGGGGGGACGATTATGATCGATCCTCAGAGAGTGTATTGATCAGCTGAGACAGAGTTATGGTCTCTTCCCACTCTTTTCCATTCTGTCTTTCTCATGCTCCCTGTCCTGCGCTCCCATAGGACTGAACTGATGGGAAGTCTACTCGACTTTGTGCAGCTATTGATACAGACCGTTGTCTCTGTCTGTGGGTGAAGACAACCGTTTCTGTCTACCTCGGCGTCTGTTGGTGTCCCTGTCTGTATCTACCTGCTCCTCATTCCTCCAGTTACTGTAGCCAACATGCAGCACTTTGCTGGCTACAATTAACAAAAGACACTTCCACCTTAATTATAATACAAATTATTGTAGCAAAACGAAAAGTACAAGTTCCTTATGGTCTTTTTTTGTATTCCTTGTGTTTCTTTTCTTAATGACTTGTATGTCTTAAGGAAAGCGTGTTGACTTGCCTTGTTGTAAAAGGTGCTATAAACTTGCCTCTTCTTATAAGTTTGCTGAATTTGATCATAATCAAACCGCAGAGGTTAGTAATCACATAGGCTTGTAAACTAAATCTCACACTTACAGTCAATCCCAGTCCACATGTAAATTATGCTTCATGCATTTGCTTTAAAACCTCCAACCCTTAACGCTGAAATCTAGTAGCCTGCCTGTGAACTTTTGTTAGTTAGTTCAAACTTGTTTTTTTGTTTGTGAACTTGGTTGTCTGCATTTGCTCTTTAACTGCAGCCTTACAACCACTCGACACATTACAAAATATTCAATCTTATGATATGGCGAGTATAATTTACTAAACATTTAAAACAATAATTCCACTGAAGTGCATGTCTGTAACGATCTTTGGAGTCCACATATGCCTCTGTTTCCCAAAAGCGAATAAAATAGTCTTTAATGCCAGTAACTGCAACTGGTCTTACAATACATAAACAAACTTAACAATATGTTATAGTTCCCACAAGAGTAGTATTGCTGCATTACCTAACATCAATTTTACAATATACTGTAAATATGACAGGATGACATTTTCATGTGGTGTATTATTCTTGGTAGGGAGATAAGATGAATAACGTAAGATTGATGTAAAAATGAAACGCCCATATATTTAATGCTTCAGATATTTTGAGTTAGATGGATTGCCTTTAATAGTGTCATTCTCTTCCCATACATATTATAGTTCCTACATACTTTGACCACAGCTTGAGTAATCATTTGTAGCATGAGAATAACTTGAAGCCTAATTTACTTATTCCAAACAACTACTCATCTATCCAGAACCATATCTACATTGTGTTGTTCTTAGTTTTTTGCTGTCTTCAACTATAAACAATTAATACATTAGTCACGGGCAAATGTTACAGATAACATGCACATAATGCATATACTTGCATATCCCCGCTGCCCAGCCCTGGGGAAGTATGGTTTCATTTTTTTCCCCATCATTAGCCACATATGAAACTGTTCAGCTGATTACTGCAGGAAGAAAAAGGCAGAAGGCAATTTCTCAGAGGATAGAGACTAGAGTGAGAAACATTTCTGAATTTAGACGTTATAGGCAGAATGGAGCTATAAGTGTCAATATTTCCTTCTATTTGCAATCTTATCTATCTATCTTATTTGAAGACCCTACATTCTACACACCTCAGTACTGATTGTAGTAAAAATACTGCTGAATTTGTTATTTGTACTGGTATAGGGAATTAAATGAACCATTTAAGTTTGCTCTTTTTTTATCCATACAATTCACGGTAGGCTACAGTTTTTGTTAGAGCAGGGATTCTCAAATGGGGGTACGCGGACCCCTAGGGGTACGTTGGGGTACTGCAGGGGGTACGTGAGATAGGTTGATAAAAAATACCATGCATGATTACATAATAATCTTAGTACAATAAGTTAAATAGAAAAACACAATTTTATATAAAATTTTCCTAGAACCACCAAGGGTGTCCTCAAAGAACTCCATTGGCTCCCCGTTTCACACCGCATCCATTACAAACTCCTGGTCCCCCCCCCCCCCTACCTCACTGACCTCCTCATCCTCTACCAACCACCCCAGTCCCTCAGGTCCACCTCAGCCGGTTTGCTTTCCATCCCCAAGGCCAAACTCCGGAGCTTCGGAGATAGAGCCTTCTCTGTGGCAGCCCAGAAGCTCTGGAACTCCCTCCCCCAAGACCTCTGTGAATCTAAGTCCCTCACCCTGTTCCAGTCCCGCCTCAAAACCCACCTCTTCAACTCTGTATATCCATAAGCCCCCCTCCCCTTTCAACCAACTTCTTCCTGACTGCTTTTCTGTTTTGTTTGGTTTCTTTGTTTCTTTTTTTGGTTTTGTTTTGTTTGTCTACCCTCCCTCCCAAATGTAAAGCGTCTTTGGGTTCAAGCAAAGCGCTATAGAAATATAATTTATTATTTTTATATAAACATGTCAAATGTGTGTGTTGTATTTTATAGTTTTAATAATATATCATTTTGTTCATTGGTTTGTTAAATATATATTAATTCAATTGAAAAACTCGCTTTTTCATGTTTAAAGATGAAAATATCCTTAGTTTGTTGTAATTCATGCATGAAGGAGTTAATCAATCACACACTGATGGAACATCACTATATTGTAATTATTTACAAAGGCTTTTTCTATCAAAAAATGTCGGGGTCGGTCAGGGGGCACTTGGCTGAGAATTTTTTTCAAAGGGGGTACATTAGTGAAAAAAGTTTGAGAAGCACTGTGTTAGAGGATAGTTGATTGAGAGCAACTAAAAATCAATATCGTCTGCAGTTCTTTTGCTGGAGTAAAATCTTGTGAACACGGACTCCACTTGCTTTAACCTGTTAAACCCTGAGCCTGTTTTTCGGGTTTCAGGCTCGAAAATGACATTCCCAGAACAAATGACCATATCTTCCCTTCTAAAAGGGTTAAATTAATAATCTTTTTTCTCAAAGTAATGATAAACCTGTCAGTTGGATGTAGAAAAGTCAGATTCAGTATAGATGTTTTTTATTTTAAAGAAAATTCAGATTGAACATGGTAAAAAACTTTAAATTATAGTGTCCGTCCAAAATATATTATGTACTTATAGTGAAAAAACTAACTGTGGATGATGGGTTAGTAGACTAAAAGCTTTAGGAATCCAAAGTACAACATATAATAAGTACCCTGTATCAAGATTGATGCAAAACAAGTGATATTTGACATTTTTAGACATATTTTGCTCAAAAAAACCTCTTCTAGGGCCATTTTCGTGGATTTTTCATATCTCTGGCTCCCCCTGCTGGATTTTGACATGTGACATCTCTTTCTAACCGTCAGAGCCAATGGAATCGAGGGGAACTCCCAGATAGTCCTTATTTGGTCATGTTTGTGTATTATACTGCCGCATAGCCAAGACCGGAAGCAGCAGCCACTCTGGTGGCTACCATTAGCAGCTAACTTTTGCTCTGCGATTTTTACATAAAAATGGAATTATGGATTATAAATAATTCCAATTATTGCTCAGGAACTTTATCAACCTATAGATTAAACGATTCAGCCGCATTTTTTCTCGTTTTAATGCCATTGAACGCGTCTTTTGATCAGATTAACAGCTACGGTGAGACGATCTCCCTAGAAGCTACGTAAAGGTACGTGTTGTGATGTCTGTCTTTGCTTCCCTGTCGCAAATTCAGATCACTCAGTGATGATACTATATACCTAAATAATCTGTGGAACCTCAGCTTTAATCGGATATCTTGTATGTGCAGCTACGATAAGTAATAAGGGAACTTTGATCTTGAGTTCTGTGCCAATGCCCGTTAGCATTTTTCGCTAAGGGGTCATTTAGATGCTTCTTATGAGACTTGTGTTTTGTTTTGGTAAAAATGGTTTATATTGTCAGTTAGCTGAGATTATTTCCGTTAATCTGGTATAACACATTAATAGGTTCTTAAATATTAAGATCCCCTGAGACACAGTGTCCTGCCGGCGGGGACCTTGGGGCTTAACAGTTAACTGACATTGTTTTATCTCATGAAAAAGTATTTGTACCATTGAATTACGTCCACATTAATATATTAACAAAATGAATTATTTGATACTATTTGTTTAATATGAAAGTCAGATAGACACCTGAGAGTGAGTTTGATTGGGCATCAAGAGGCTTAATTGATTTATTTTTCTGATTGACGGATGAAAGAATACTGTATGTTTTAGTAGAAAGGTCTGAACAAGCAATACTCTTTGCCCTTAGCCCAAGATGGGATTATCTGTGCTATCTGGTATTTGTTGTTGGGGGTCTGAGTGCATTTTTGTGTGAGATGAAGGTGATATTGGTATGTGTGAGAGGCACACCAAACTGACACCAAATAACACGCCCCGACGAAACACGACTGTTGTGTCGCCTCACGTCTCCTGCGTCTTGGCCAACAGTCGCACTGGAACGCAAAGACTTCAGCCGACAGCCAAGTATCACGTACGAACTGCGCATGCGTGAGTGTCAATAACTCTCCTTACCAGCAGGCGGCGATAGTGTGTATTTGTCATTCAAAAGAGGCAACAACCGGAAGAAAGACTGCGTGATACACAGAGAGAAGAAGAACAGACTACGTGATATAAACAAACAACAAATAGCGTGTGCGTTCCATTTTCGGTTTCTTCTTTCCAGATCGCCATGATGAAAAATAAACTCTTGCGTCAAGGTGAGATGAAAATGAAAAAGAATAGCCGCCTGTGTGTGCCTTCTTAATCGTTTGTTTGGGTCCCTCACTTCCGTTTCGCTTCTCATGCACTGATTCACTAAGCTGAACAGCCAATCAGAGTTATTTATTTGGCCGACAGCCTCCCAATTCAACATGTCGAATCGGCGGCGGAAGGTGTCGGCAAGGCCGAAAAGACACGATGGTGCGGGACACTAGTGATGGGCATTTCGAATCCCTTCGGGGACAAAAATCTTTTGATTCAGTTCACTTTAAAGATTCGTCCACTAATTCGTTCACCGGTTCGCGTGATTTGCACGTTCGCGAAAGATTCGTCTTTGTACTTAATTAGTTCATTGAGTCTTCGCTACTGCCGAAGTCTGTACCAGAAGTTTGCTCGCGTAAAATTTATTATATTAAAACACATTTTACACCTTACCTTGTGCCCCATGAATTATGCTCTGGGAATAGCTATATATTATTTAAGAAATATAATTGGCCATTGTTAAATCTCATAAATGTGTGCCTAACTATACGATGTATTACAGGCTAGCACGTTATACTTTCAAACCCATGCACGTACTACATACCTGCCAACCCTACCGATTTGGGCGGTAGTCTACTGCTTTTGACATGTTTCTACCGCCTACCGACATAGCTGGCTTTCCCTACCGATTTTCAATCTTCCCAAACTATAACAAATAAAAATGACACTCCATAGACACTGGACTCGACTTTTGGCGGACACCGTTTGCAGCGTGTCTGTGATCGCATCATAGTACAAACAGTCCTCTGCGTTTCTGAAAGAGAAACGACGTGCAGACCGGGGGTAACGCTGACGAGGCATTTGAGTCCTGCAGGATTTTCCCGTTAATATCAGTGTCTCGAAAACACATGAAAGACATCCAGTGTTTGGTCTTTTCCGTTAGCATCCTACAGTGTCTCAACTGAAAGAGGACCACAAACACACACAAAATATAATAAAATTTTGAGATTTGGGGATATTTATCTCCCATTCTTTCACTTTTTCTGACATTTTCAACACCAAACATGTCGTTAATGTCTCTGTTTAGTGAACTACAGCAATCTGAAAGCCTGTGAATTATTTATATCACACTTTATCAGTAGAAAAATGCAGGAAATGACTTTTTTAATGCAGTATTTTCTGATTTATGGCGCAACACAAAGTTATTTCGCTCTGTGCAAACCTTTGACTCGAATATGTCAACAACATGAAACAAAAATATGAACCTGGCTTTATCCAATGTTCACACAAGAGTTCTACATCCTGACACATCCTTCATCTACACTGTCTCAACTGAAAGAGGACCAGAAACACATTACAAATATAATAAAATGTGGAGACTTTGGGATATTTATCTCCCATTCTTTTACTTTTCGGGCATTTTACAGACCAGACATGTCGTTGATGTCACTATTTGCCAAACTACCACTTTTTCTGAAAAATGCATAAAATGATGCAATATATGTTAAATACATGGTTTATACATGTAATTACTGGGGTTCCATTTCTTCTGATGACCTAATTTGGGCGTGCACATTTGCCGTGCGTAAACCTACCTCTTTTGGATTTGGAAAGGTTGGCATGTATGGTACTATGTGGCCTAACTTAAATCCCAAAGCATTAAACTCCATTTGGCCGAGTTCAAAGTGAATAAAAAAAATATGTCCTCTACATCGGTGACGATTTATTCATATTCTATGTACCCATCTATGTTTACCTTTAGCTAGCGGCTAAGCTAGTGGGACGCTACAGAGCCCAGCTATCCGCTCTCTGAAGCTTTTAGGGCCGACAGGGGGAGGAGAATATCCCGCTAACGCTGTGTGTGTGTGTTTCACATTAACGGGACGCTATGGAGCTCAGGTATCCGCCCTCTGAAGCTTTTAGGGCCGACAGGGGGAGGAGAATACAACGCTGTGTGTATTTATCGCTAAATTAGCGGCTAAGCTAGCTGGACGCTATGGTTCAGGTATCCGTCCTCTGAAGCTTTTATGGCCGACAGGGGGAGGAGAATGTCCCGCTAACGCTGTGTGTGTGTGTGTGTGCGTGTGTGTGTGTGTGTGTGTGTGTGTGTGTGTGTTTCACATTAGCGGGACGCTATGGAGCTCAGGTATCCGCCCTCTGAAGCTTTTAGGGCAGATAGGGGGAGGAGAATACAACGCTGTGTGTATTTATCGCTAAGCTAGCTGAACGCTACGGTTCAGGTATCCGTCCTCTGAGGCATTTATGGCGGACAGGTTGAGGAGGATGTCCCGCTCCTGGGTGTGTGTGTGTGTGTGTGTGTGTGTGTGTGTGTGTGTGTGTGTGTGTGTGTGTGTGTGTGTGTGTGTGTGTGTGTGTGTGTGTGTGTGTGTGTGTGTGTGTGTGTGTGTGTGTGTGTGTAACGGAGCTCAGATGAGAGGGCTCTGATTACAGTTTTAATCTTCTGTCAAACTGCATGTTTTCTGCCATATTTGATGAGAGATAAAATGAAATTCTGCCACAGGAGTTTGACAGAGAATAACTGAAAAAGTATGCAGTAAAATAACTTCATAGTAGCCTACTTGTGGTAGAAGTCCAACTAGTACTGAGTCCAACAGTAAAGTACTTCATTGTATTTGTGGTAGTTGTCTAAATGAGTCCAACTCTGTGTAGATGGAGTATTTCGGAGGGGCCCTAATGGGACCCTCCTCTTGAAAGAAAGGGATATAATATAAAAGAACTGTAGGAAACAGTTCTGAACTGTTTCCGCCAGTTCTTTAAGTTTGTCGTTCGCAAACTGCTTCTCTTTAGCTTTTGGCGGAAGGCGGCGACTCAAACAAACAAATTGTTTTGTGGGAGGAATCAGTTCATCTCGTTCACTTCAGAGATTCGTTCAAAAAGAACGAATCGTTCGCAAACGACCCATCACTACGGGACACACCAATCTGAGTAGGGCGACAGGACGCTCATCGACGGCCAGACATCTATCGACAACCAACATCGGGTTGGTGTGTCCGGGCCTTTAAGGGAAGGAGGCTGTTGAGCACCATAGCTGCAGAGGGTATACAGTCAGAACTTGGGTGATAAATTCCTTGTTCATTGTATTACACTGGAGCTGAGCCCTGGAACCTGCATGCGCTCAGTGGAGGTACAGATTGATTCTTCTTTGATGCTCTGCAACTTGGCAAACTTCCTCTTTAGTGATGAGAATATTAATTATGTCCTTCCTTTGAGTTAAACATGAAGCTCCTCCAACTGAAGTTGACTTCTGAGAAGTACGTGCTGTTTTCAAGACAGATTCTCTCATCTGTAATGCTACTGTTCTTTCTCTGCAGCAGTGTTCTCAAACGTAAGGAAAAAATCTATTCTAAAATAAAATGTAAAATGTATAACATTGCAAGATGAACTTTTAATATATTTGTTCTAGGGTCAGCTTAGTCATAAAAACACACAGTGAATGGCAGTTTTCAGTCCTCATCTGCCCTTTGATCTGGTGATGGATCAGATCTAATGATCTCAATTAACCAAACATTGTCTGCACGATTACCAAGGTAAACGCTGAGTTGTCTATAGGCTGAATCTTACTTAGATAATTCCAAGAGACAGGATAGACTTACCTGGGTAACATTAAGATGTTATTAGTTAGCATTAGTGTATGACAGTTCTCTTCTGAAGTTGCAGCTGACAATGTTGTTTCTCCTTACAAACATGAATTGTTAATGTTCACTGTCAAATTATTTTTAATAGCAATCCAATAAACTATCAAGTGCCATAAAGTAGATATTCATTCTAAAACTCACCAAATGTAGAACCTCACTTTTTAGTATTGAATAGTTTCAGCATGTAGGTGTGAAATGTTGCTGACTGTGACCAGTTTTTGACACCTTTTTTTTCTAAACCCGTTACTTCTATAATAAAACAATATGAATTAAGCTTGTTGATAACAGTTGTTTTCTATAAAGGATGAGGCAGCCTCATATATGCACCTGAAATATTTGGTATAGCTTTTTAAGGATTGGGACTGTAATCATCGCATTTTATTCTGTGTAAGAAGATTAAACAATATTTGACAGAAAAGCTTAAAATATGACCAAGCAGTGAGACCAAAGTCACAGATTGTGTTGAGGTGGTGGTGGTGGGGTGTGTATGTGTGTCAGTGTGTCAGTGTCAGGCTGTCGGAAAGGCCTCTCAGAGGTGTCCCACAGCGGCCCGGCGCTCTGAGGCATGACCAGGTGTCGCTGCGCCGGGAGGCTGTCAGCACACTGCAGAATATTAACAAGCCTGACCACACGCATACGGGCAGACACATTTCTTTTTGCACATGCATTAGAAAAAAACTCCTATATACACGCATCACATTCAGTACACAAACACTCATTTTCAAATACTGAGACACACCCACACACTCATCATGCGTGCCTATATTCATTATACAAAAATAATATGGAAACAAAAACAGTTTTAACATGTGTATTGTGTAAATGTTACACATTTCACACGTATCATACCATATGTACAATTTTTTTTTACAACCATTTATATGTGTACACACACACGGTCTAGGAGTAAGAATGAAACCCCCTCTTCACACACACTTTCACCACATTGTGATAACGTAGTCTGAGAAGAGGTTTTACCCAGCTCTAGTTTTGTGTCTCTGATTGATGGAGGAGTGAACGAGAATACCATTTAGCCGTTGGTATCTGCTGCCAGAGCGCACCTCCGGGACATTTATTCACACAAATAGGAAAACTGGGGCATACAAACGGGAACGCTCATGCTCATACACATAAAGATAGGTGTGGACATGATGTCACAAACAGGGACAAAAGTTGAGTTATACACCCACACAAACAAGAAGACACAGACAACGGCTTAAGAGGGCTGAGGCTTTACATATCTATAATATATTTATGTCTTACTCTTAACGTGTTTACAGAATATGTATGTTTTGTGTGAGAGTTATGTTGTGTTATGTCTTTAAGTGTTTTCATCATGAAGAAGCAGCATGAGTTCATTACTGCCTGCCAGAGGCAGCTATAGCCACAGATTACAGAAAAGCCTGTGTGTGTTTGTGTGTGTATAAACCTTGAAGCATGAACATATGCACGTGTAGTCTACAGTTTGCCATGCTGCTGTACATGTGTGCTTGTAGCTTTTGGTGTAAATCCTCAATTTGTAGGTTGAAATTACTCAACATCTCCTACATGTAGAGGGATTAATGTCTTGGGATTATTTCTCCTTTAGATCCTTGTGTGAGTGTTTGAAATGCAGACGATGGTGTTCTGCACATGTACCATACCGTGTCCTTTGTGAGGTAATTGTATCGATTACCATGTCAACATGTGTCCTATTTTAGAAGCTTTCTCGTATTGTTTCTAGTCCTTATCTGAGAGGAAGATAAAGAAAACATTTCTGAATCGAGGATTGGACTACACTTTCCGTAATACTCAATATTGTATTTTGTTAGACTTGCACTCTGCTGGAATTTAGCCACTTAATTTAAACTCCAAATATCAATGTACACAATTGGCTCTTATCATTGACTACCCTTGTTAGTCTGCTCCAGAAATCCATGTATTTTGAAACCTAGTGCTATGAATCGACCAATTATGCTAGCACCAGTAAACTCAAAATATCTAATTTGCAGACCAAGATATTAATGTAGAAATTATGCCGAACCAGGACACTTTCACCATGTCCCAGGTTTTTGATACACATTGCTAACCAGGCAATCGGAGAGTATGCAATATATACTGAAACAAATATTTAATGTGAAGATATCAAAGACGTGCAATATTTTTTGGGGAGAATTTTTCAATTGTGCTACAATTTTTTGTGTCTTTTGAGTTTTCTTACTTTAGGACTAGTTAAGTAACATTGTATTGCATCACTTAAACCTGCAATAACTGACAATTTAACAATAAACTGACGACAGCTTTGCATACTTAATTTTTGAAGGAAAGACTGATTTACTACACTTGTAATTAGTGCTGCGTACCGGTACGCCGAACCGGTACTGGACTTGTAAAAAGTTTCGGTTCAATTCCGGTTAAAACCGGAACGTCAGGAACCGGTACTTACGTATATTCTCCTTTGTGTTCTAAACCATCTAAAACCTTCCATAGATCGAGAAATTTGCGCTGAGAAAAGACGAAAAACATTGTTTTGGCTTCTGATATGGCGGCCATTACTGAGCTCACGAAGTCTCGCAAAATATCGCAACTGCTCGCGAGATCTGTGTGACGTCAAGGGAAACTGGCTTAGACATAGTGGACACTGACAGCGTGGGATGCTGGTTGCCATATTTGGTAGTGTTGCTAAGCTAACTCCTTTGTATGTATGGTTATATAGTGTCTGCCGAAAGAGCAACACTTCACCCAGACAATGTCAATATGCTGTTGTTCTTGAACAAGAACACATAGACTTGTACTCTTGCATATTGAGTCTTGTATGTACATCACTATGTATGTAGTTGTGTTGTGTAGTTAGTAACACATGTAGAGTTCTAGAAAAGACATGGTGTAGACACAAGTTGGAAGGGGGCACAATAAACCTGACGAGTTTGAATTTGAGTTGATTATGAGTTTATTTTCAATTGATAATTAGCTCACAATAAGTTCACTTTAGTTACTCACACCACTTGACACAAGTCCGGACTTATAAGTCCGGACCTGAACCTGATCCTCTGGACTTGAGTCCGGACCTGAACCTGAATGTGAGTCCAGGTACACAGCACTACTTGTAATAGCGCATGGCCACTGGTTTCGATTGGAGGTATAATCAAAAGATCTATTCGACAGATGAGCTTGTAGTGGATAGATAAACTGTCATGTTCTCTTTCCTTTTCACATAAAGAGGATTCAATAAAAAGCTTATGCATAGTATAAAATATGTTCCCTACCGTTCCTAATCATCCCCAACTCGTCAAATGGCCTACATGCTCCTTTTCCTCATCTCTGTCATTGTATTCATCCTCAAGAGAACCCTCTATTGGATGAACTCAAAGCGGTAAATCCTTCAAACAGCAAAGATGCTCCCAAGGTCTCTTGTTGATTGAAATGACAGATTGATAGCCTATGTGCCTCTGTTTTCAGGTATAATTGATACTCTAAAAAATAGTAATTTCCTTTTTACATTGATTTAGTGAGGCAGATGATATGCAAATGTGTGCATAAATGTCAGTGTCAACTATAAAAATGCTGTGCTCCCTCTGGTATTTCTACGACATTCAATTAGATTACATTCATATTTAAACCGTTTATATACTTACTCTTACTGCTTCTCATAATAAATGATAACCGAAGCTATTTAAAACATTCATATTTGACAGGTAATTGGTTAAAAAATTGAGTCCGCTTGCTCAGCGTAGCTTAAAATCACTGTAAAGAAGTATTTCTGCTCTCATAAATGGCATAAATCTTGGTGTGTAAATACCTTAGGCTCCTGAATTCATTGAATTTACAGTTTTTGTTATAGCTTGTGTTGACATTTTAAGGATTTAATAATGCAAGAAGATAGATGTCACAGCCTCGAAAAACCCCAACCTTTCCTACTTGCATTTACCTTCAAAAGGTTTGTAATGAAAGGTTTTTTTTCTAGTTGGCAGTTCACTGGAATCCAACATCAACTAAATCTGTCCCCTTGAAAACCGTTACTGAACTGATTTTGGATATTTGTACTTTGATAACCATTAATCTGCCCTTCAATGTTGACCATTTTCTGGATCTTGTCGTGGATTCTTCAAGTCCCGCCAAATTATGTGTGATGTCATTGCGGGCACAGCGCTCCAGCTGCACCGTTCAGTATCCCAGCATCTGCATGTAAACCGATGTAAACGCACGATGGCGCACACAGCAGCAAGCTCAGACAGCGATGACAGTTTAATTTTGAACGTGTCTGAGAGCTCATATGAGGCTGAAGGATCGGTTTATGTTGTATCTGTTAGAAGTTTAGGAATTAGGTGCGTCAATATGGGCGGTCATACGGTCATGTAGCCAGTGGTGGACTGGGACTAAAAATCATCCCGGGACTCTCGACCGGCCCACTTCGGTAACGCTAGTAAAGTGTCAACGGGGGGAGTGGGGGATGTGCTAGTGACTTATCCGACCGGCCCACTTCGGTACCGGCCCATCGGGATTCGTCCCGATGGCCAGTCCGTAAACTGTCAACGGGGGGAGCCTCGCTGCGGGGAAACGGTGGACCTAGTGTCCCGATCGGAGAGGGAATAATAATAATAATAATAATAATAATAATAATCTGTGCATTTTATCCATTAATTTCCCCAACATTGTGGTAAAAAAACCACACGTTTAATCCATGTTGGTGTACTACAACTAAACCAAGCATCGGTTTGTTTTCTCATCAGGAAATGCAGACCGGCTCAAACAAACGATTTTTAAATCATAATCCTCACGATCATTTAATGTATCATATGTTCGCCGAATTCACATGAAAGCACTAATAAATGTAGTTTCATCCACTTGAGTTTACAACTACAAAAATAATCGATTTGTTTTTATATCACATCCCACGGGAGGAAATTCAGCAGCGCTCAATGCCGATTTGTAATCCTAATTTAATCATCATCTTCACCACGATCATTTATGTTTATGTTCGCCTAATTGACATGAAAGCACTGACAAATATGAACATACTGTAGTCAACTTCATTAAAACGTTATTGACGTGCCTAAACTCAGTAATTCACTATTTCTACGCATGACAACACACTTTGTCCGTGTTTGGCTCTCTCGCCGCACAGTGAAGCGTTCCCGCATTGACGTCACTTCCGGCTTCCCCCAAAACTTCCAAATGAGTTGAAGAAATTTCCCCGCGATGTTCGAAATTATTGATATTTATCAGACCGGTATCGCACTTTCTTTTTTAAACTGACGGTTCGACATGACTAGTAGCCCAATATTTCATTGAACAACAGTTGTTGGGAGGCTGTCACAGGCTCTTTAATAGCTGTGTATGTTGACCCCTGCCATACTGGGCCCAGGGTCAGATATTGATTTCCAGGCAACACTGGGCCGGTCCACAGGGGCATGTCAAACGTCAATATAGGTATTTTGTGTCTTTTTATGTAAGAGTACTGTTGGGGCTATATATCTCTTTATATGACCTAATACTTAAACATTTATTTTCTTGCTGTTTATAGTGATTATAGTTAATGTATTCTTAGTTATTGTTATTATTGAAGTAGTTTCTATGCTTTTATTAGGCATGTTTGCATACAGGGTGATTAGTAACTGGTGTATATATTGGAGACAGGTGGTGGCGTGAGTAGAGCACTAGTAGGCACATGGTTTTTTACCAGGGTGTTTCGAGCCACAAGAAAGGAAGCCATAGGAAAGGCTAAAGGAAAGAAACATAGGACACCTGATGATTGTTCTATGTTAATGATATTGGATCATGGAAATAAATGTACAAACGGAGATTCTTGTCTGGACCTCGATCAGTGCCTCAGCGGCATGTGTTATTTTAAGTTAATTATCAGTTTCATTTCTATATGATTTTGGCCGCTACAAGTACCTTTTTAAAGTAACATCACAAGATAAAATAACATGTCCATGGTACCCGTTTGTTTGTTTTTCTTACATTTAGCTAATTGTGATTTGACAAAAAAAATTCAGGTTTAGAAAAGGTCACATGCCATTTTGCTGAGTCGACAATCGGCACGGTTACCCTAACCCTGACCCTGACCAAAACAGTAAAACGGAGGCTCAGGGTGTTTCTCAATGTCGAGTACGCTTGCTTGGTAGCACATGTCTTCCGAGCATCTTCCTTCAGAAGCGAGGCAAGAATACTTCCTAGCCTCGGAAAATGAAGAAAGGAACAGTATGTGCAGGTGTGCGTCATATGAGAGGCCCTGCCTTACATTTTCCGCCACAGATTTGGGGAAATTGGTCCGTGCGCAAAGCATTGTGGGGATTTTAATACCGCGCAGCTTTACTCGAGATTGAGAAACACCCTCAGTGTTGAGCTACAAAGCAATACGGTCTTCAGTATGAACACAATTAGGGTTTGAACGGTTTGTGATTTCATTCTCTCTGGAATATACAGTCCAACTATAATATGTTATTGTCCTCAAGTTAGTTGACAATTTAGCAGCACTATAGCATGTGAATTGAAATACTCAAAGTGTTTGTAAATATTGTTCTATTTTTATTTACAATTATCATTACTGTAATATGACCAGTATACTGTTATGAAACTATTAATATTATTATTCAACTAGATGCAGCAAAAGGGTATTTATTGAACTAAGATTGAACTAGATATTCATGAACTAATGAGGGACGACTAAGTGACGACTCAGGGTAATGTATCATGTTACTAGGGCTGCACATAAAGACTAATTATTAGAATATAAGTAATAAAGGAGATGTTGTAACATAGTCAGTATGAACATTTAAAAATAGTTATAAACAATTTGTGAACCAAATATACATTTCGACCTCATCCAACCATTGCATGTCTTGGTGACCGATCCATAAGCTAGAGTGCATCGTTGTAATCTCTTCACCAGGGCAGAAAGACCTTTTTGTGTGCTAATGTGCCTTTAGAACATGATCCTGTGATATCCTTTAGCACAATATCAGGGTTGGACATCACAGTATGGTCTAATTTCAAGATGACCTGTGGGTATGTTAGGCTAATTATAAAGCCGATTAACAAACATGTTTGACTATTTGTTAGAAATAAAACCACAATATCTCCTGCGGGCATTGTGATGTCACCAATGACCCCTGGCTCCATATCAGTGGCAAGAGTTAATATACTAGTGTAGGTTGGTGTGATCATGTGTGTTTGTATATTTGTTCTTTTCAATTGACTCCTATTCACCACAGAAGCCATGCTTGCTGTCCCTGCATTGTGACACTATTTCCAAGACATGTAGGGCCTATTTGTGTGAGTGTGATTGCACTGGAACTCGTGTCTCTGGTCTACACCCCGGGTGATGCTATCGAGGATAGGATGTCACAGGACGTTACATCACTTCTAATCCCCTTAAATCTCCTCCCATCTAGTTGAAGAAGTGTAGGCGGTAATAATGAGGAAAGGAAATACCACCTCTAACCAGGAACACGCCTGAGGCACAGCGGTGATGTCTCACAATGGAGAGCTGACCCTAACAGTCAGCTTCTCACCTCCCACACAATTTCAGTAATTCACAACTGACTCGTGTTTCCATATGTGAGTTGCACATTTACAGTCAAAGGGCTGCAAATTGAAATTGGAAGAATAGAGCTCCTTGTTAATGTAATCTTAATGACAGTCTAGTCAATTTGAGCCTCGATATATATCTCCCTTTAAAAAGCAAAGAGTTGTTTTTACATTTAGATCTTATATTCACGAAAGAGTAAAAGATATCACATGTTAAAATGTGTTGGTAGGTGGATTTTGTTGCCTCTGAACAGAGCCAGGCTATCAGTTTCCCCTATCTTTCATATTCTTATGCTTTGCAAAACAAAACAGCTGCTGGCTGTAGCATTTTATTTAACAGACATATATGGAATCAGTATTAGTCACCAAACTGTTTGCAAGAAAGTATATCAGCATGATTCACAAAGGGCAAATTATTGCTGATTAAGTTTGAACATAAATTAAATATTTTGTATACATTTGGAGTTTTACTTTTGTCGGGTACATTTAAGAAAATATTTGCTTTCTTTCATGTTGGATTTGCTGTTTCCCACTCAGGCTCTTAAGCTGCATTCTGCACTGTGTTCACCAGCGAGCTTTTTCAATTTATAGAGATGTTCACTCAACAGCTGATGAGAGGGAACCAAAACAAAGTTGATCTGTAGAGCTGGGGAGAGCTTCAGTGTAGCGTGATACCATTGTTAATATTATATACTAATATTTTGTCTTTTTGCAGCACTCAAACTGAGAAATGCTGCCATTCTTTGCACTGCCACGGGTCATATGTAAAGAAAGTATAGCGGTTGTTGTATGTTTTTCACAGTTGAAACTAATTTGACAAATGTTCTTCTCTTTCTGGTGCACATCTCAGCTCCAGTTCGGATAGGACCTCTGCATTGGCAGATGTAGCACTTCAAAGGCTATATATAATACCTCAGGGATTGGCCTGCATGTCAGCCTGAACACCTTTGATGGGTTTGATGAGTCGACTTTATTTGCACATGCAAAGCAACCTGTCTTTAAAATTCCCTTGCAGAATAACAAGGAAGTAGAGTCCATGTATCAGTTGCAATGTGTGCTATATATTTCTTTATAACAAGGGGAAAAAACACACTGCATTACTGAGAGTTATACTCACAGGTGTAACAAATAACATTTCAATCAATATTTGTTCTCATCTAATCCTGTGATATTCGAGACGGTATGGATCACACTCTGGATTATGGGTGCAACAGGTAGGCAGAATAAACAATAACACATCATCCCTTGCTCAGTGATGTTGATACATTATAACTCGGCTGACCAGGGAGGTTAATGTCTTCACAACACGTTTTATTAATTCAATTTGTGGGAGTCATTGTATAATCTCCCCTTCAGATATGTTCATAAATCTCTGCATATGTGTATACACATCTGAATTGTGTTTTGCTAAACTCATGTAAAGGCTGTTTTATTAATCCTTACTTTAATTAATACGGAAAACAGGATTCTTCAGTTCCATCTCAGGTACACTGCTTGATTCTCTATTTTCTGCTACACTCCTGCCATGCTGCTAAAGTCTGGCCATCTGTCTCTAACTTAAGGTTCTTTTTCTGCAAAGGCTCACAGAATTTCCGCTGTCACAGGGGAGCAACCAAAACAATGATTAGATGGTGCAATGCAGTTGCACATGTTACATTACTGTTACCTAATGTTCGGACCACACAAAGAAGCATGTTTACCTACTACTTCACAACTTTTCATCTTAACGTATCGTCCACACGGTTTCGTCTCGTTGAAGCTTGCCGTTGGGCGTGCCCTGTCTGGAGTGCGACCAACAACCAGTCACATTAATCTCCCGCCCCAGACACACAAGCACGCTGTTTGATTGGCTAAAGCTTGTACTGGCGTATGATTTGATTTGCTGGCGCTTCTGTCGACGCTTGAAAAATTGAACTTTTCTCAACTTTCGAAGCAAGCAACGGAGGCAAAGCGACGGAACCACAATGCAGTTCGGCAAAGCTTGACGTCACCCCATTCAAAGTGAATGGGACTAACCCTAACCGTAACCCAGTTGAAGCATGCGACGGAACCGTGTGGACGATACGTAAGAGAGATAACCAGCAGCATTGCTTACAATCTAACCTCTTTTCCTTTAGAGCAGGGGTGTCAAACTCAATTTCATCGTGGGCCACATCAGCATTATGGTTGCACTCAAAGGGCTGGTTGTAACTTTAAGACAATATAAAAATACATATATAAATATTTAATATATATAAAATAATGTTTTATATTACATGATTGCCTCTGCATTGGATTATTATCGAATAGAGTAATAACTTCATAATTAACTACGTCTGAAAACAGAAGTCTAGGGCAAATAATTGCAAGTCTCTTCAGTGAGAATGTCACAAAATGATTTAAAAAGAAAAGCCAAATTCTGGAAAAACCAAAAGTTACATTTTGGAGGGGAAAAAAAGTAACATTTGAAAAAAAAAAAAACATTTAAAAAAAAATCTAGTTCTGAGAAAAAGACAAATTCTAAGAAAAAAGTAACATTTGAGATGCATTGTGGGACATGTAGTTTATGGGCAACGTGCTTCTGTAAAGTAGCATGTAACCTTATAATAAACATATTATATTCTTTGCCGGATTTGGCCCCTGGGCCTTGAGTTTGACACCCCTGCTTTAGAACGTCAAAAGGCATGTGGGCCGGAAACTTTAAACTCATATTTTATTTTTGTGTTACCTTACATAACACAATTTATGTTGGCTTACTGCAGTTTCTCCTGAAACTAATCCAAAACTTTGTGTATTGGGTTGGGGTTTGAGTTGTAAACAAAAGAAAGGGATAACCACACCCCCATGCTGGATACAGTATGAATAGTATACTCTCCACACACAGTTGCATTACCATTATTGCTAAATATTTGATCCTATAGGTTTGCACCACAACATTACTGCACCTCAATAAATCTGCAAAACAAATACACTACAGGTCTCAATTTCTACACGGAGAATGCTTTTGCAGACGTGTTATGTCAGAAAAAGCACTTTTTATATTTGTAATTGCACCTTAACGTGCAAAGCTGACAAACATATGTTTACAATATATCTGTATAACTTCTGCCTTTCAATAGCTATTCCTTTTTGTTTTATTGTTATTGGATGACTACACATTTTTTTTTTGTCCCAGGCTTAGCTATGTGCTTCTTTGGTTTTGTCACTAGTCTCAGCACATTTGATGTCTGCAAAGAGGGTATGGGAGCTACTGTCAGTCCAGTGATGTCAAAGCATTGGCAACACTTACTGGTCAGTGATTGTTGGGAGTGCAGAGAAGAACACTATCACCACCAACCTGCACAGCCCCACAACAATCATCCTGCGTGTTGTTGGTCCTCCTAAATTAGACGATGATAATGCAGGTGCTGGAATGATGAACGTGAGTAATCAGTAATGATTATGACGATTGACTAATTTAAGGGAATCAAAGGGATGATGTATTGTTGTTTGTGGAAATAACACAAATTGCCATCATGCAGATGTGGAAATCATGGACTCCCAACAAATCTCTCAAATTGGAAGCAGTTAGTCAACTTGACTCTGGTGCTCATGGCAGGACAGTGGCAGCCATGATGATGATTTGCAGTAAGCTGTTCAGAGCCTTTTTTTGAGCTGATCCACACTGATTGGATATCCAGCCTGACCTAATCCAACCCCTTAACAGGAAATGGATTGTCCGTATTGAAGTCCACACTGAAAAAGAAAACCCCGGCATTAGGACTCATTGACAGCCGTGCCTGAGTCTTCTTCAAATCCCCCCAGTCATGCTTTGGAAACCATTTCTGCAGACGTGCCTCAGATGTCTCTGCGTTTCCTTGGAAACATTATTACACTGTCTGAACTGTCAGGACCGATTGCTTCTGAAGTCCATGGAGAGCTCTCTCAAATTTTGGAAGTCTCAAGAAACATGACCGCCCGACCTCATAGAAACTGCTTAAAATTACATATATTGATACGAAGCTCAGCGAAGGGTTCTTTCAGGAAGAGTGGGTATATATACATTCACTCTGCAGCTGCATATAATCAGCTCATCACAGGCGTTGACTTTAACCTATTACATTCACCTCATTCTCCAGCAGCCAATCACTGTGCTGCAGCCAAACTTTAAAATGGTTCTCCTCTCTCCTGCAGTCAGCTGTGATTTCAGGTTGCCATGCTGCCGCCCGCCTCCTCCCCATCCACCTCCTTTCATCATATCCAGAGCCAGGAGAGCTAATCCAAATACCTCATCACACCTCTTCATCCCATCTCCTCATCAAATCCAGATCTTCAGCATCATCATCAACAGTGTCTAGACCCCAGGGGGTTTCCTATATGCTCACGGCTGCATCCCCCCTTTAGATATACGATTTCAGGACCGGGGTCTAATCGCCAAAGACTTAACATTTATCTTATGACATGTGTCAATAAATGTTCTTTGAAAAAAATGAAGTCTCCTGATTGAAATGATACCATTACATTTCACAACTGTAAATGTTTGTTGTTGATTTGTTGCACCCAATTTGATTGAATTATTCAGTACATTTTTATTCAAGGGAATTCAGATAGCACTATCCAAAGGTCAGTTTAAAAAAAGTCTCAATGCCAATGTTTAAAAGCAGGTTTTTCTGCATTTAAAAAGGATCTTTTGAAGTTTACATTGGTTAGTTTTTACAACAGCAAATATCACTCCCTTTTCACAGGCCATTTCACAACATATATTACACTGAACAAAAATATAAATGCAATACTTTTGTTTTTGCTCCCATTTTTCATGAGATGAACTCAAAGATCTAAAACATTTTCTACATACACAAAATAACCATTTCTCTCAAATATTGTTCACAAATCTGAAAAAATCTGTGATGGTGAGCACTTCTCCTTTGCCGAGATAATCCATCCCACCTCACAGGTGTGGCATATCAAGATGCTGATTAGACAGTATGATTATTGAACAGGTGTGTCTTAGGCTGGCCACAATAAAAGGCCACTCTGAAACGTGCATTTTTGCTTTATTGGGGGGGTCTGAGGGGTCCGAAAACCAGTCAGTATCTGGTGTGAGGGTTAGGATTAGGGTTAGGGTTAGGGTTAGGGTAATGTTGTGAATCGAGTGGCCCATGGTGGTGGTGGGGTTATGGTATGGGCAGGCGTATGTTATGGACGACGAACACAGGCCACTCGATTCACAACATTACCCGAACCCTAACCCTAACCCTCACACCAGATACTGACTGGTTTTCGGACCCCCCCAGACCCCCCCAATAAAGCAAAAATGCACGTTTCAGAGTGGCCTTTTATTGTGGCCAGCCTAAGGCACACTTGTGCAATAATCATGCTGTCTAATCAGCATCTTGATATGCCACACCTGTGAGGTGGGATGGATTATCTCGGCAAAGGAGAAGTGCTCACTATCACAGATTTTTTCAGATTTGTGAACAATATTTGAGAGAAATGGTTATTTTGTGTATGTAGAAAATGTTTTAGATCTTTGAGTTCATCTCATGAAAAATGGGAGCAAAAACAAAAGTGTTGCGTTTATATTTTTGTTCAGTGTAGTATATGTTGTGAAATGGCCTGTGAGAAGGGAGTGATGTTTGCTGTTGTAAAAACAAACCAATGTAAACTTCAAAAGATCCTTTTTAAATGCAGAAAAACCTACTTTTAAACATTGGCATTGAGACTTTTTTTAAACTGACCTTTGGATAGTGCTATCTGAATTCCTTTCAATAAAAATGTACTGAATAATTTAATCAAATTGGGTGCAACAAATCAACAACAAACATTTACAGTTGTGAAATGTAATGGTTTATATTTTTGTTCAGTGTAGCTTCCATATAGTATTTACATGTTCTGATGGCAGTATTTAACAGAATTACGCATAAAACAAGACATACCGTAAGCATTATTACACATCATTGCCACTGTTTTGACCTGCAGTTATATGTGAGAATAGGAATCACTTTTGCATTGATATAACAAAACTGTATCGTATTAAGGCATCACATTTGTCCATAATCAGCTTTGGAAACTGTTTGTGTCTGGAGGCATATAGAGAGCTGCTTGCCACCGAGTGACCTCGATCCCTGCTAACTGCAGCGAACAGCTTTAGTTTTAAATGAAGACAACAATGAAGAGAGAGAAAGATTATGCAATATGGAAAGAAAAAAAAATGTAAAACTCAAAACCATAAGAAATAGTCCATACTTACATTATTCAAGTGCTCATTTTCTGATTCGCTATCACTATCGTAACAGTTTGTTAATTTGAATTAACTAAAACTAATTCTTTCAAATTAGGAGAAGATTTTGGTCATGTTTAGCAAAAACCAATGTGTACTGTCTTTGGGAAAATGGTGTGTTGACCAAAACTGTGTCACCTACTTTCTGCTTTTGGTCAGAAAAGTGTCTAAGAAAACCTTTCTTAGAGGCCTCTAAACAAATGACAACGTGTCAGAGCTGAGCACAGTGAGAGAAAAGACAATCCTTTTCAAATTAAAAAGAAATCTTACGATATTCTCTCCTGTGATACGATGGATCTTATCCGCCGCCATCCTTTCTTTCATCTTAAGCCGCTCATTTATATTCTACTTTCTTGAGAAGCTCAGTTTCAAGGAACAAAGATGAAGAGCCGTTTTGATAGAAATGGAGAGCGATTTCCCTAAAAAGAGGAAAGAAAATGCTTTGTGAAAAGGTGTCCTTCCCATTTGTGTGCAAGTAATATGTATGGATGTGTGTTTATTTCACATCCATTGATCAAACGGCAGCCCAGCCGCTGCAAACGTGGTAATATCTGCTTATCCTGCCTATCATTCAGGGGCTGTTAGTGAGCAGGAGATGCAAGCCTTATCTAACCTCCAAAATACATGACAGACAGCAGCCTAGCCAAGGCCGGCTGCTGCAGAACTGTCAAGCCGATAAAAGGTTCTGCACCAAATTAATTTCCACCGCCCCACCTCACCCTTCCCTCTCTACTCCCTTTCCATTTGTCTTTTATCAGAGTCTGCAGGTGTTTCCAGATCTTTCTTACATTTTGATGTTTGTTGGCTTCTATCCATTTCATAATCTTAACTTCATCTCTCTTTCAAACTTATTTTATTATGAATGCATAAGCAACACTCGTCTGGTTTAACCTAAGTCTTCAAACTAGTTTCTCAATGTCTGTTTCAACCCCTCTGCAACACTCCTTGTCTCGATTGAGCGATGTCGGGTGGTGGATCAGGGAGGTGCTGTTTGTGTTGATGCACCATTAACTCAGCAGAGGCAAGATATTTACCGCTGCACAGGTGGCCATTCACAATTTCATTCAGTCACAGAAACATCTGTTTTCCTTTTCTTTTGATCAAATAACAAAGACTGGAAACCTTTCAAGGTGATGAATACATATGCACCCATTGTAAGTGTGAACATTGTAGCCACTTCATGGATAAAAACAGCCTTTTGACAGCCAAGGCTGTTGAAAATTAAACCGGAGATGCAGAAATAATTGTGGTTATTTTATTCAAGCTTACTTCGATGGGTGAATGTGACTGCACACCAAAGGCCAATCCTAGATTCAATCATCACTTCTTCACACCCAAACAATAAAATAGGATGCTTGTCAGTGCCTTCCAAAAACAGCCCATATTTCTGATCTGTCCTATGGTTCGGGTCTGGTTAGGAAACTAATGTATATGCAACTCGTGTTAAAGCTATACTAATCAGTCCATCTTTAAGGGATCAAAATGTGCAAAGAAACACTTGTTACAACAAACAACCAAGGCTCACCCAATGTTAGTCCGTTGTACTGTTTTTTTCTCTTCCTGTTTGCTTTGATCAATCCTCCAGACACAACGGCTACCTTTTTCAATTAATAAGCTCTGACAAAATAAATCACTACCACAAAACCGAAGAAATTGTTAACTGCTGGCTTTTGAACTCCATGAGCTGGACTGATTCCCAGAGCTACTGCAGAGCAAAACAAACAGACCTGGCCATTGTGAGAAACTTGGAAGAGAACCAGCAGATACTGGATTTGATACGTGGACTTGACCATGCCTGTTCTAATCACTTGCATGTTAAAATGCAAGTGATTAAATTGAGGATCGAGACATCAAACTCTGATGTGGATCTGAACGACCCCGTTTTCCAGGAGAAGCTGTTGGTGAAGGTAAATCATGTTTTCCCCTTTTATGAAAAACAACCAGATTACTTTTTAAGAAAGCATGCAATAGGGGGAACTCAGATTACATGAGAGCAATCAACAGAATGGTTAAGAAACAGATAAAAAGCTATTCAAGAATTATGAATTCAACAAAAGTAGAAGAAAATGTTGCAAATGAATTTCATCTATATGTGTATACATATATGTAAATATATTTGTAAATATATTTGCATTTTTTAATCCTCAGGATTGTGGGAAACAGTATTTCAATATCTCTGTTTGTACACACAAACTGAAAGATTGACAATAAAGTTGACTTTTTGACTTCATTTAAATGAAATTCAACTGGATGAACATGATATACATTATTCATTCAATATCACAATTGAAAGGACCCAAGCATTTTGTAAGCAGTGCAAATATTTGTAAGTACTTCGCAGAAACTTAGCCACCTGCCACCAAATGCATCAGGAACATGTACAAATACTATTTAGCAACCTGAGGTAAGACTTTACACTAGAAGAAATAAGGGAAAGTCAAAAACTACCATTCAGATGAGTGAACTATAGATAAGTAATCTATTTGTATTTGAATGATCATCATGAAGAGTTTTGGATCTCAGATGAAGAAGGAGCTCAGGGACAAGGGATTGGATGACAACATCCAACTGGCCTGGAGGAAGCAGCCGGATGGACAAGTCTTCCTGAAGGAGGAGAATGAGAGGGATGAGCTTTAGGGTTGAATTGTTGTGTTGGCTTTTATCAAGGAAAAGTGTATTTCTTTCCTCAAAGTCCTCATGTAACAGAATACAGCTGCAACAATGAGCTGATTAATCTATTAGTAGCAAAATATGTTAAACTGTTATGCAGTCATATATGGTCTTGAAGTTTATAATTGTGGGGGTTTTAATGTTGAATGTATCTGCTTGGCCTGCGGAAATTAATAACAGGCCTTTTTTGCTATTTTGTGACTTCTTATTTGTTTATTTAAGATACAATTGTAAGGAATTGTAAAATAATATAAGATTTAATTGAAGGGAACTCCAGTGAGATCCTGTTACCAATAGAAATGATGACTGGGGTTGA